>NC_140508.1:18706457-19190457 GCF_964339955.1 Pipistrellus hanaki | reverse complement strand
GCTTGTGCTCTGGCAGAGGGGAGGCAGGGTGGACTGGAACTGCGAGAGTAGAAGCCAGGACTGGGACTCAGGTGGTAGAGCTCAGAAGGCAGATGTCTCAGGTTTCCTGGGCTGAGTCATTTCCAGGCTTTTTTATTTTATTATTATTTTTAAATCCTCACCCGAGGATATTTTTCCATTGATATTTAGAGAGTGGTAGAGAGAGGGAATATTGATATGAGAGAAACACATTGATTGGTTGCCTCCTAAAACGCCCTGACCAGGGCTTGGGCTGGGGAGGAGCCTGCCACCAATGTATATGCCATTGACCGGAATTGAATCCAGGACCCTTCGGCTGAAACTCTGGCCACTGAGCCAAACCTGTTGGAGCCCAAACTGCTTCTTATTACGGTGCGCCTTGGTTTGCCATGTATGAAGGATGGTATTTTCTAAGATGGCTGCAACAGTAAAATGCCCCTGAATCTCTTCTGTGGAGATGTGGGATTTATGGTCCTTTCCTTGGAACCTTGGTGGCTTTGTGACTTTGTGGCACTGTGTGACTTTTGAGTCTAGGTCATAAAAAGTGATACAGCTTTCCCCGGTCCTCTTAGGATGCTTGCTCCTGGGACTCAATCACCATGTTGTGGGGAAGTAGACAGACCACACAGAGGAGGCTCGTGTAGGTTTTCTGACCAACATCCCTAACAGAAGTTCCAGGCAACAGCTAGCATCAACCTCCAGAAACGTGTGTGTGTGTGTGTGTGTGTGTGTGTGGGGGCGGGGCAGGGTGATTCCAGGCCCCAGACTTCAGGACACTCTAGCACAAAGCAGAGATGAGCTGCAAAGAAATCAAAAACAGAATTTCCTGATCTTATTTAAGGACTACACAGCTGGAGTTACAGGAAGATGGTATAACCTAAGTGTCATTCATGGGTGACCTTGGGCCAATCAATTTTGTATAAGTTATGCTAGGCTAGGCAATGCTGCAAGAGCAAATACATTTTCGCATCTTAACAACTTCATATTATCCATGTTCACTTTTCACTCACATTGCAGTGCAGTGACGGTCAGGTGGCTCTCCATAGCATGATGCAGGGATCCGGTTTCCTGTCACAGGGAGGTTCTTCTATCTTCAAGGGTCTCCTTGGAAACCTTTATTGAATCCTCTTCATTTAACCTGTCTACCAGTAAAGACAGAGAGCATGGAGAGCAAACAGAAAATCGTTTGGCTTGCCTGTAAGTGAGCTCTATTACTTCTGCCCACAGTCAAGAACCAAATATATGACAACATCCTAACTGCAAAGGAATCTGAGAGAGCTGTTTTTTTTTGATTATTCAGAACATTTAGTCAGTTTCTGCCACACACTGCCTCAATTTCTTCTGTATAGATGGGAATAATAACAAAACCAAGGCAGCAGTAAGGATCAAAATGTAAGAAATTGTCTCATCTCTGAAGAAACTGGAGGAACCATACGTGTTTTAGGAATATGCTATTTCTCATCAGAGAAAGACAGCTGAGATGATGGGTACTTTTTATTATAATTCTGGAGCCCCCATCAATAATGGACAATGACAAGTCATTGTCTCTCCCCTGGACTGTCCTATATCTAACCACTGGCAACCATTGCCCTAATACCAACAATTATTTCTTCAGGGGAGAGAACAACATGCTACAAAAAGCGGTTCACCCGCATGTTATTCAAGTTCAAAGAAAGGAATACCAGGAATGAAGTTGGTCCCTCACCAGGCAACAGTCAAGTGGGACATTATGCAGAGATGCCCTTACTCTTTCTGTCTTCAGCTTTGTGCTGTGCTGGTGGCTAACGGGGCTATGTTTACCTAGCAGTGTGTAAATTTCATGTAAACAAGAATAAGAAAAGATGAACTTAAAGAAAATGAAAACAAATAATGCCAACTCTTTTAGACCCTGACTGTCCACAAGATTTTCTTATTCATTTCATCAGTAAGACACTTCAGTTCTGGGAGCTCAGTCTTTTCACCTGAACAATGGGGATAATAATACCTGAGCAGCCAAGTTGTAAAGAGGATCAGTTAAGGAAATGCCCTGGAGGGGACTTTATAAACTGTGCTGTAAAGAGCTGAGCAATGGCGCTTCTCTAACTATTGCTTGAAAAGCAATAGGCAACATCTTTATTGCGCAACTCTTTATTTATTTATTTATTTATTTATTTATTTTAATTTTATTTTTTTATTAAATTATTATCTGTGTACATATTTTACCATTGCACCCCCCCTCCCCCATACATACCCTCCAATGGACACAAAACTCTGGGGAGGGAGGGTATTGCACAACTCTTAAAAAAAAAAAATCACAGCCACTTTTCTGGTTATATTTTTTCTGTATAAAACTTGGGAAATAGAGGAAAGTGTAATTATAGCTTTTGTTTATTAAATAATTTTTATGACCAACTGATTTAACACTCCTGGGATGGGCAGTAGCATTACAGACAGCTGAGCAAGCCTATTAGAGTCAAAATTGTTTTTCTGTCCAGCTTTATCTGTTTCCAAAAGTAGCAGCTCAGTAGTTTCACCACGTGTCAGGGAACTTTAAAAAAGGTTCCATTTCCTTTTTGTTCCATAAATCTCTTCCTAGCAATCTTTCCTGAAGATATAATCCTAAGCACAGCCCAGATTTATGACCAAAGATCCAAAGATGGTCATTGCAAGGTTATTTATAAAAGTAAAATGTTGAAAGTGTACAAACCTGTCATTAAAGTAATGGTTAAGTAAATCATGGAGCATTCATGCATTAGAATGTTATGTGATCCCTAAGAATAATGTTTATTTTATACTTTTAGTGCTACAGGAAATTATTACACAAATATTCATAGGATGGTGAATTTTCTGTAGAGTTTTATCTCAGCTGTGTTTAAAATGCATAGAAAAATCACAAGAAAGAAATAGGCCAGCCCTCGCTGGTTTGTATCTGTGGATAGAGTGTTGGCCTGTGGACTAAAGGGTCTCAGGTTCAGTTCTGGTCAAGTGCACATGTCCAGGTTGTGGGCTTGATCCCCAATGGGGGGCGGGGGGAATGCAGGAGGCAACTGGTTAATGATTCTCTCTCATCATTGATGTTTCTCTCTCTCTCCCTCTTCTTCCTCTCTGAAATCAATAAAAATATATTAAAATAAGAGAATTAGGCCAAAAAGGAACTGCATTGTTCTGGATCATAGAATTATGAGAAACTTATTTTTTTTTGTGCTCTCCTAACCCTCACTTTTCAATAATATTTTTAAAAGTTTCTACACACAGTAAGATTTTAAAAAATAAACTAAAATACTGAACATTAAGTTCAAAATCTCGCAAATCCCCTTCTAAAATGGATTTTTTTGTATCAACTCCATTTTTCTAATTTCTTTGCAATTTCATTTTCTTTTTCTTATAAATGCTTACGTTGCTTTTAGTGCCACAGCACTAGATAGAATTCAATTCAAAATAGGAAAAAGCTGAAGCCACCCACTTACCAAGCCTTCCCTGCTAAGTGAATCTTCAAAAGGACTGAGAGAGAAGTGATTCTCATATTAAATTTCCACCTCCAGCACAGTCTGGTGTCTTCTTTGATGTCAAGTATATCTTGTGTAAACAAGATTAAGAGAAAAAAGAACTATGTGTTATCATGGATCCAATTATAGCTGCAGCCAGTTGGAGATGAACCTCCATGAAGAATCAGGTCAATTTAGAAAGGACAACTTTGCTGAGGAAGCACACACATTGGGTTTCCTTTAAATTTGACAATTTCTACGAAGGCTCAGGGGAATTTTGTGTGAGGAGAGAATGAATGTTCGTTCTTTAAGGAGTTTGCATGGAAGATAGTCAATGAAAACAACTTACAGGTAGGATTTCCTGTCATCAGAAGAGGAGTGCCCATATAGGACAGTGTTTCCAGGGTCTTGTCTACTTCACCTGCGTTAGCCAAAGCCCTCTAGAAGATTAAGTCACATGTGGAGTGACTTTTGAGCAGAGGTCGATATAGTCCCATATGTATCTCATTTCATGCAAGGAGAGTATCCGTTCTAAGTGTCAATATCTCATGAGGCCTCGCAGAGCACTTTGACAACTGGAACCCTAAGATTTCACCCTACATTTTTTTTGGTGGGGAATGAGTCAAGCATAGATTTATTTTATTGGAAATTTCCTCAAAACTCAAAAGAATACTTAGGTTTTGTTTGGAGAGAGGACTCAGTGAAGGCAGTGGTGTTTGCTGATTCCAGGAATCTCAGTGACTTCCATACTCTAAAGGGACCTCAGGTTGTTTCTCTCTTATTTTTGGGTACAAATATCAGACTTCTGTCCATATATCAAGTAGGGCTGGTAATTAGTCTATCATGTAGCCTTGAACTTTTCTGGGTCCAGGAATATTTGTTAAGGAGGATGTTATACCTGGGACAGTCTAGTTTTGAGATTCAACCACATTTCACTTGTTCATTTCAAAGATGTTTATTTCTTTGCATCTCATGATGTGGTTCCTGGTTTCTAGTTTTTGCATCTCCCCTCCTCTGCTTCCATGAGGAGTTCACCAGCTCCCCTTACCTTCCTGGGCTCATTTTTTTAAAGTATTTATTTTTCAATTACAGTTTACAGTCAATATTATTTGTATTAGTTTCAGGTATACAGCAAAGGTTCGTTCTTAAATTTTCCTTGCTGTCTGTTTAACCAGTTCTTGTGAAAGCACTGCCCTTCTTGTTCAGAGCCCAGAGCTTCTGCACTTAAGTTCTTATATAGGTTCTCCCATGTCCATGTCATGGAGTCTTACTCTGGTGACCTGACTTGTACCCCTGCACCCTCCAAGTCCTGGAAACCAGGTTTGCCCTTTAAGGATATCTTCCCTTGAACCTAACTGGAGGCTTTTCTGGTGGCAATCACTTCTTAGTCTCACCACCTCTCATTCCCTCCTGGTGGGAGGTCCACAGAATGGTTGTCACATCTGCTACTCTACTCTGGGTTTCTTGCTTTCTGCTACTTTTCTGAAGTTTAGCATGCTATTGACCTACCCTGAGGACAACTGCAGGTGTTCTACTAATAAATTTCAGGCAGTAGCTGATTTAAAAAAATTTGGGACAATGACAATCTTAATTCACTACCTGGGATGTTCAAGTGGACAGTCCCAAATTTCTACAATTATTGTATAACTAGAGGCCCAGTGCATGAATTCGTGCCGCAGTGGGGTCCCTTGGCTTGGCCTGTGGGATGGGGCCGAAATTGGCTCTCTGATACCCTGAGAGGTCCTGGATTGCGAGAGTGTGCAAGCCAGGCTGAGAGACCCCACCAGCACACAATTGGGACTGGGAAGAGACATGGGATGTTGGCCAGCCAGGGAGGGACAGCAGGAGGGCTCCAGGGCATGTCCACCCATCTTGCTCAGTCCTGATTGGCTAGACCTCAGCAGCAAGCTAACCTACCAGATGGAGTGTCTGCCCCCTGATAGTCAGTGCACATCATAGTGACCAGTTGAGCGGTCATAGCATATCATTAGCATATTACGCTTTGATTGGTTGAACAGATGATCTGATGACAGGACACTTAGGATATTAGGCTTTTATTACATAGGATTTCCCAACTATATTTGACTTCATCAAGGCAAGCAAATTTGAGCAAGAAGTATTTGCCCTTTTATTAGTTAGGATCACATTTTTCGCTTGCACCATCACCCATTTTACCCACTGCACTCTCTTCTTTACTCATGGCAGTGATCCTAAATAACAGTTATACATTGGACAACTATGGACTAAATTTTAGGCTTATATTTCCTAGCATGAAACAGATACATTCATGATGTACCCTCAGCAATAGGCACAAGATCCTAAGCTAGGGAAATGTTATCTTTCTAAATAGCTCTGTAGAGGAACGTGCTGAGTGATCTTCACTTGCAGACCTTGGTCAGTAGTTTAAACAACTTCCACCCAGCCCTGCCAAAGATATGCATATTTCTTCCAGTTCTCACTTGATAGTTTATCGTTTCCAACACCGGAAGCAATTTTGGCCAAGTGGCGGTTTGGCAATAGCTGAGTGTGTCCACCTCACTCAATGTCCCATATTTTAACAGGACTTAACAGAAGGCAGACATTTCAGAAATATATTTGAATACCGACATATTAGTAGGGATGCAGGCCCACTCAGACACTGAGTGAATCTGTTTAGTAGCAAATTCAGGTTTGAGTTCCAGAAATGTTTTTGATAGATGAAATCTGCAGTGACGCCATTAAAACTGTGATCCAACTGAAGGCACCATTTTGAAGTATTTTTTCAAAGGGGCTGAGGAGGGCTGAATACAGAAAAATAAAGAGACATCTGGGTGAAAATAAAACTCAATTATTTTTATCTCGTATGTGTTGATTTTTTTTTTTTTTTTTTAGGCCAGCCAGTGACCTAGAAATTCATGACCAAGAAAGTGATATTTCAGCATGCTTCTGAGTAAAATAATGTTTAGTAAATATTATAATCAAACACAAATACTATGCTAAGCATGATACCAATGCAAATTTGCTATAGAAAGCCTATCTTAGCTGAGCTTACAGGAAAGATTAGTTCATAATTAACCAACATAATGTAGTGATACAAGGAGGGGTATTTGAAGGGGAGGAGCCATGACACAATGGGAATTGTCAGAACTCCACAGGAAATTGCACGGGAAACTACAAGCTCAGCTTGGTTGCAAACTAGGTTAAAAGGGTAGATTGGAGTCTGAACCTGTTGGTGTTGTTTTTATCACAGGCTGGGACAACATTAACCTTTTTAAAGCTAGCATGGACTCACATAAAAATATTGAGCTGTTGGAGGCCCCTGGTGGTCAGGAGGCTCCTGGAGGCCACATCCCAGTGAGATTGTCTTTGGAAACTTTTGAGATCTTTGTTGCTAAATATCTTATGCTAAAAATCTCTACAAGGCAGTACAAGAAGCCATAGAGTCACTTTTGAGTATCTTGAAGCGTAGAGACAATGATAAGTATCTTAAGAGAGGTGCAAGGAAAGAGGAAATAGATACTGCAGATACATGTGCTGAATATCAATATCTGTGTCTGATCAAACTCTTTGAACTAGGACCAGAAGGATGGATCCTTAATTTGATAAAAATGATTATAGGGGAACACTTACTGTTTGGGATCATTCCAAGTCTGTTTTCTAATTGGCTTAAGCCGGTTAGCATAACCTGTCTACTTGGCCATAGTGGCTTGTTTAGGAACGAGACAGCCACTCTCCATTGGGCGGATGTAACATAGGGATTTTTCTTCTGGATCCTGGGAGAGCAGCTAGCTGGAGGGAAGTTCTTTTTCTGTTAAATGTGAGCAAGAACAGCCATCTTGGGAGCAGGAGGGAAAAAGGCTTTAGAATAAAGACTGAGAGGTGATTGCCTGGAGCGAGCTTTGCCTGAACTTGCTGTGGGACTTCCAATGCACTTTATAGTGCAGCTTGAGTCTAGTTTTCTGTTACCCGAAACAGGTGAAAGATTGCAAACCTATTAAAACATCGATTTTAAATTAAGAAGAAACATCACATTTAATAGAGACACATCAGAGACATTCTCATTAAAGTCGGAGACAAGAAAAGATTGCCACAGTGCCTCCTATAATTCAATATTGTACAGTGCATTAACCAATGAAGTACAAGAGATAATGAGAAATGATTTTTTGGAAAGGAAGTCTTACAGATGAGATTATTATCACTTACAAATAATTTTCTATTTAGAAACCTTAAAATAGTCAACCAGAAAACGACTGTAAGAGAGTTCAGAAAAATGCCTGACAATCAAATATTGGGGGGGTGGGGGGGATCTGTAATTCTCCTATATACCAGTAAACAATAAAATATTAGTGGCCCAATGCAAGGATTTGTGCACATTGAAAGGAAAATAATTAGAAGAAATATTTAAATATTGCTTTTTGCCTTTTCTCCCTCAGTGTCTGGAAGCCGGGTGGCAGCCCTGCCCCCTGTTAGTCACTGTCTGGAGGGGGCGGGGGCTGTGATTGGCAGGGCAATTGGGCCCTGCTCATATCGCCTTGGGCTGGTGCCATCTGCACACCTGCTGCACCATCCTGCCAAGGTCCCGCTTTTGTTGGGCCCCTGGGGGTGGAGGGGGAGGGTGCTGACAGCGCCTCCACTGCCAACCCCTGCCAGTTCTGGCCTTCCCCTGGTGGTCAGCGCACGTCATAGTGAGCAGTCAAACACCCAGTTGAATTCCTGGTTGAACTCCCGGTCGAGGGGACAATTTGCATATTAGGCTTTTATTATATAGGATGATAAAAAATGAGTTTGCTCACAATTATAACAAATATTTAGAACCCATACTTTAACAGGATTTAACAGAAGGCAGACATTTCAGAAATATATTTGAATAACCCACACATTAGTGGGGATGCAGGCCCACTCAGACATTGCTATCAATCTTAACAAAAATGGTATATTCATTTTTAGAGCTCAGTGAGGCAATGAATACCAAAGCTTCATTTTCTAGCTTAAAAGAACTTCCTTTATTTCCTAGCCTTTATTTGTCCAGTAATTTATCCTAAGGAAATTACTTTGATCTGTTGAAAGATTTAGTTCCAAGGATGTTCACTGAACTATCTTTTATAAATACAGGAAATCATTAAAATGTAGTACAAAACGATTAGGTAAATTAATTCTGGTATATTGGTTCTCAACAGGATAGTTTGCAATTAATGAAAACATGCTATAAAAGGGTATTTATTGGTACAAAAAGATATATATGACATAGTAAATGAAAAAGCAGATTACTAAGAACTATGTACGTGTAACCTCATTTTAAAGCAAAGGTGACATGACAGTAGGTAGGGATGGGGAGGAAAAGAGTGGACTATATGTTTTAGGGAATGCACATGTCATGGAGGTCACATGTGAGTCTCTAGGTGGCAATTCTGAAAGGAAGGGCATGGAGTGTGTTAGTTTTCTATTGCTGCGTAACAAATTGCTCCAGAACTTAGTAGCTTTTCTTTGCACAGCATTTATTTATTTTTTAAACTCACAGTGTTTCTGCTGGTGAGAAATTTGGGACTAGCTTAGCTAAAGGGTGTCAGAGTCTCATGTTGCCGGGCATGACTGGGGCAGGAGGTTTCACTTCCAAGGTCATTCATATGGCTATGGGCAGGAGTCATGAAGTGAGCAGCCTGATGGAGAGACCCACATGGTGAGGAACTGATTGCTCCCAACTGCTCTTCTGCAGACCTGGTCTCCCCCCACATCAGTTACCCTCCTCTGCAGGCCTGGTACCCCCAACTGCCCTCCCTTGCAGGCCTGGGTCCTCCCCAACTTCCCTCCTCTACCAGCCTGGTCCCCCACAACTGCCCTCCCCTACAGGCTTGGTTGCCCCTTACTGTCCTCCCCTGCAGGCCTGGTCACCCCCAACTGCCCTTCCCTGCAGGCCTGGTCCTCCCTCCCCCAATTGCCCTTCCCTACTGACCTCCTCTGCCGGTCATCACATGGTGGCCATCTCATGTCCACATGAGGGCAGCCATCTTTGACACATGGGGATGGCCATTTTGTGTGTGGAGTGATGGTCAATTTGCATATTACTCTTTTATTAGATAGGATAATATTTCACTATATATATATATATATATACATATATATATACACATACATATACACACACACACACACACACACACACACACACACACACACATATATATATATATATATATATATATATATATATATATATATATATATATATATATATGGTGTTTTTTTTGGGCGCTGGTGGTAAATAACCAGAAATAGAATTGTTGGATCATACATCAAGTGTATTTTTAATTTATTTGAGGAATCTTCATACTGTTTTCCATAGTGGCTGCACTAATTTATAATCACACTGACAATATACAAGGTTTCCCTTCTCTCCATAGCCACCTCAGCATTTATTTGTTGATTTATTGATGGTAATCATTTGAACAGGTGTGAGGTGATATCTCATTGTGGTTTTAAGTTGTATTTCTCTGATGATTAGTGACATTGAGCATTTTTTCATATGTCTATTGGCCATCTGTTGACCACTTTGATGAAGTACCTATCAGTTCCTTTGCCTATTTTTTTAATTGGGTTGTTTCTCTCCCTGGCACTGAGTTGTGTGAGTTCTTTCTATATTAACCCTTTATCAGATGTATCATTTATGAATATCTTCTCTCATTCAGTCTTTTCATTCTATTGATGATTTCCTTCACTGTGCAAAAACTTTTTAGTTTGATGTAGTCTCATCTATTTATTTATTTTTTCTTTTGTTTCTCTTGCTCTGAGAGATATATCAAAAAAGATATTGCTGAGAGAGATGTAAAGAGTTTACTGCTTATATTTTCTTCTAGGAGTTTTATAGTTTGGGATCTAACATTTAAGTCTTTAATTCATTTTGAGTTATTTTTGAATATGGTGTAAGAGAGTGGTCCAATTTTATTTTTTTGCATGTATCTTTTCAGTTTTTCTAACACTACTTATTAAAAAGACTGTCCTTATCTCATTAAATATCCTGTCTCCTTTGTCATAGATTATTTGACCATCTAAGTGAGAATTTATTTCTGGACTCTATTTTATTTTATTGATCTCTATGTCTGTTTTTATGCCAGTACCATATTGTTTTGATTATTGTAGCTTTGTAATATAGTTTATATCAGGAAGCATGATACCCCCCCTCCCCCCCCACTTAGTTCTTTCTCAAGATTTCTTTGGCTATTTAGTGTCTTTTGTGGCTTCATACATGTTTTGGGATTAATTGTTCTAATTCTGAGAAGAATGCCATTGGTATTTTAATAGGAATTTCATTGAATCTATATATTTCTTTAGGTATTAAGGACATTTTAACAATATTAATCCTCCTAATTCATAAGCAAGCTATATTCTTCCACATATTTGTATCTTGCTCAATCACTTCCATAGTTTATAGTTTTCAGAGTAGAAGTCCTTTACTTAGGTTAAATTCATTCCTAGGTATTTTGTACTTTTTGGTGTAATTATAAATGAGATTGTTTTCTTACAATAATTTATTCTTTTGATCATTCATTATTGGTATATAGAAATGCAAGAGGTTTCTGTATATTGATTATGTATCTTGCAACTTCACAGAAGTCATCTATCAGTTCTAATAGGTGTGGTCTTTAGGGTTTTTGGTATATAGTATTATGTCTTCTGCAAATAATGTAAATTTTACTTTCCAATTTGGATTATTTTTTATTTCTTTGTCTTGTCTAATTGCTGTGGTAAGAATTCCAATACTATATTGAATAGATGTGATGATATTGGGAATCCTTATCTTATTCCTGACCTTAAAGGAAAGGCTTTCATCTTTTTACTTCTGAGTATATTAGCTGTGGGTTTATCATATATAGTATTTATTAAGTTGAAATGTTCCCTTTATATCTACTTTGTTGAGCATTTTTTAATCTTATATTTTATTAATTATTACACTGATTGATTTATAGATGTTGAACCATTCTTGCATCCCCATGATAAATCCATTTGGCTATGATGTATAATTATTTTAATGTATTGTTGAATTTGGTGTGCTAATTTTGGTTGAGAATTTTTGCATCTATGTTCATCAAGGATATTAGTCTATAATTTTGTGTTGTTGTAATGTCTGGTTTTGGTGTCAGGGCTTCAAAAAAAAAAAAAAAGAGTTTGGAAGCATTCAATTCTTAAAAATAGTATAAGAAGACTAAGTATTAATTCTTTGAATGTTTAATAAAAGTTACCTGAAAAGCCATCTGGCTTGGACTTTGATTTGTTGGTAGTTTTTATTTTATTTTATTTTATTTTTTATTACCACTCCAATTTCATTGCTTGTAATTATTCTGTGTAAAATTTGTATTTCTTCCTGGTTCAGTATGGGAAGGTTATATACTTAGTAGAGGCCTGGTGCATAAAATTTGTGCACAGGTAGGCCTGCCTGGCAATCAGGGTGACCAGTGGTAAGATGGCGGGGGGCGGGGGGAGGGGAGGGACTGCTGGCACCTATCTTACTGGCCTGGCACTGCCCACTCGCTGGTTCCACTCCCCACCACTGCAGCTGGTTGCCTCTCTCTGCGGGGCAACTGGTGAGGCAATCAGGGGCTCCCACTAGTACTCACCTTGGCTGGCCTGGGGCCTGCAGAATGAGGGAAGCTCATGCATTGAGCATCTGCTCTCTGGTGGTCAGTGTGCATCATAGCAACCATTCATTCCACCATTTGGTCGATTTGCATATTAGAGTTATTATATAGGATAGACATTTATTTATTTTAGATTGTGAAATTTGTTTGTATATACTAGTAATTGGTCATAGTATTCTTTTAAAAATGTTTTTATTGATTTCAGGGAGGAAAGGAGTGGGAGAGGAGATAGAAATAGCAATGATTAGAATTATTAATAGACTGCCTCTTGCACCCCCCCTCTTCCCTACTGAGAACCAAGCCCATGACCCAAGAATGTGCCCTGACCAGAAATTGAACCATGACCTCCTGGTTCAGAGGTTGACGCTCAACCATTGAGCTAAGCTGGCTGGGCTATAATTAGTCATAGTATTCTTTAATGATTGTATTTTTGTGGTGTCAGTTGTAATTTCGCTTTCATTTATGATTTTATTTATTTGGGCTCTTTCTTTTTTTCCTTGATGAATCTGCCGAATGGTTTGCCTATTTTATTTGTCTTGTCAAAAAACCAGTTCTTAATTTTATTGATCTTTTCTCTTATTTTTTCCCCCCCAAATTTTAATTTTATCTGTTCTGATCTCAACTATTTCTTTCCATTTACTTTGTGTTTTTTGTTTCGTTTTGTTCTTTTTTTTATTTTTTATTTTATTTTTTACTATTTTCTTTAGGTGTAAAGTTAGATTGTTTATTTGGGATTTTTCTTGTTTCTTGAGGTAAGAACTTCCCTCTTAAAGCTGTATTTGCTGCATCCTATAAATTTGGAAAAGTTGTATTTTTATTTTCTCCAAACTAGTTTTTGATTTCTTATTTGATTTCCTCTTTGATCCATTTGTTATAGAGTAGCATGCTGTTTAGTCTCCATATTTCTGTTTTTTCCCCCCAAGTTTTCTTACTGTAGTTAATTTCTAGAGTGTGCCATTGTAGTAATACAAGATGTTTTATTTTATTTAAATCTTTTTGGATTTATTGAGGCTTGTTTTGTGGCTTAATATGTGATCTATCCTGGAGAATGTTTCATTTGCACTTAAAAATGATTTGGAATGAAATGTTTCTATAAGTGTTAAGTTAATCTCATCTAATGTAACATTAAAGAGATTATTTTTTTTATCAATTTTCTGTCTATATTCACTGATATGAGTGTATTAAAATCCTCTACTATTATTGTATTATTATGGATTTCGCTCTTTATGTCCATTAATACATGCTTTATATACTTAGGTACTCCTATGTTGGGTGTGTATATATTTATAATTGTTATATCCTCTTCTTAAATTGAACCCTTTATAATTATGTAATGTCCTTCTATGTCTTTTTAAAAACTTTTTAATTTTGTTTTAAAGTCTATTGCTACTCCAGCTTTCTTTTCATTTCTATTTGCATGGAATATCTGTTTCCAACCCTTCAAATTCAGTCTAAATGTGTCTTTTCATTTGAAGTGAGTCCTTATATGCAGCATATTGTTGGGCCATTTTAAAATCCACTCAGTTACCTTATTTCTTTGGAACACTTATCCACTCATATCTAAAGTAATAATTGATAAGTATATACTACTTGACATTTTGTTAATTGTTTTCCCCTGTTTCTTTCTTCTCTTGAATTATTTTCTTGGGGTTTGCTGTTTTTCTTAATGAATTTAGGTTCCTTTCTCTTTGTTCTTTGTAAATTTTTTGTCGGAATTTGGTTTGTGGTTACCATGAGGTTCACATATATCATTCTTTATCTACAGTAGTCTATTTTAATCTTAAAGGCATTTAAGTTTGGATATATTCTGTAAGGACTACATTTTTACTCCTCCCTCCATGATTTATGTTGTTGTCATATTTCAGATGTTTTTGTGTTGTGCATCTTCTATTTATGATAGTTTGAATGGAGTTTGATGTTTTTTTCTTTTAACCTTTGAATTAGTTTTTTAATGTGTGATTTGCTGTATTTCTTGAATATTTGGCTTTACCTGTGCAGTTTTCCCCTTTCTAGTAATATTTTCTTATTTCTGGTTATGTCCTTTCCTTTTCTACTCAAAGAAGACCCTTAACTTTTCTTCTAACACTGATTTAATGGCACTAAACTCCATTAGTTTTTGCTTGTCCAAGAAACTCTATATTTTTCCTTCAGTTCTAAATGATAACCTTGCTGGGTAAATTATTACTGTAGGTTGTAGGTTCCTTTCTTTAAGCACTTTAAAGTTATCCTGCCACTCCCTCTGGCCTGTAAAGTTGCTGGTAAGAAATCAGCTGATAGCTTTATAGTGTTTCCTTTGTATGTAACTCATTTTTCTCTTGCTGCTTTCAAGATTGTCTCTCCATCTTTAACTTTTGTCAGTTTAAGTATGGTATGTTTTGGTGAGGAATTCTCTGTGATTCTTGGACCTGGACATTTGTTTCCTTCCCCAGATTAGGAAAGTTTTCAGCCATTATTTCTTTTAAAAAAATATGTATATATTTTTATTCTCACCCAAGGATATGTTTTTGAAAAAAATTTGATTTTAGAGAGATAGAAGGGAGTGAGAATGAGAGTGAGAGCGAGAAAGAAACATTGATGTATGAGTGAGACATCAATCGATTGCCTTCCATACATGCTCTGACTGAGGGTTGAATCTGAAACCTAGGTATGTGCCCTGATTATGAATTGAACCCACAACCTTTTTTGGTGTACAGGATAACACTCCAACCAACTGAGCCACAGGCCAGGGCTCAGCCATTATTTCTTTAAATAAAATTCCTGTCTTTCTTCTCCTGGGATCCCTATAGTATGAATGTTTGAGTGCTTGATGTTATCAGAGATGTCCCTTAAACTATCCTCATTTAAAAAAAAATTCTTTTTTTCTTTATGCTGTTCTGGATGTTTGAGTTCCACTAGTTTGTCTTCCAGGCCACTGATCTATTGTTCTGTGCTAACTAATCTGCTGGTGATTCCTTTTAATGTGATCCCTCGCCCCGTTATTGTATTCAGGTGTGCTTGTTTTTTTCTTATACTTTCTAATGTTTTTGTTGAAGTTCTCCCTAAATTCCTCTATTTCACTCTTGAGTTTGATGAGTATAGTTATAACCTTTTCTCTGAATTTTTATTTTTTTTTATTTTTTATTTTTATCAATCAAGTTAGTTACTTTTGTTGTTTTTAGGGTATTTTTTTGTTTTTGTTTTTGTTTTTGTTTTTGTTTTTCTTGTTCCTTCACTTGAGATATTCTTTTGTCTTTTCATTTTGTTGGGTGTTCTAGTTTTTTTTTTTTTTTTTTAATATTAATTAGACAAAATAGCTGTCTCTTCCACTCTTAAAAAAGTGGCCTTAAGCAGAAATGGATTCTGTGTAAACTACATTCAGGGTGGTTTTGGCAGACAGGTTGGAGGCAAGTGGCTGCTTAAGACATCTGGGCACTGGCCTACTGAGTCAGTACGGTGACTTGCAGGGAGGCCCAGATAACTGGATAGAGGGGTATGACAACAATGCATTCACAGGCTCCTCGAAATCTGGAGAGTTCTCACAACATCCAGAGGGCTACTTTGGCTTCCCAGCCTTCTCTACTCAGTCTCTTTCTCTTATTTGTTGTCAGAAGCTGTTCATCAGTGCTCACTTGTCTCGCAGGAATAATTGCTATCTACATATTTTTTCTCTTTTATTTATATATTTTTTAATTAAAAAAATTTTAAATTAAATTCTTTATTGTTGAAAGTATTACATATGTCTCCTTTTATTCCATTGACCTCTCTCTGCCTGCTCCTGCCTCCCAGCACATGGCCTCACCCCCTACTGTCTGTGTCCATTGGATATATTTAATAGTATAACCATGTATGTATTTGTATGTATATGCATGCATACAAATCCTTTGGTTGCTTTCTTATCCTACCCCTCCTTACACTCTTCCCTACTTCCCTCAGAGGTTTGACAGTCTGTTTGCTGCTTCTCTGTATATGGATCTGTTTTTGTTCATCAGTTTATGATGTTTATTACATTCCACAAATAAGTGAGATTATGTGGTACTTATCTGTCTCTGAATGGCTTATTTCACTTAGCATAATGCTCTCCAGGTCCATCCCTGCTGTTGCAAATGACAAGAGTTCTTTCTTTTTTACAGCAGCATAGTATTCCATTGTGTATAATAGATGTACCACAGTTTTTTAATCCACTCATATGCTGATGGGCACTTAGGTTGTTCCCAAATCTTAGCTATTGTAAATTGCATTGCTATGAAATAGACATATTCTTTCTGATGAGTTTTTCTGATTTCTTGGA
Organism: Pipistrellus hanaki; assembly: GCF_964339955.1. Taxonomy (NCBI): domain Eukaryota; kingdom Metazoa; phylum Chordata; class Mammalia; order Chiroptera; family Vespertilionidae; genus Pipistrellus; species Pipistrellus hanaki. The sequence continues at coordinate 19,174,099 of NC_140508.1, read as the reverse complement.
ATATATTCCTAGAAGTGGGATTACTGGGTCAAATGGAAGTTCCATTTTGAGGAAACTCCATACAGTTCTCCACAGTGGTACCACCAGTCTGCATTCCCACCAGCAGTGCATGAGGGTTCCTTTTTCTCCACATCCTCACCAGCACTTGTCATTTGTTGATTTGTTGATGGTAGCCATTCTGAAAGTTGTGAGATGGTACCGCATTGTCATTTTGATTTGCAAATCTCAGATGATTAGTGACTTTGAGAATTTATTCATGTCTCTTGACCTTCTGTATGTCCTCTTTCAAGAAGTGTACATATGCCCTAGCCAATTTGGCTCAGTGGATAGAGCATCAGCCTGCAGACTGAAGGGTCCCGGGTTCGATTTCGGTTAAGAGCACATGCCTGGGTTATGAGCTTGATTCCCAATAGAGGGTGTGCAGAAGGCAGCCAATCAATGATTCTCTCTCATCATTGCTATTTCTATCTCTCCCTCTTCCTTCCTCTCTGAAATCAATAAAAATATGTTAAAAAAAAGAAATAAAAAGAAGTATACATGTATTTTTTTATTTGCTCATATATAAAGTGAGTTCAGTGTTTTCCTATGCCATTGCCATCTTGGAACGCCAGTCAACACCAGTGTTAGGACTAATGTACTTCTGTGACCCTAAGGCCCACAGGAAAGGGAAACAAGTTAACTGAAGGAAGGAGTTCCACAGGAAGCAGATGTAAATGTTGCTAATGAAGCAGGAAGGAGGAATGCTTAGGCTTAGTCTAGGAACAAAGCAGATGGTTTTGTATAGGACAGTCTTTCAGTTGGTTACTATCTCTACCCCCAGGCAAAATATTTGCACTTTAGCAAGGTCTTTCTTGATTGATTCTAACAGTGGGGATTTTGGTGACACGCAGGCTAATGGGGTAATCTATTAATTGAGTCTTTGAGCTTACTTCATGTCAAAATGCTGAGCTGACCACTAGCAAGGTGGAGTTAATACCTCTCTTTGTTTTCCCTCAAGATTTGTCATCTATTGAGCAAATATTGACTTCTTCAATTAACTTGTAATGTCTTCTGCCAACAAAAGTCAATATTTATTTGATAAAATATCCAGTGACTGAGTGCAGTGAAGTGAATTGTCTACCCATCAGTTGGAAGACTCATGATGGAAAGCCTCCTTTTCTTTTTTTTTTCCTTAATGTTAACAAAAATTTTTAATTTATTATGTACAAAACATCATTTCAATATGAAATCAATATAAAATTATTTAGATATTTAGCATTATTTTTCTTATTAAATCTTTTAAATTCCATGTGTATTATAATTATACTATAACACAATTTTTCTTAACTTTATTGAGGAACAATTGACAAATAAAATTGTATATATTTAAAAAGTATGATGTGATTTGATATACACATACATTGGAGAATGATTGCCAAGATCAAGATAATTAACACATCCATCACCTTACATAGTTGTGTGTGTGTGTGTGGTGAGTTATTTAAGATCTATTCTCAGCAACTTTCAGGTATACAATATTATATTATTAAATAGAGTCACCATGCTGTATAGGGGTGAGCAAAAGTAGATTTATAGTTGTAATACAAATAAATAATACAATAAATAAAAGCATAAACTGTTTCTTGTACACACAACTGTAAACCTACTTTTGCCCACCCCTATATGTTAAATCCTTAGAATTTATTCTTCATAGAACTGAAAATGTATACTCTTTGACCTATATCACCCCATTTCCCCTTCTGCTTAGCCTCTGACAATCACTATTCTATTCTCTGGTTCTATGAAAAACATTTTTTTAAATTTTTTAGATTCCATATATAAGTGAGATTATACAGTATTTATTTTTTTTTTTCTGTCTGGCTTATTTCACTTAGCATAATGCCCTCAAGGTCCATCTATGGTGTTGTAAGTGGTAGAGTTTTCTTCTTTATTATGGCTGAATAATATTCATATGTACATTTTTATCCATTCATCTCTTGGGCACTTAGATTTTTTACATGCCTTGGTTATTAAAAATACTGAATCAATGAACATGATCATCATGAGGTTTAGATATGTCTTTGAGATACTGATTTTATTTACTTCAGATATATACCCAGGAGGTAGTTCTATTTTTAGTTTTTTGAGGAACCTCCACACTGGTTTTCATAGTGGCTGCACATAGTAGATACATTCTTATCAACAGTGCACAAGGGATTCCTTTGCTCCACATCCAACACTTGCTACCTCTTTATTTTTCTAAATTAAAACTTTTTGGGATAACATTGGCTAATTTTATTATATTAATTTCAGGTGTATGACTTTATAATATAACATCTGCATAGTCTATTGTGTGCATACCACCTAAAGTCTAGTCTCCTGTAACTGTATATAGAGTCCCCCAAAAATGTATATATGCATACTTTAACAGCTGATTACTCAATTTTCAGTCCTTTTCAGGTTTAACTCATTTGAAATAATGGAGGAAGCCAGGCTAAGCTTTGAACAAAGACATTTATCCTAAAGTGCCACTAGATTTTTTTTTTTTTTTTTTTAACAGGAATACATAAGAGATAAAGTTTCTGGTACAAAACCGGTAACAGTTGACAATTTGAGGGTGCACAAAAACCTAACAAAATGATTCTTGATGTTTGTGATTTCATTGCTTCTTATCAACACAGTTCTTGGGCCAGAAAGGTTATTAGTTGAAACCAGGCATTGACAAAAAAAATTATCATGCCCTGGGTGGTTTGGCTCAATGCTTAGAGCTTCGGCCTGTAGACCAAAGGGTCATGGTTTCGATTCCTCATCAAGACACTTACCTTGGTTGCAGATTTCTCCCGGGCCCTAATTGGGGGGTGTGCAGGAGAATGTGTCTCTCTCAAGTTGATGTCTCTCTCTCTCTCTCTCTCTCTCTCTCTCTCTCTCTCTCTCTCTCTCTCTCCTTCCACTATCTCTAAAAATCAATGGGGATATATTTTGAAAATGAACTATATGTTAATAAGCTCTGACTTTAAAAAAAAATATTTTATTGATTTTTTTACAGAGAGGAAGGGAGAAGGATAGAGTTAGAAACATCGATGAGAGAGAGACATCGATCAGCTGCCTCTTGCACACCCCCTACTGGAGATGTGCCCGTAACCGAGGTACATGCCCTTGACTGGAATCGAACCTGGGACCTGTCAGTCCGCAGGCTGACGCTCTATCCACTGAGCCAAACCGGTTTCTGCAGCTCTGACTTTATAATCCTTCAAAATATGTACATTCTTTTTTTGGCACACTCTGTATTTGACTCTCTTTACCTTCTTTTTCTTCCCCGACGCCCTTCCCTTCTGGTAATCATCATACTGTTTTATGTATCTGTGAGTTTCTTGTTTTTGTTTGGTCATTTGTTTTATATCCCATATATGAGTGAAACAATTTTATTCTTGTCCTTTTCCATCTGACTTATTTTACTTAGCATAATACTATGAAGATTCATCCATGCTGTTATTGTTTTACTTTGTATTTTCTTTCCAAAATCTCTTTTTCTTTATTGATTAAGGTATTACATATGTGTCCTTATCCTCCCATTGCCCCATTCAACCCCCCCCACTCATGCCCTCTGTTGTAGTTTTCTGATAACCATTCTAACAGGTGTGAGGAGGTATCTCATTGTGGTTGTAAGCTTCCTTTTCTTTTATGTCAGATGTTCCCCAGTTCACTCAGAGAGGTCTTCAGAACAGCAGGACTAGCATTCCTGGGCAACTTTTTCTTGGAAATTCAGGTTCTTGGGCCTCACTTCAGTCCTGCTGAATCTAGAGCTTGGGGGAGGGGGTGGGGTGCCCAGCCTGTGGAGTGCAGGCAAATGTTTAATAACCATCTCTCTGGGGAAAAAGCACATATTTGTGTACATAAGTTCATTATAAGTTTTTCTGATAGGTATTATATGCAGCACACACTTTACCAATTATAATATGAAATATTTAATATGCCTTATTATAAATTTTATGTAGCAAGTTTATTTATACAGGACACTTACATTGGTTTTTGGTTAGTTTGTAACTAATTAATGAATGTAGTACCAGCATGAACACTGGTTGATAGTTTTGTTTATATTAAGGAGTAAGGTGAGAGTGAAACAAATAAAGATATATATTGTGTCAGAATGTCATGTCAATGACATGAGCAACTTTTTTGCTGAATCAGACAATAGTTTTCATATACTGGAAAAATATTTCCTCAGAATTATTTTTTCTATTCCCAATTCAATAGCTACAGGCTGACATATATTTAAGTTTAATCATATTATTAAAATTTTCTCTATTATGTTGTTAAGTCTAGACAACCAATAAAATAATAAGCCAAGTTCAAATTTGTAGCATTTATCCATTTCTGTGCTGCAAATACTTCCAGCACAGCCAATTTCAGGCCACATAACAGCACTGAATGAGGAGTTAGGAAGAGATGTGCAGTGGCGTGTGCCAAGCCAGCTCAGCCAGGTTCAGTGATCCTGAGACGGGGCGGTGAAGGATTGAGAAAAGACAGACAAGAGAATGAAAGCTGGGTCTCAGTGGGACACTGCCCTCTCAGGGAGACAGTGCTACTGCCTGTAAGCTGTTTCTTTATTTTACAGCCAGATGCCACGAGGCAAAGTAAGGGCGTGGTTAAAGTTCTCTTGAGTTTTGAATCTACTCAATTATATGCACCTGAACTCTATCAAGCCCGCATTACTCAGACACATGGGGCCACGTGTTCGGACCGTAGGTTCAAGCTTACAACTACAGCTGTTGGCTATAATTGTGCTGGGAGGGCTCTGCCCTCCAAGCTGGGACTTGCATGTGGCAATGAGAAGACTGTGCCCTCTCATTAGTCTGAGGCTTGAACCTGTCCAAACGCTGTAGCCGCCCTCCACAGGCAGACCATTTTATACTGTTTCCATCACACAGGTGCAATAGACAGATATCCTCAAGAGCAGACATAATAGAAACATGTAATAAAATAATTAAGAAATGCTTTTTAAAAGACATATATTTTTATTGATTTCAGAGAGGAAGGAAGAGGGAGAGAGAGATAGAAATATCAATGATGAGAGAGAATCATTGATTGGCTACCTCCTGCATGTCCCCCCTAGGGATCGAGCCTGGAACCCGGGCATGTGCCCTTGACCAGAATCAAACATGGGACCCTTTAGTCTGCAGGCTGATTCTCTATCCACTGAGCCAAATTGGCTAGGGCAGTTGTTGGCAAACTGCAGCTCTCAGCCACATGTGGCTCTTTGGCCCCTTGAGTTTTTAGCAAAGGCCAGCTTAGGAGTATCCTAATTTAAGTTAATAACAATGTACCTACCTATATAGTTTAAGTTTAAAAAAATTGGCTCTCAGTCATTGTACTGTTGATATTTGGCTCTGTTGACTAATGAGTTTGCCGACCACTGGGCTAGGGCAAGAAATGTTTTTAATGTAGCTTGTTAATAAGATTTATTGTTTCAAGTAGTTTTAGGTTCACAGCAAAATTGAGTCCCTTATATCCACAGCCTCCCCCATGATCAATATCCCACATCAGAGTAGAAAATTTGTTAACAATTGATGAACCTACATCTCATCATCATCCAAAGTCAAGAGTTTACATTAGGGTTCACACTTGGTATTGTATATTCTTTGGGTTAGGACAAAGGTATAATGACATGTATTCACCATTATATGCCATACAGAGTAGTTTTACTGCCCTAAAAATCCTCTGTTCTCTGCCTGTTCATTCATCCCTCCTTCCCCTTAAGCCCTTAGCAATCTCAGATATCTTTACTGTCTCCATAGTTTTGCCTTTTCCAGAAGGAACTATGTAGTTCTAAAAAACACAATTTATTTAATTATACATTTTTATCATTTATTTTTTAATGATAGCTGTGTTAAACAACTGGCTTGCAAAATTTCTGAAAATTTAACAATCTACTCTCATGAGGTGTTACAGATTGCTCCAGTACACTCTTGGGTCCAGTAATGTGGTTCAACATGCCTTCCAGGTGATTCTGAGGGTGCTAAATTTTGAGAATTGTTGCTTGAGCAGATGCCAAGGATAAGAAATACATTTAGTGTAATCAACTTGCTTGGGCCTGGCCAACCAAATGCTGAACTTGAATGTTGAGGAACATTCAGATTTGGGGAGGAAGGGAGGAGTGTGTCTAGGGGGAAGAGAGGAATTGTTTTAACTTTAAATTTGATTTTTTTCCTCTTTCATATTTGGTAAACTATTAATAGATATCCAAATAATAAACCATAGGCCAAATTATGACTCAGTTTATCCTCTTGAAACAAAATGGCAGCTGGTGCAAATGCTCAAATAATTTATCTTCTTGAGTCTAAAAAGTTGGTTGACTTATTTATCAAAGTACTTACTAAACATCTCTGATGTACCAAGCACTGTTTTGGATGTTGGTGATACAGAACAACATAGACAAGGACCCTGTTCTCAGGAGTTTATGCTCTAAGAGGAAGAGAGTAAAAATACCAAGTAAAAGCCAGGTGATCAAGTTAATTACTGGAACTGAAGAAAATTACGTTCTAGACGGGGATGGGTGAGAAGGGGCTATTTTAGGGTTGGGTGGTCAGGGAGGGGCTCTTTGAGGAGGTGACAGTTCAGTGAAGAACCGAGTGGTAAAAAGAATCCAGACATGGAACTTCCTGAGTGGAGAGCATCTTGGCAGAAAGGACAACAATTCAACAATTGTAAAGGTCTTGAGGTGGAAACAGGCTTGATGTGTCTAAGGCGTGCCTGGCAAGGAGGCCAACATGGCTGGAACATAGTGAACCAGGTGAGCATGATGGAGATGCCAGGCAGACAGGCAGGGCCAGATCAGGCAGGGGCCTTTAGGCCATGGCAAAAGTTCTGGATTTCATTCCAAGTGATGGGGAAGCCTTTGGGAGGCTTACTGAAGGGGACTGACTGGTCTGATTTCTTATTTAGAAAGATCATGGGCTACTGAGTGGAGCAAGAGCTGTAGGAAGCAGGAGTGGAAGCTGGGAAATGCATCAGGAGGCCTGGGAAGAGTTTTGGGGGCAGATCACCCATCTTGGAATGGGAGTGGCCAGGTAGGAGAGGCAATGGGGGAAAAGCAGATTGGACTGGTTGAGGGATTGTGACAGATTCTTTTAAAGAACAAAATGGACCATTAACCCTACCATCTTTAAGCAAAAGGAACAAAACTCTTTGTTTATGCCTGCTAATGTCTTACCCATGTGGTTGATTGATTAGTTTCTACCTTTTTACAGAACCATGTGTACAGTTTCTTAGGAAAGGAGTAGCCTCTTAATTAACTGGGTGACTGAGGAGACATCACTCAGAAGACACTCCAGGAAGATGAAATATAATCCTCTCAGTACAACATGGGCTTAGATTGATAAGGGCCAAACAGAAATTATAAATGGAGATCACCCCAACAACCCCTTGTACCTGTGTGCAAGTGGGAGCAACTATTCCTAGTGTGCAGGTGTGGTATTCCCACGCTGCTTGAGTTGGGCAGGCGAGCCCCTTCCATGGGTCTGGAGAAATGCACCTTTCTTATGCACCTGGCCAGATTTGGTGTTTGCCTTTTGACAGGAGTGGGCTTGGAAGATAACTCCAATGGACTCTGGCCTGCAGGTTGCTTAATCTTTGCTGTATGATCAATGTGCTTTGATGTCTATGGAGTAGATGTTGTCACTGGAAGATTCACAGGGAGTCTCTATATGATGATAAGGTCATTACTGCATCATAGGTTTGTAAATCGTTCAACGTAATGACATGTATTCAGTGACTTGAAAACCCCCCACAAACACAGAACCACCTCATTTATTCAGTACAGGTCTACTTTGTTTATTTCATTTCATTTTATTGTACTTCACAGAAGTGTTTTCATGAACATCAAGACAGTTACAATTTGCTGAAGACTCAGATAATGGTTAGCATATTTTAGCAATAAAATATGTTTTTAAATTAAGGTATGTAGATTTAAAAAAAAACATTTTTTTGCACACCTAATAGATGACAGTATAGCGTAAACATAACTTATATGCACTGGGAGACCAAAATATTCACGATGCACTTTATTGTGATATTTGCTTTGTTACGATGGTCTGGAACCAAATGCACAATATCTCCAAGGTCTGCCTCTATTCTCTGAGAATATGGCATTTCATGTAAATGTATTAAGTATAAATGTCTTTAAATGTCAAGGCAATGGGACATTTTTGAGCATTTTGAAGAGAAATCTTTCTGAAGCAGATGAGACTCTTCAGTAGAGTGTCCACATGGTTTAACTTCCCTGGTGACTCTTCGCCACTGTGACCATCAACTACTCCTTCATACCGTGAGGCTGTGCCCCACGACTCCACTCTCAGCGAAGCTGAGTATTGTGTGAATTCCTTCATTCCCTGACTTCCTCTGTGGAGAACTAGACCCTCTGCCCAGTGTCTTATATCATCAACACCCATTAATCACACTCAGGGTGAGAGTATTAGCAACGGAGTCACTTTTCACTCACTGTTCCTTTTAGAAAACGGATGTTTTTAAGAAGATGGTTTTGCTTGGGAGGTTTTGTTGAAGTTGTCAGCCTGCTGTTACTTGGAAGCAGGAGTCTCCAGAAGCTACGTTTATGTTTTTCTATCCATCTGTCTAGTGTGCACTAATATAACCTTCCACGTTTGTATCAATACAAAATTTTTATCATTGGTCCTGGTTCATATAAATGGAAGATTAAAGATCAGTCATCAGGATGATAAAGTAAGATGCCTCCTTGGCCATCCGAGTAGAAGTCAAAAGAAGAAATGTGACTGGCACAGACCAAGACTCCCCTCTCCTCCATAGGAAAGATGACCAGACGTTCCGCTTTTGGTGGGACAGTCCCGATCTTCAACAATTTGTCCCGTGTTCCAAGGCGTTTTAAAAAAGTCCCGGTTCTTTCTAAAAATCGGGACTTTTTTAAAATGCCTCGGGACACGGGACGAATTGTTAAAGATCGGGACTGTCCTGCCAAAAGCGAGACGTCTGGTCACCTTACCCATAGGTGAAATAATATCAGTGAGACAGGTGTCACCAGTCCCCACTACTGGGGCCACAACTTCCTCTCGCAGCAACCCGTTGGGCAGCCATGAACGACACTGATGGGGAGCTTTGGGGCAAACAGTCACAGCTGTAATGCATTGCAACTTTCCTTAGCATTGGTTTGTGTACTAAGAAGAACTTGGCTCTTGGGAGCGCTTACATCATGGAATCTTCTAGCACTCCCACTACCCTGTAAGAGCTGCCTTGCTCCAGAATTTGTGACAGGAAGCATTTCATTTACATGAAAACATAAATGATGTCTTTTTTCCAGTCCCTGGATTTTGGCAAGCAGAAGGTTCTTTCTAGTGCAGCGTGATGGATGCCCTTATCTGTAGCAGCAGCGAAGCCTCCAACAGTGAAATTACAGGCGGCAAGTAGACAAGTTTCCCCTGACAGGCCAGCCACCAGAAGTGTAGGTGGAAAGCTTCAGGGCTGTCTTTTGAACCCAAACAGAAAAGCGATGAACCAAGGAAGTGTCTGTGTTTTCCCTGCTGTTTGTGTCCTTCCTTTGGGGAAATATGTAATTATTTTGTAACTATGTATACATAGATGCAGGTAATTTTTCTTTCTTCTTCTTCTTTTTTTTTTTTAAAGAGAAAGGTTGGAGACTGTCATTGTCTGTGTCACCTCAAAGTTCAATAGCTTCAGCCCCTTCCTCTGTGTTTCTGTGGTAATTGGCTCCGTGATCTACAAACAAAACAGACGTGGATTGAATTGAGAGATCATCTGGGCTTGGGCAAAGTGTGCTTCCCAGATTGGGGGAGGAACAGGAATGCCTTGGGCTGTTGGCTCTTGCTTGAAGAGAAAAATCCATGATGTAAAGATTATTTGTTCCTTGTTTTTCAGAGACAAGCACCCCACCTGTCCTTTAGGGGGGGCTGTGGCCAAACTCGTTGAGACCTGTAAACTGTGGAATTGAACCTCCTTTACTGACAGGTTTACTGAGCACACATATGTTTGGGTTAGGGCAGTGGTTGGCAAACTGTGGCTCAAGAGCCACATGCGGCTCACTGGCCCCTTGAATATGGCTCTTCCACAAAATACCACGTGCGGGCACACACGTACAGTGCGATTGAAACTTCGTGGCCCATGCGCAGAAGTCGGTTTTCAGCCTGGGTGAGTCTATTTTGAAGAAGTGGTTCTAATGCCGAGCTACACTCAAGGGGCCAAAGAGCTGCATGTGGCTCGCGAGCCGAGGTTTGCCGACCACTGGGTTAGGGCGATGATGCGTAGGGTCCATAGGGCCATCCTTCAAAGGGCTTACGGTTTGTTTAGAGATACCAGAGGGATGCCTAAAAATCAAACAGGACAAAACCAAAATAGAACAACTAAACAACCAACTAAACCAACAAAATACCCCCCATTTCCCCTCCTCCCCCATCAAACAGTCACCATCTCACCATTCCTCCCTTCCCTTACCCCTGCACTGTAAGCACGTTCATTTCATTGTTGATATTTTTTCTCTTACATGGCTATTTGTTTTTGTTGTTGGGGGTCAGGGGCTTGTGAATTTCTTGAACTGGAGATTATTAGTGCGGAGAGCCCAGTTAATGTGGTCAGATCTGTCTGTTTTCTAGGTGCAGGGAACGTTGCCTGTCGATCTCAGCCATCCAATGAGTGCTTTGCAAAGAGTTTTCCGAGCACCACATTTCATTTATAGCGGGAAAAATGCCTGCATTTAACTTCTGCTCCTAATCTTCAGTTGACAGAAACCAGGAAACTGCTCAATTTCATATGTTTATTTCAAAATACCCCATCTTAGCCAAGTGTCTGGCTGCTCCATTCTGTAAATGCAAGGCGCCACCATCATGCCTCATATGTTTTTCCTCTCTCCCTGTGTTGGCTGGTGCTTAGGTCCAAAAGGCAGGCTTTCAGCAAATTGCGTTCTGATTGACTGACCTGGATTTCTGCTGGGGAGCTGAATACTAAAGCCAAATGGATTTGACCAAAATTTGTTTCGCTAGTTTTTTTGTTTTGTTTTTTTTTTGTCCTTTTTTTTGGTCTCTTTGTCTTTTTCAGAAGCAGCCTTGGACATATTTTATGAGAGGGATAAAGAATATTATTTAGGAACAATGATACTAGCCAAAATCACAGTAAAGAGGGTTTTAGAGTTGTATGGAACCTGAGGTTATTTGTCCTATGCTTTTACCTATTCAAGAAGACTTGTGGCTGAAACAGGTTTGGCTCAGTGGAGATAGAGTGTCAGCCTGCGGACTGAAGGGTACCAGGTTCGATTCCAGTCAAGGGTAGTATGTACCTTGGTTGCGGGCACATCCCCAGTAGGGGGTGTGCAGGAGGCAGCTGATCGATGTTTCCCTCTCATTGATGTTTCTAACTCTCTCTCCCATCCTCTCTGTAAAAAAAAAAAAAAAATCAATAAAATATATATATATTTAAAAAGAAGACTTGTGGTCTCCTTTGGGAACATCTGCTGAGAGACGAAATCATAGACCTCTGAATGATTAAAGCTTATTTTTGGACTGTTCTGTTCACCTTGATATTTGTTTTGAGCTTCCATCTCACAGCCATTTTAATCTATCTAATCAAGGATCTTGTATCCAAAGTGAGATGAGGTCCCCGAGAAAGGCAAGAAATGGATTTTACCCAGAAGGAATGCAGCTAGGCTGACCTGATGATTTTAGATTTCTCACCATAAGTACTGTAATGGAGTAAATATGTGTTATTTTAAGCCACTAAGTTTGTGGTAATGTGTTGCAGCCACAATGGGCAATTAATAGACTTTGGTATCTGGAAATGCAGTGCTGCTGTAACAGATACCTAAAAATGTGGAAGTAACTTTGGAATTGGATAATGGCTAAAGGCTGGAAGAATTTTGAGGGCCATGATAAAATAAGTCAAGGTTTTTCACCTACACACAAGAGACAAGCACTCCATCTGTCCTTTAGGGGAGGCTGTGGCCAAAGTCATTGAGTCCCATAAACTGTGGATTTGAACCTCCTTTACTGACATAGGTTAGAAATATGGATGTGAAAGATGTTGCCTGTGAGGGCTCAGGAGGAAGTGAGGAGCATGACAGAGCAAGCCTGCACTGTCTGAGAACACCTATATTGCCATAAACAAAACATAGGTAGAAATAGGAACATTAAAGATTCTTCTGGTGAGAGCTGAGACAGAAATGAGAATCATGTTCTTGGAAACTGGGGGAAAGGAAATCTTTGTGATAGAGTGGCAGAAAATGTCCCTGAGTTTTGTCCTACAGTTGTGTGGGAAGTTCTGACTTGTAAGTGATGAACTTAGATATCTACTAGTATCTAAAGAGGTTTCCAAGCAAAGTATTGAAAGTCCAACCTCATTTCTTCTTGCTGAAAAGAGAAAGGTAAATCGAAGGAAAAATTTCTCTATATAAAAGCCTAAGCGACCGAATGACGAACGATTGAACTACTGGTTGACCAGTTGCTATGATGTGCACTGACCACCAGGGGGCAGATGCTCAATGCAGGAGCTGCCTCCTGGTGGTCAGTGTGTTCCCAAAGCCAACCTCTCATGGCCAGTCAACCTCTCATGGCCGGCCAACCTCCTGTGGCCCCTCCACCTAGTCAGCCCCCCACCCCATTGGCCCAGATTGCCAACCAGGCTGAGGGACCCCACCTGTGCACTCTAGTTATTAAAAAGGAGCAAGTTATTTAAAATATGAGAAATTCTTACTTTAGTCAGATTGCAAAAGACACTAAAATTAGAAGGTTCTCTGCTGGGATAGTATGCTCTGGAGAGAAATCAAACCTTTGCTAGTGTTTCCGGAGGAAGAAAAGAGCACAGTGTTGAGTCACACATAGAGCTCTCTGGATTGATTAGGTTTGTGACTCATGAATCCCCTCAGCCATCTCAGCAAAAGCCAAAACTAGACATGGAATTATCTAGGAAGGATCTATAGAAGTCTCCTATTAATGTAGTAAATCCCCAAGACATACATGGGAGGACCACCAGTTTTTGAATATTATACCATCAGAAACACCTATAGCTATATATGTTTGTGGTAATTTGTTTTATAGAAAAAGAAAAAGAATGCACCTACCCAATATCCATATTTTCTGTGTTCATAAAAGTACATTTTAAAAATGTTTTTAAGACTTTGTTTAAAGCACTTTAATGTTTACAGCAAGGTTGAGGGGAAGATACAAATATGTCCCATATATCCTTGCCTTCACAGATGCATAGCTTCCCCCATTATCAGCATATCCTACCAGAGTTGTACGTTTGTTACAATTGATGGACTCATACAGATACATCATAATTACCAAGTCCGTAGTTTGCATTATGGTTCATTCTTGGTGTACACTATATGGGTTTGGACAAATATATAGTGACATGTATCTGTTATTATAGTATCATACCAAATCTTGTCACTACCCTAGTTGGAATTATGCAGTATGTGGCCTTTTTACATTCTTCTTTGATTTCTTTCCTCAGAGCTTTGTAGTTTTCATCATATAGATCTTATATATACTTCTTAGATTTATACCTCACCATTTCATTTTGAGGAGGTGCTAATGTAAATGATATTGTGTTTTTAATTTCTAATTCCATCCCTGTATCAAGGTATCCTCTAACCTTGCTGTAATTGTTTATTAGTTTCAGGAAGTTTTTTTTTTTTTTTTGGTTGTTGATTCTTTCAGATTTTCTATTGGGTCGGCAACTAAGTAATTGCGTATTTTTTAAAGAAAATCAAAGAATTTTTTCATGGAACTAAATAACTTTATTCTGTAATGTATTGCCCATTTTGATCAATGACCTTTTGCCATCTTTCAGGCAGCATCATAATCCCACGTTCAAAAAACTTCTGGTTTTTATTAGCAAAAAACTGAATCAGGTACGATTTGACATCATCATTATTATTGAAATTTTTACCATTCAAGGAGTTTTATAAAGATCGAAACAAAAAGTAATCAGATGGTGCAAGGTCAGGACTATATGGTGGATGTGGCAAAACATCCCAACCAAGCTCCATTAATTTTTGCCGAGTGACCAAAGATGTGTGTGGCCTTGCATTGTCATGATGGAATACAACACCTTTTCGATTTGTCAATTCGGGCCGCTTTTCTTCAACTGCATTGTTTAATTTCGTTAGTTGTTCAATGTAGACATCAGAATTGATCGTTTGGTTGGGTGGTAAGAGTTCAAAGTAGACAATTCCTTTGTAATCCCACCAAACTGATAACAAAACCTTCTTTTGATGAATATCAGCTTTTGATGTTGTTTGAGATGGTTCACCTGGCCTGCTCCACAATCTTTTCCGCTTGATGTTGTTGTAAACAACCCATTTTTCATCGCCAGTTATCAGTCGTTTTAAAAATGGATCATTTTCATTACGTTTCTTTAGCAAATCGCAGCTGCTAATGCGTTGCGTTAACTGTGATTCTTTCAGTTCGTGAGGAACCCATGTATCGAGTTTTTGAACATAGCCAAGTTGTTTTAAGTGATTTTCAATGCATGTATGTGATACATGAAGCTTCTCTGCAATCTCACGTGTTGTACTGTGACAGTCCGAATTGATTATTGCTTTGATTAGGGCGTCATCAACTTCAACTGGACGACCAGAGCGTTTTTCATCTTTGAGTGAAAAATCACCAGAACGAAATTTGGCAAACCAATTTTGACACTGCCGTTCTTTTAAGGCTTCGTCACCATAAACAGCACATAACTTTTTATGAGCTTGCGATGCGTTTTTCCCTTTGCGGAAATAAAAAAGCAAAATATGACGAAAATGTTCCTTTTGATTTTCCATTTTTCAACGAACGCCAAACGAAAAGTACAAAACAGATCAAAAAACTTTTTTTACTGATTAACAGCTGAATAGCCAACTATCAAATAACAAAATGTGTTTTACATTTGTACTACGTCTGCAAACCTAAAAATTCAACTGAAGCCATATATGTGTGAAACCAGCAATTACTTAGTTGCCGACCCAATACATTGATGATCATGTCACCTGAAAACAAAAACTGTTCTATTTCTTCTCTATATACCTTTTATTTCTTTTTTCTTATCTTATTGAATTAGTTAAAACTTCTAGTCCAATCTTGAAAAGGAGTGATAAGAGGAAATATCTTTGTGTTATACCTGATCTTAGTGGAAAACTTGAGGTTCTCACTGATAAGTATGATGCTGGCTGATTTTTCCCCTCTGTCCTCCCTCCCTCAGATATACTTTATTAAGTTGAGAAAGTTTGTCTTTGTTCCTGGTTAACTGAGAGTTGTTGTTGTTGTTTTAAATCATGAATGGGTGTTTGATTTTAATAGCAGCAATTGCACCCGAATACTTTTCTCAACCTCCTTCCAGCTAAGTGTGACCATGTGAGCAAGTTCTAGCTATTGAGAAATAAGCAGAAAGTGTAAAGTAAGACTCCTAGACTTGTTCCTTAAAAGTGGGGGAAAGATGGCAAGGGAATGCCTCTTTGGCCTTTCTATCTTTTCATTTTCCTATGCCTAGAATGGAGATAGAATGGCTGGAGATTAAATCACCAGCTTAGACCATGAAGATAAGCCATGTATGAAGATGGAAGTCAGATGATAAGGAAGGTGGAATAGAAAGAGTTTAGGAACCAATGTGATTGTGAGTTTATACCATAACTGTTATGCCCATTGTAGACTACCAACCTCTGGGCTTGGCATCTGTAACTGTTTTTTACTGTTGTGTAACAAATAACCACACCTTTAGCAGCTTAGAACAACACAATTTTATTATATTATACTTTCTGTGGGTCAGGAGTTCAGGTGTAGCTTGCTTCTCTGGTCAGGATCTTGCCTGGCTGAAATCAAGGTGTTGGCTGGGCTGCAATCTCATCTAAGACTTGTTTGGGGTCCTCATCCAAGATAACTGGCTATTGTTTGTAGGACTGGAGTCCCTATCATCCAGGGACCACTCTTAGCAGCTAGGAACCACTTCAGCTTTTTTCCCACGTAGGAGGCTGCCAGAGGTAGTTCACAGCATGGAAGGCTTTCTTCCAGGGCAGCAGGAACAATCTCCCTGACTTCTAGTATCTTCCAGTCTACTAGGATAAAGCCTTATGCAATCTAATCTAATCTAATCTAATCTAATCTAATCTAATCCAATCTAACGATTAGGATAAACAATCATATTTATACTGAAGAAGAGGGGATTATACAAGGTATATATCCCATAGAGAGGGAAACTTGGGTCTATCTTAAAATTCTGCCTATCACAGTTGACAAACCAGTAATGTCTGAAACAGTGCTTAATAAATACTTGTTGGTTGGTTGGAAAGTTGGCTTTTTTTTTTTTTTTTTTTTTTTTTTATAATACCAGAACTGGCTGGGATTTTGCTCTCTTGCTGCTGGAATTGGGATAGTCCAGCTCCTCAGTTCTTAAGCTCAGAGAGGGGGAGCCATGGGCAGTGTATGAGTTAGGGTCTTCTCATATTTCTGCAAAGTTTGGGCAGGTCAATAAAATTAATTATAAAAAGCCTCAAAATTTACCAAGAGCTAAATGGTGTGGTGAATACTTTGCTAAGTGGTTAGCATGTGAGAACGAATTGAATCCTCATAATAAATCTATGTAGTGGCTGCTATCATTAACCCCATTTTGCAGATGAAAAAACAGAAGCATAGAGAAACCAAAACTTTTTCAGGTTCACACAACTAACCGGGAGTAGAGCCAAGTTTTGAATCCGGACAATCTGTAATCAATGCCTTTATGTGCATAG
This sequence comes from Pipistrellus hanaki, assembly GCF_964339955.1. NCBI lineage: Eukaryota > Metazoa > Chordata > Mammalia > Chiroptera > Vespertilionidae > Pipistrellus > Pipistrellus hanaki. The sequence continues at coordinate 19,157,382 of NC_140508.1, read as the reverse complement.
GAATCACCTGGCAACCTTGTTGAAATGCAAATTCGAATTCAGAAGGTCTCAAATGAGGCCTGAGATGCCGCATTTTTAATCAACTCTAGGTGATGCAGGCCCATGGATTACACTTTGAGTAACAAGGATATAAACTACTATGCTGTGTCTTAGCAACGTTGATGGGCATGTCAAACCCTAATGTGAGCATGGGAATAGAAGATGTAAATGCATAAATCTATAGAGATATCTTCAAATTCTCCACATGGAAGAGAAATTTAACCTCAAGTGGTGGGTGTGGGAGTTCTGCTTATAGCCTCAGAACCATGAGATCATAAACCGTTTCAGGTGAGGTGGAGTAAGTAGGGGTGGCTTTTCAGGGATCAGGGCTTAGAAGGCTGGGTTGCTTTCAACTGATACTCAGGTGTGAATTGTGTACTTGTCAGTAGTCCATAATGGATGAGGGAGAGGTGAAAGAGAGAAAGGAGTGAGGCTTAGCTCAGCACGGATGAACTAGATCAGAGAGAGGCAGTCTGTGTGGGGAGTGAGATAGAGCAGTAGTTCCCCAGAACAATGCAATCCTCATTGATTTACATAGGCTTGCTTCAGGGAAATAGATGGGAGGTAGAACTTAGACAGCTGTACCTCACCCACCTGATCACCTACTACCTGGTTGCTTAGCTGGAGCCGCAGTGGTTTCCCTGCCTGCTCTCTTTCTATGCTTTGAGATTATCCTTCCCGTTATTCTTTCTCCTGCCACTGGCTCTGTTCTGATGCTTTTCAATGACCTTTCCATTTAGGTCTCTTTTTTGTGTGCATCTTCTGTTTTGTGGTTGATTGCCTCATTGGTCCCAAGTCTTCACTCCTCTGTAACAGAATTATTTATTCATCCTCTTGCTATAGCCTCGTAGTTATGGTCCCTGGTATGGAATCTTCTAGTGCTTTGTGAGACCTTGCGACCTATTGATGACCCTATGGCACATCATAGATAATGCTGTAAGAGCACTCATTTCATGCCTTTGTAACAAATTGTATCTGTGATCTGGCGTAGGCTGAAAGTTTTAGGAAAATGACTGTTCTCTTCATGCTTGTGTCCCTTATATCTATGCCTAGCTAATTTCCTGGCACACAGTAGATGCTCAGAACAGGTGTAATGAGTAAATGTTAAGGGGCATCATTTGTCAGTCTGCCCTTCTAGGCAGTGCAATGAGCTTGTGGAGAGCAGATGAATTCTGAGGTCTCATGTAAGCAGCATTCCTGTGGTTCTCAGAGAAACTCTGCCAGGAAAGGAGTTATACTTGGCAGAATCAAGGACTCTACCTGCTCTGTTCCAGGACAGATGGGAAGCAGCATAATGCTATAGCTGGAGCATGGTACTTAGAATCAAGAGAGTCAACTTGAAACCCTGACCCTGTCACCAGCTAATCTTACCTCTTTGAGCGGGTTCTTTGTATAATGAAGCTGTTAGATTGGAGAGTCTCTCCAGACACTCCTGACTCTGATGTGCAAGTGTTGCATTCTGTAGGAGTCAGAAAACAGGGGGTCCTTCCAGAATTTCCCAGGTCCTTGGGAGACATGAAGAGTGGTGAAGGATGGGACAACTGGATTATGGGAACCAGCCCTTTGCTGTGGGCAGGGAACTTGGTTATCTCTGTGTGTACCCTGGTTATCTATTTGTTGGATAAAAATGGCACCAAACTTGGTGGCTTACAACAAAAATTTATTATTATTTTCCATGCTTTTGTGGAGGGGCTAGGCTTATCTGGGCAGATTTTGCTCTTGTGCAGCTGCTGGCTGATGTGGGTGGGCTGTAGCTATTTGAGGGCTTGACTTGGTTGGACATCCAAGGTGCCACGTCCATATGGCTGGCAGTTGATGCTGGCTGTTGGCTAGGGCTGACCCTGGAGCACCCATGTGTGGCATTCCCATGCTTGGGCCTCTCACAATGGTAGGCAGGTTCTGAGTGAGAGCATCCCTAGAGTGAGAGTTTCTAGTGAAATCCCCTGGCAGAAGCTGTGAGACTTCCTGTGACCTAGGTTCAGAATCCTGAGAATATCATTTTTTGCAACTTTTTTTTCTTTTCTTTTGGATAGGCAAGCTTTGAAGGCTGGTCCAGATGTAAGCAGTGGGGAATAGTCCCCACCTCCCCATAGGAGGAATATTGAGGCACTTGCAGCCACCTTCAGCTCATCTTGGGAATGTGTAGGGAAGGATCCTCGGGTTGGAAAATCTTTTAAGACTGGGAAATCCCAGGTGAATACAGGTGAACATTTTGGGGTGGCTTAGGAGTTATCCCAAAGACTGAGAAGGGATTCTAGATTTTAGCCCATCTTTAATCAACATATCTGTCTGAGGCTCAGCTTCAGATGAATTTTTTTAAAGAGCTCCATGGCTCTTAAAGGTAATTTATGACTGGGGCTTGGTGTGGGTCCCATGCATTAGCAAATAAATGCATGCTGAATAGTTCCTGGGCACTCCTAGGCCAGCAGAAGACAGAGACACAGGCATGCCCTTATCTTATAGAAGGAGTTGCTGTTTTAGATCAGGGCTTCCCATGAGTATGGGTAAAGCTTAGAGAGAATCCTTCTGTTCCCATAGAAAAACACTTTGGGCCTTGGTTAAATTTCTCACTGGTCCATAGTCTCTTAGTGTCTGTTGTTAAGATTAAATAAAAAATGGAGATCAGACTTGAGAATTCCTAAAGTAGACAAAACCATTTAACCCACAATAAATTTATTTATGAACATAAGTGAAACTTAGCCTATTTCTTATAAATGCCTCTGGTAATCATTACAAAAATGAAATCATCTTCCTAAAATGGTATGAGGTAATTACTTTTAACCAATTCTCTGGTATCTGGAGATTCCTCTTGTAATATGAATGATTGTAAAGATTAACAACTTCCTCATTTTCACCTTCTAAGCAATCCTGTACCATCATGCCTCTAAGCTTCTTGTCAGTTTTAAATTTTAAAGCTCCTAGATCAAAAACTGCTCTTATGTGCTCAATAAGCTCTTACTAAAGATTATTTATTGATCTGATGGTTTAAATATATTTTTTATTGATTTTATACAGAGAGGAAGGGAGAGAGATAGTTAGAAACATCGATGAGAGAGAGTCATCGATCAGCTGCCTCTTGCACACCCCCTACTGGGGATATGCCCGCAACCAAGGTACATGCCCTTGACTGGAATCGAACCCGGGACCCTTCAGTCCCCAAGCTGACGCTCTATCCATTGAGCCAAACCGGTCCCGGCTGATCTGATGGTTTAAATTTTGCTGTTTCTGGATTTCCGACACTGTTAACTCAGTTTTCAATTTATAAGCTGGGTTGCCAGGGGCACTTGTCACACTTTGTGAAAAAGCACAAGAGTATCATCTTTCTGCGCTGTTGATTGTCATTTGCCCCAGGAGACTGAAATCTCATTGAGGGTAGGAACTGTGTTTTCCTCATCTCTGTATCCCACCGATGCCTATTTGCACAGAAAAAGTTCTCAATGAGGTTTAGAGCTGGGTTGGAGGAATTGAAAGCTTCAAACTGTCCTACTGATGGTTTCCTTGGGAGTCTCAAAATGGTCCTAAAATCTGCTTTGAAGAAGATGTTTTGCTCCTAAAAGGGAGAAAGCTGACTTTCCTCCTTTGATGGATTGGTTGCCAGGCTACGGGGAGGAGAGGTGACTCACCATAAAGGTTGGAAAGGGAGGGGAGGAGGTCTTGGCTGGCCTTGATGCTGGGGGGAACCACTCCCCAGCTGGGCTTGTCATGTTTGCCTGCTTTTAGTCATGGGGTCATTAGGTTCTGTGGCATGTGGCCCTGACGCTCAATTCTTAGAAGCATGGAAAGATGGGTTAAAGGCTATCCAGGTCCAAAACCTGCCATAAATTTGTCGTGATCTGATTTCCCTTTTTAGGCACTGCACTGTGTATGTTTACTTGTAGTGCCTGATGAAGGCCTGGGAATTAGATAACTTGAGGGCAGTTGACTAATCAACTACATGTTCTTGGCTCCTCTGGGTGTTAATGTCAGTGGAAAAAATGCAAAAGCATAACTGGTCTCTTGAGAAGGCAGCATTCACTCTGCCTATTCCTCTCCCTGGAATGATAGTTGGTCTGTCTCCTTAAAATGACCAAGTGGAATGGTTCTTCCTGGTGGGACTCATGGCATCAGGAGAGAATCTTTCTGATTTGATGAACCCAGACAGAGCTGAGGTCCTGAGCCTTGAATAATGGAATCTGTCTTAGAGTTTCCCTCAAAAGTAGTCTGAGACCAGGGCTTAGGTGCTGGTAGTTTTCTGGTAGGTGACCCCAGGAGGCATGAGGGAGAAGCAAGAAGGATGAGACAGAAGAGAAAGAATAAAAGTGAGAGAGTGTTACTGTGAGCAACAGGGCTCATTTTTTAAGACCTCTGAGAAGCATGGAAACAGCCCCCTGAAGGATGAAAATCTGGGCTCTTACCCACTGGCTCCTCATTCTCCCATTGGCTGTGGGTTAGCCCCTGATTGGCTTCCCTGCTATCCTGGCTGCTCTTGTGCTGGGTTTAGAAGGCCCTGCAGTTTTGAAGAGGAAGAAACTGGAAACGCAGGTGGGATGTGCTAGAGGTGGGAAGCTGTCAGTGAGAGGTGAGGCTGTGCTTTCAAGGAACTGTCTATGAAGCAGGCTATAATCAGAGGTGGGCTGAGCATACATGATGTAGGTCATCTATTTTCAGTGGGGACTACTTCTGATGATGCCTTTAATAGGAGAAATGGGCCCTTGGGGCTCAATTACAAGGAACAGAAGCAACAGATTAGATGGGGGCTTACCTAATTCTTCAATGTTTAGAATAGACTTATTATCAGTTAGAAGACCCACTACTATTGTCCACTCCTGGCCCTACTTCTATCAACTCAAGGTGTTATCTGAGACCAAAAAATATTCACCTTCACATTTACCTTTAGGTTTACCATTTTCACTCTTTGTTTCTCTCAGTAAATAAAAATATTTGAAGTATTTGAAGATATAATGGCCAAGAATTATCTAAAATTATAAAAAGACCACAAGCAAGAGACTCACTGTACTCAGGTCAGGATTAATATAAAACACATGCGCGTGCTCGTACGTGCACACACACACACACACACACACACACACACACACACACCTTAGTCAAACTGCTAAATATCAAAGATAAAAATTTGAAGGCAGCCAGAGAAAAAAAGAAATATTACATAAAGAAGAACAAAGTAAGATTTTACATTCCTTTACATTCTTTTTCTCTTTTCTCTTCTTGGGACTTGAATTACAGGTATATTAGACTGCTTATCCTACAGCTTTTACAAATTTGTTCTATTTTCCCACAATTTTTTTGGCAGCAGGGTTCAGTATGTACAATTTTTATTGGTCTATCTTCAAATTCATTGATTCCTTATTCAGTGGTGTCCAGCCTGCTGAGAAGTCCAGAGAAAGAATTAACCTCTGAAATTGCTTTTTGTATTCCTAGCATTTCTATTTGACTCTTTTTGACTCTCTGCTGAAATTCCCTATCTGTTGGTTCATGTTACCATTTGATTCATTAGAGATATGCTCAGTTTTCCACTAGATTTTTTTTTTTTTAACACAGTAATCATGGTAATTTTAAAGTCTGTTTGACAGTTCCAACATCTGAGTCATCTGATATTGATTCAATTGGTTGTTTTCTTTCTCTGCATTGGGCTGTTCTTTCTCGTGTATCCCAAGATTTTTTTATTGCATTCCAGACATTTGCTGTAGAAAAACAGTAGAGACTAAAGTAAGTAGTATTACACCCAGAAAAGAGCATGCCTTTACTATCAGGTCAATTAACATGGGAGGTTGAGTCAATCTACTTAGGAATCCAGCTGGGTTTTGATTATGTTTCTGTTATCATTTCCTGGAGTACAGCAGAGACTTCAGATTCCTCTATCAGTGGGCTGCTGTTATCTTTTGCTTAATGTGGGAGTTGGAATGTGTGGGAGTTGTCTTAGTGTTCCTGTTTCCTACTCAGTTTTCAGCTGTACCTGTGTGGTCAATTTCTCCAACATTTTGATACTCCCAAGTAATAGACTGTTGCTTATTATTTGAAGCTCATGAGGGAAACTGGGGAGTGTCTCACTTTTCCTGGTCTGGTCTTGGCTAAGACAATGGCTGTGCACCTGAGTTTCAGGGGTAGGGGTGTATCAGTATATTACATCCCCCAAACCCCTACCATGGACATCAAACTGCAAGTTTATCTATAATATGTTGGATCTTGGCTGGGAGAATGTTTTCTGCTCCTTCACTAGTGGTAGAAAACTCCTGCTTTGTGTTGGTGCAGGATTCTAGACTCACTTTCTTCTCACACTCTAGCAGTTTAAGACCATTGCTCCTTCTGAAGGAAGTGCTGGGAAGTGGGGAGGGTGTTGTGCCTGCATTGCAGTGACAGCAGACCTGCATCACCTGCGTTACCTTCACACTTGCATAACCTTGGAGCACTCATTTCAGCCTCTTGCACCAATCCTTCCCATGGGCTCCTGGCAAAGGCCCATGGCAAAGAATTTGTGAGCGACTGTGAATTCTATTTGTGTTTGGGACCCCCAGTCATTGTAAATTGATATGCTAGCCCTGCTTAACTTTTTATAATTTATTGAAATTTTATCTCGTTTCTTCTTACCTACTTTTGTGGTGGCTGCCTCTGCAGCCTGTGGTGCTCTGACAAAGGTGAAATGGTTCGTGTATCCCATCTCTCCTCAAAGAGGCTTCTCATCCTTTGGAATTTAGTTTATTTGGTTGCTTTGTGACCTCAACTCTTTGATGGACTCAAAACAGTTACGGTTTTGTAATTTCCTGGCTTTTTCTCATTGTCAGGGTGGGAAGAAGTATTCTGTGGATTTTGACATGTTTTGTGGAAGTGGGGCAACTATTATTTGAATATCTTACCTAATAATAGAGAAATATGTAAATTGACCATACCTCCACCACGCCCACAGCCAATCAGTTAATTTGAGTGAGTATGCAAATTAACCCAACAAAGATGGCAATTAATTTGCATACATACCTGGATCCTGGGAACCTCCTTGGCACCCAGGTCACTCCCAGCTGGCCATCGGAGGAGGGTGGCCTTCCCAATCCTAAATCCTCCACCCAGGCTTTAGGTTTGGGAAAGGGTTGAGCCTGTGATTGGAGGGGTGGGGGATGCCCGCTTCCCAAGTCTAAAGCCTGGGGTGGAGGCTTTAGGCTTGGGAAGGGGCTGAGCCTGCAACCAAATGCAGACCATCTGGAAGTCAGTGCTGAGTTGCCCAGCTGCAGCCTGGTGACCCAGAAATGACTGCCCAGGTGGCTGAGACTCAGAAAGTGAGTCAGGGTCTGATCTACCTTTCTAGTCCTCTCACTCTTTCTTCCTGATCTTCGCAAGCAGCTAGGCTTTTCTTTCTCTCTAGGCTTCGGGGGGTTGGGCTGGGTGAGGGGTGGACTGCTGTGAAGCCCGCCTCTTTGATCATGCCTAGAGATAGGCCTGGAGATGCTGACTGGCATAGGAACCAACCAATCAGAACCAAATCTGGGTGCTATGGGGAGCCAATGGCTGCCTAGGAGATGGAACTTCTGACGCTGGCATAGGAACTGACCAATCAGAACCAAATTGACCAGCAGAGGAGGGCAGTTGGGGATGACATCAGGCCTGCAGGAGAGGGCAGTTAGGGGTGATCAGGCTGGCAGCAGAGACAGTTAGGGACAATCAGACAGGCAGGCAGGCGAGCAGTTAGAAGCCAGTGGTTCCAGATTGTGAGAGGGATGTCTGATTGCTGGTTTAGGCCCGATCCCTGAGATTGGGCCTAAAATGGCAGTTGGACATCCCGCAAGGGGCCCCCAATTGGAGAGGGTGCAGGCTGAGTTAAGGAACCCCCTTACCCCCTGCACAAATTTCATGCACCAGGCCCCTAGTCTATTTTTTATTTTTATTTTATTTATTTTTTTAAAAAATCTTTATTGTTCATATTATTATATTACAAAAGTTCCTCATTCCCCCCCCCCCACTCCACTAGGTTCCCACCCCACCCTCTGCCCTTTCCCCACCCCTAGTCTATTATATGCAGGGAATTAAGCCCGCCCCTGTTTGTCAAATTTGCACCATGATTCATCCCTTTTGACTAGTCCCTCAGAGATGAACAACTTTTTGGCCACCATTTTGAATTGGGGACAGTTGGCACATCTATTTTGCCATCTAAGGGCAGTGCAGTAAAGTAGGAGGAGATTAGGTATGTTGTAGACCTACTAATGCCATGAGAGTGTTGACCAGATATCTCTTCAGTTGGGGCTATTCACTCTCTCCAGTTGTGTGATTTTAAGCAGGTCTTGGTTTTCTTCTTTGTAAAATCAGACTTTGAGCTAAATTTTCTTAGAATGGATTGTCTCCAGACACTGGTGGGCTAATGATTCATGGGGCTTTGGAATCTAAATGCACGTATGCATTTTGTCACTCAACAGGTAATGAAAGGGTCACTGCTATCTTGTGGGGTTATGAGAAATGTTCTGTGTTACAGTCAGTGCTCACATTTGGAAAGGAGAAAACCACTGCTAAGCTTCCGTGGTTTTCAAACAGCATTTCCACCTCTCTCTCCCACCATTTCATCTAGGACAGCTCAGACTTCACAAAGCTTATTTCTTGGGCTTGCTCTCAAGTGTCTGCTTGAAGGAAAAGTTTTGTGGGGGGAAAAAATCAATCCACTCAGAAACAGATCAGTGGTTGCCTGGAGGCAGGGGTTGGGGAAGGAGATGCAAGCTTTTGAAGATGGTGGAAGTGTTCTTTTGATTGTGGTGGTTGTTATTAAGGTGTGTTGTGTGTATTTGGTGAAACTCATTGAGTTGTGTATTAAAATGGGTGAAATGTGTGCCATGTAAGTTAAACTTAAAAATTGAAAGCCTCTGCCTCAGATTAGTGTTTCTTAAGTGTTTAAATATCCATGCTCCTCTCTATTAGACTAAAAACCCCACACTGTTCTTTAGTTACTTGGAATTTCAAAATAAAGTAATTATAGCAGGAAAGGGTAAATAAAAACAGAGGCAATTTTAGTATATGCTCTGTTAATTTGGAGATAAGAATAATAAAACAAGTACCTGGCTTCCAACTACTCAGAATTTGTATTTGCATTTTATATTTTTTAACTCTAGGTATGTGTGTTTGTATGTAAGAACAAAGTATATTGATGCATTTGAAGTTCCCTTGGCCAGTACCATTTTAGCCCCATCTCATTTTTGACATCCCCTTTGCCTTTTCTCCCTTTCTTCCTACAGGCAATAGTACAAAAGTTTGGTATACCATCTTCCAATGCATTTTGACATCTTTTTCACACACACACACATAAATAAGAACAATACAGAAAACTGTTGTGAACTTTTATTTAGAAATTTATGCATTTGGTTTCAGACTATACAGATCATTCTGCAAGTTGCTTTCTTTTTCCCACCAACATTATATTTTTGAGATCTCATATTGATATGTATCTAGGTCTAGGTAAGTTTTCTTACTGCTGTGCAGATTTTGACCATACTAATATACCACAATTTAGTTTTCAATATCTCTTTTTTGGTTATTGTGAGGAACAATGTGGTCATCATCTTCTTTTTCCATGCATAGGATTTCTTCAGGTTATACTTACAACTGGAAGTCCTCGATCCTGGGCCTAGAACATGCTTTTTCAACTACGCAATGCATCCCAGCTTTCCCCCCAAAGATCCTGATGGTCACATTTTCCCTTCTATTACTTTGGCTCTCTAGAGAGTTGCTGTTCTAGAACAGAAGTTGGCAAATGTCTTCTTAAAGGGCTAGAGAGCAAATATTTCAAGCTTTGCTGGCCAAGAGGCAAAAATCGAGAATATTATATAACTATTGAAATGGTTATTATGTAGGTAATTAATAGGTGATAACCATTTTATAATGTAAAAGACATTCTTAGCTCTCAGGCTGTGAAAAAGCAGTAGCTAGATCTGGCTCATGTGCTGTAGTTCACTGGCCCTACTCTAGACTTTTCAGGTTCTAGACAATCTTCTAGTTCTAGTATAAATTTACGAATTAAAAGATAAATTAAAACATGTGCACACACACACACAGTATAAGAAGTTAAGGTGTTGGCACATGCACACTTTTGATTGAGGAAATCCCCAGAATGAATGGTGCCCATGTCCTACAATGCTGCTGCCCTTGGTTTTTAAGAGTAGTGGCTCAGAAATGTCTTCATTTTCAACCCCAGGGTGCCTCCTGCTCCTGTGCCCTCAGTGGGTGGTGCACCCCTTTCCTTGCTGAGCTAACACACAGGAATGGTACTTCTATCGCCATAGGGATTTGGAGTCACAGGAACACAAGGACTTCCAAATCTCAGTGCCTCTATCTAACATTCTGTCCATCCCACTATATGTGGATTCACCTGTCCCACCATCCTCACTGCCTCTCACGTTCCACCTCCACCGATTATGACAACCCACTTTGTATTTCCTCCAGCAAGCATATTCCTACTCCTGTTCCAGCCCCCAGTGGTTTGACAGCTCAGAGAAGGCATGACAATGAACATAGAAGGACAATTTGCTGAAGTTCTTTAAGACCAGTCTCCTGAAAGTGTGTGTGTGTGTGTGTGTGTGTGTGTGTGTGTGTGAAGGTGGGGGGGGGGGGAAGCACACCTACGTCTCTTCCAGGCCCCATCTCTGGAGGATGGGGCTTGTGCCATGGCTGGGCAAAGCAACCCCATGAAGAGATCAGCTGGAATCATTAGAGCTGGTGAACTAAGTGAGGCTCCTGGGCTTTCTACTTATGCCATATGACTGTGCAGGGCCTGGGGTGGATAGCTGGTGGGGTTGGTAATCAGGTTCCGGTTTTCAATCACTGGTTGCATGATCTACTGACTCAAGCATTCTGCCCTTTACCTAGAGCAAACGGCTCAGCAGTGAGCACCAGAATTCCTGGAGCTCAAATGTGCTGCCGCCCACACAGAGGGTTAAATTGGACTGTTTGTACCTGGGCGGAAGTCTTCTAAATGGTTCTGTCCATAACATTGTTTATCTCCAACAGAGCTGGAGTGATGCAGAGACTGAGGATCTCAGAGGAAGAGTTCCATGAGAAGATAAAACTCATTAGTGAGACCACTCACAACTTAAATATTTATCTCCTAGTTTCAGTAAATATTCTCAGGATCTTGTATTCATTCCCACTGTATAACATGAGGTTCACTGGGGAATCTTTTATCCCCTTTGGTCTTTGTAGATGCTGTTGCTTGAGCCAGACAAACCGTCTCTCTCACCCAGTCTTCCCCCAGAGAATTCTTAGTCATAGGCTTGGACTCACTCATAGTGCCTTCTTGGGCTCCTGTAGCACTGGACTCCCTCCCCTCCCCACCACAGTATTTGTCACAGTGGGTTGTAATTGCTTATGCACTTACCAGAACCCTCCATTAGGTCTTCATTGCTGTCCTCAAGCCCAGCCTGTTCCTGGGACCAGGCTGAATGGAGCTGAAATGGCCTCTAAAATGGCAAAAGGCACAGACTCTCCCTTTCCTCCTGGCCCCAGGAGAGTCAAAGTAAGGAAAGCAAGAGTAGTTGTCAAACTGGGTGGCACATTAACAGCACAGTGAAGACAGGTAGGAGGTCAGAGCTGAGGATGTGAGGACCACATCTTGGGATGGGTTCCCAGTAGCTAGAGTTCCAGAGGCTGATTATGCACCCTGCCAGAGTGCCCAGATGCATTCCTTGGCTGCTGACAGAAGATGAGGTCAGGCAGGGGTTTTGAGGTGCTGTGATGGGCCAAATACTCTGCACTGGGTGTGTAGGGTCCAAACCTGGTTTCTAGAGGTTCAACTTGAGGTGTACCTGGACTGCAGGGCAGGTCCAGAGCTTGTAACAAGCTCAGGAGTGGCTCCAACATGGAAGCTCCAACAACTCAGACATGTGAGACAAATTAGGAGGTTCAACTGCTAGTGAGGTGGATCCAGGGCTGGTGATGTGCCGTGCAGGAGACAGGCCTTGAGGTGGGAGAAGAGACAAATAGATGGGCCTCAGGGTCTAAGTGGAGCTCAAGAGAAAAAAAATATGGCTTTTATTAGGCTGGGTCCCCCCAGAAGCAGTCCCTGAGACAAGGATTCCAGGGCAAGTGGTTTATTTGGTAAGTGAAGGAAACAATGATAGGAGAGTGGAAAGGGGAGACAGGTAAGAGACAGCATCTGATCAGGTGTTATAAAATGAGTTCCGTCTATGGGCACTTGGAGCTCTGTCTTGCTGGTGGGCTGGGGGGCGGGGGGCGGGGTTGTTCTCTGGGAGCCAGTGTAAAGCATGGCCGGAGCTATCTACACGAGGAGTGAGGGAGCTTGGGAAATTACTCACCAATTCCTATCTGTCATTGGTTGATTTCTTCTCCCTCATGGGTGGTGTAAAGTGACTTCAGCACCAAAGCCCACAGGCAAAGAGTGCAGTGCTGGCAGAGGGACTTTGGTGTGCACGGAACTGATGAGGACAGAGGGATGGGAGGTGCCGTAGGCATCTCCTACAGGCTTTATCTTGATTGTTGAAAGTATTACAGAAAGCTCATCCCTGGACCAGCAGATACCAGGGCCAGTTTTGAGCAGCTGCATATGTGCCAATGATACACTTGAGCTGGCTGCTGACATCCCTTCTTGCCCATTGACCTGGCAGTGGCTGAACCTGCAGGTGTTCCTACTGACTAAGACCCTTGAGCAGAGAAGCCCAATCTTGATTCTTCTTCCTTTCCCTATCTCCTGGGCCTGCTGTGGAGAAGACCATTAAGAGCTCTTGGTTGAATAGAACTAAAACCCAGCTTGGGAGGGTCAGAGAAGAGAGGGGACCAACTAGTCCCGTGAGGCTCCTGAGATGCCCGCCTCACCTGCGAGCAGCAGCAGCAGCTAATATCTATGGAGGGCTTTCTATGTGTTAGAATCTTCACTTTACTTCTTACACACTTTGTCTCATTTGGCTATAGTTACCATTGGTTACAGCATCCCCATGTACAGATGAGGAAACATTGAAAGGCCATGATTTCATTTCTCCTGAACCTCTATTTCCACTTGGGACATTTACCTATTACTGTGAATAGACAGCTTGTGCCAAACCCAGGGCTGGTCCTGCCAGGATGAGCTCAGTGCAGGATTCTTGCACTTTCTTCTTCTTCTTTTTTTATTGTTTTAAGGATTACATATAGTAGTACATATCTCTCCTCCCCCCCCTTTGACCTTCCCCCAGCCTCCCCCACCCTCTATCATGTGCCCTCAAGGCCCACCCCCCCAACTCCAGTGTCTTGTGTTCATTGGCTGTGCTTATATGCATGCATACAAGTCCTTTGGTTGATCTCTTCCCCCCCTCCCCAACACTCCCCAGCCTTCCCATTGTAATTTGACAGTCTGTTTGGTGCTTTACTGCCTCTGTATCTATCTTTTTGTTCATCAGGTTATAATGTTCTTTATTTTCCATAAATGAGTGAGATCATGTGGTATTTTTCTTTCATTGCCTGGCTTATTTCACTTAACATAATGCTCTCCAAGTCCATCCATGCTGCTGCAAATGGTAAGAATTTCTTTTGTTTAAAAATAACAGCATAATATTTCATTGTGTAGATGTACTATAGCTTTCTAATCCATTCATCTGTTGATGGGCATTTAGGCTGTTTCCAAATCCTAGCAGTGGTGAATTGTGCTGCTATGAACATAGGGGTGAATATATCCTTTTTGATTGGTATTTCTAGTTTCTTGGGATATATTCCTAGAAGTGGGATTACTGGGTCAAATGGGAGTTCCATTTTTAGTTTTTTAAGGAAACTCCATACTGTTCTCCACAGTGGCTGCACCAGTCTGCATTCCCACCAGCAGTGCATGAGGGTTCCTTTTTTCTCCACATTCTCGCCAGCACTTGTCATTTGTTGATTTGTTGATGATTGCCATTCTGACAGGTGTGAGATGGTACCACATTGTTGTTTTGATTTGCATCTCTCAGATAATTAGTGACTTTGATCATGTTTTCATATGTCTCTTGGCCTTCCTTCTGTCTTCTTTTGAAAAGATTCTATTTAGGTCCATTGCCCATTTTTTATTGGGTTATTTATCTTCCTTTTATTAAGTTGTATAAGTTGCCTGTAGATGTTGGAGATTAAACCTTTATCAGTAATAACATTTGCAAATATGTTCTCCCATACAGTGGGCTATCTTGTTGTTTTGTTGATAGTTTCTTTTGCTGTGCAAAAGCTTTTTATTTTGATGTAGTCCCATTTATTTATTTCTCTTTAGTTTCCATTGTCCTAGGAGCAGTATTGGTGAAGAAATTGCTTTGGCATATGTCTGAGATTTCTCTGCCTGTGGATTCCTCTATTATTTTTATGGATTCCCATCTTATGTTTAAGTGCTTTATCCATTTTGAGTTAATTTTTGTGTATGGTGTAAGTTGGTGGTCTAGTTTTATTTTTTGGGCATGTATCTGTCCAATTTTCCAAACACCATTTATTGAAGAGACTGTCTTGACTCCATTGTATGTTCATACCTCCTTTGTCAAATATTAATTGAACATAGTGGTTTGGGTCGATATCTGGATTCTCTATTCTATTCCATTGGTCTATATGACTGTTCTTGTGCCAGTACCAGGCTGTTTTGAGAACAGTGGCCTTGTATTATAGCTTGAAATCTGGTATTGAGATCCCACCTACTTTGTTCTTCTCTCTCAGGACTGCTGTGGCTATTTGGGGTCTTTTTTATTCCAGATGAATTTTTGGAGAGTTCTTTCTAGGTCTGTGAAGTATGCTGTTGATATTTTAATAGGGAGTGCACTGAATCTATAGATTGCTTTGGGTAGTGTGGACATTTTAATAATGTTGATTCTATCAATCCATGAACATGGTATGTTCTTCCATCTGTTTATATCTTCCACTATCTCTTTTTTTCAGTGTTGTGTAGTTTTCCATGTATAGGTCTTTTACCTCTTTAATTAAGTTTATTCATAGGTATCTTAATTTTTTTTGGTGTGATGGTAAATGAGATTGCTTTTTTTAGTCTCTCTTTCTGTAAGTTCACTATTGGTGTATAGAAATGCCATAGATTTCTTGGAATTAATTTTGTAGGATTCTTGCACTTTGAAAAACGGAGGTGGCCAGACTCAAGATTTCAACAGAGTGTGTGGAAACGCCTGCTCCAAGGTCACATAGCCATGTTAGAGCCCCACATCCCACCCTGCCCAGGGAGGGATTCTAAGATCAGAACTTCTTCATTCCTCCTTCACATGGCCTCACCTGCTGATAGAAGGGCACTTTCTAAAATAAATTTGCTTATGTAGGCCATTTTCTAGGTATTTTCCCAGATGTGTGTGTGTGTGTGTGTGTGTGTGTGTGTGTATGTGTAAGTGGATGTCTTATAGAATTGTCATACAATGCCTAGTCTAGGAGAAAGGGCTAATTTTTGGCAAGAATTCTGTGGCTATTAGAAAAAGTTTCTTGACTGGATAGACCAAGGGTGGACCTTGGGAAAGAATACTGAGGCAATCTGAGGCAGTCTTGCCTTCAAGTGTCTGCAGCTACGCTAGGCTGAAGTGAGATCGGCCAGCAGGCAGTACTAGGCGGTGCCCTGAGTGACTTCCTCTGCCCAGTTCCCTGGTTCACATGTTTTACATACATAGTCCAGTGTTTAGGGTCTTGTCCAGGAAAATGATTTTGACTGCTGCTGGAAAGGATTTTTCTTCCCTAGATTTTTGGATGTGTTTCATTTTCCGATTTTGAAAAGTGAGAGCGATATTTTCCCACTGAGTCTGAGGAGGTCATGGTCACTCTCTGGCTGCTGTCCTTCCCTCTCCTTCCCACACACTCATCTCTGTTGTTGGCCTGGGAGAGCCCAGGTCCTCACTTGGCTGCTAGCCTTCTCCTTCAAGGCCCCAGGATGTTGTATTTCTGTCCTTCTGATACATTCTCCCTCAGGCTTGGGTTCCCAAGAAGATAGAAAACATGAGCGTCCCATTTCTATACCTTCTACTTGTCCACATCCAACATGAAACTATTCTGTGGTTATTTTTCCTGACTGCTCACCAGTATCATTTGTCCCTGGAGTTAACATGAAAAATGCCAAACCTTTCTGCCAGTCCTTGAGCCAGACCAACATTCCAGGCGAGACCTCATTTGCTCTGGGAACTGAGCACGAGTCTTCCTTCTGGAAGGGACCCACTGGAGTCTTCCCTTACCATGCTCTACTCCCTCAGCAAGGCCACAGCTCTGACATCTGGAGGAAAAGGCAGTAAGAGGTGATGGTGATGCAAGTCAATGCATCACTGTTTGCCAGACCTGACTGTGCCATCAGAGACATGCCTGGAGGTTTTACAAAAATGATAGAATTTTGAGTTTTGTATCAGTTAGCTTTGGCTGTGTAACAAATGCTTCAAAACTTAATGGCTTAAAATATCGGCCATTTATTTAGCTCATGATTCTATGTGTGTGTAGGGGTGTGCTTTTGCTCTGAACCTGCTTACCTGATTTTTCTAGGATTACTTAGGCATTGTGGTCCAGAATGGCCTCCTTCACATGACTGGTGGTTGGCAAGCTATCATCTGGGGTGCCCAATGCAATTAGGCCACAAGTCTCTCTTCTTTCAGTGGGCCAACTCAGGCTCATTCATATGAAGCCACAGAGAATCCAGGAGCAGCTGGAGCTGGGGGTTGGGAGAGAGTGTTTCCTTTCAAGTCTCTGCTTGTATCACATTTATTGAGCCCCTAATGGGAAATCACATGGACAAGCTCAGAGCTGTTGTGGGATAGGATCACCTATGGGAGTGGATCCAATAGGTATGAACCAATTGTATTTACATTACAACAAATATCCAGCACAGATTTTTACTCCAGACTCACTAAATCAGACTCTGGGGGTTAAATCTGTAGTTCTAATCCATTATTGGGTAATTCTCACACTGTTGCTCCACAGAAAGTCAGCTGGGCCACTGAGAACTGTGTCAAGTTGTGAATTTGGAAGCCTGCAGAGACCAGGCATGCTAAACATGTGACATCACTGGTGTAGGATGACAGGGAATGCACAGTCTGGGCAAATTGGACAGGCACCAAATGGAAGGCATTCAAATTCAGTTTTCTTAATGTACTGACCAAGCCAAACCCTACATGTGCCCAAATGGCATGTGGCTGTAAGCCAGTGTCCCTCATAGGCTCAGTTTTATTAAGATGATTTCCCAAACTGTTAGAGGACAGCTGGCCCAGGTATGAGGGGCCATATATCAGTTCACAAAGAGCCCTACTCTGATCCCAGCTGCCCAGCCATCGGTGTTCACACAGGGCAGCTGGCACCCAGGTGTTCTTCCTTCCTTTCCATCTTGGACTTAAATTCACCCTCCTGCTGAAATCTTCCCTCATGATCCCCTACGTTATTTTCCTCTCCAGTACTCATCACCATCGGACACGTGTTTTCTCTGTTTATTGGTTTAATAACTCTCTCTCCCACAGGAACATAAGCTCCATGGACTCTTGTCTGTTTTACTCATTTCAATGGGCACTTAATGAATATTTCTTCAATGAATGGAGCTCTCTTGTTATAATTTTTCATTCTGATTATTTTTGCTGGCCAGAGTCTGGCCTCAGGAATGGTACCAGCCTGGCATTGAGCATCTCTCTGTGTTTGCTCTGGGGATTGAAGTCATGTTGATTGAATAGGTTCCTCTCACATATACTCATCTTCCTCCGAATCCATTTGCATCGAAAGAATGTTCTCTCACAGATTCTCAGAGGTGGATGAAACCTCCCATTCCCTCTGAGCCAGGGCTCGTCTGGAGGTGTAGTAAAGAGGGAGAGAATGCAGGACCTTGGAGTAAGAAGGTGTTGGAGATCTTTGCTTTAGATTCTATGCCACATGGCATTTATTACTAATTTAATTGATGAAAATATTTAAGTTCTCTCTTAGCAAGCTCAATTATACAATACAGTGTGATCAACTATAGTCATCACCACATTTTACATTAAAACCTCAGCTCTTATTCATCTTATAGCTGAAATTTAGTACCCCTTTACCCTTATTTCCCCTATACTATACACTCTGCCAATCACTTTTCTACTCTGCTTTTATGAGTTGACTATTTTTTTAGATTCCACGTATAAGCAGTACCATGCAGTACTTATTTTCTTATTTCCCTTAATGTTCCTTCGAATGTCCTCAAGGTCCATCCATATTGTCACAAATGGCAGGATTTCCTTCTTTCTTGTGGCTGAGTGATATTCTGTTGGATCTGTGTACCATATTTTCCTTATCCATTTATCCACTGATGGATTCATAGGTTGTTTTCATATCTTGGCTCTTGAGAATAATGCTGTATCACCCAGCATTTAGAATGCAGACCATCAGGATTAGAAAGACCATAGCTATGAGAGAATGGAGATGGGAGAGGTGTTTGTGTGGTCAGAGTGGGGCAGGCACATCACTGGGCCTTTACTTCCCTGGGACGGGGGAGAGGGAGATGTATGAATTTGCTGTAGAGAGCTGCAGTGATGTTAGAAATCTGCCAAAGACCCCAGAGTCGATCTGAAATTCCACTTTCCCACTTCTCAGCCCACCAAGTTCCCACCACTCCATTCTGCCTCTCTGATCTTAGAAGCATGGCAAATCAGAGTTTCCATACCAAACCAACTGATTTGTGTACCCCTGAAGTGAGTAAATACTTGGTCCTAAGATGCTCTTAGGAAAAGAGGAAAGAATGCAAGCATTTTATAAAGACAAAGATAAACTCTCAGGAGGCTGGGGTTCAAATTGTTCAAGAGAAAAGCAGAACCTTTGATAAGTCCTTTTAAAGTACTGGGGAGCATGGGAACAACATGGCAAGACCCAGGCTTCTCAGTCAGAGAAGTGGAGTTGGTGGGGAAGCCGCTGCTTGTGTGTCTCACCGAGCACATATTTGAAGCAGCACATATTTGGCTCAGACAGAATCATCCAGCTGCTTGTTTTGCATCTCGCTGGAGGCAGGTGTGAGCAGTCCAGGCTGCTTTAGATCACACTTTACAGTCTGGAGAAACTGTGTGCTTCCAAGGGCCAAATGCTCAAGTCAGACACACCATGTTCCTCCTCAGAAACCCAGGTCTACTTGGAAAATGGCTCACATAAAACATGGAGCTTCAGCAGTTCCAAGTATGAGAGAAGTTGCAGATTCAGGTCCTTTCCTGCTATGTCTCCAACTGCATCCATCTGCTGGAAAAGGCGTGTTGCTTTCTGATGCCAGAAGGCTGGCCTGCAGGGGTCTTCCATAGTCTAGTTCAGGGGAGGCGAGTAGTATTGCTAACTGGGGCTGAACCCAAATGATGCTTGATCTGAGGAAATCTGTGCTCATTTGCTCCTGTGCTTCTTTGTGAGACAGCGAGTCCCTCCCAGCAGCATGGCAGGAAAGGAGGCTGGTCTAACCCTGCTTCAGCATCCCAGAATGGAACCCGATCTTTGGATTGGGCCCCGCATTGCACAAGCACAGTGTTTGTTTATCTTGGCCTCTGCCTCCCAGAATACCCCTGGCTTCAGTGTTGAAAGGCCAGTGGCAGAGGTCAGTGGGATGCTGACTCTGCAGAAGGGGTGGTGGGAGTTAAGTTAACGTGCCTCTCAGAGGAGTCAACAGTCCTGTGGGAAGCTCCTACAAGACAAGGTTGAGGACAAGAAACCAACAGGAGTAAGTAAAGGAGAAACAGTGATATGAGCAAAAGACCTATGCCTGAGAATTTGGGAGCTGAGAATAAGTGGGCACTATTGCCCTGCCAAAGGGAGTCTAATTGGTTGTCTGAAGACCAAGATAGGAATCCTATAAGGCTGCCAGTTGGGTTCAAAGTCAATTTTAAAAACAACCATTTGAGCCCAGTGATGTTCACCAAAGGAGGTAGAGGCACCACCAGCCTCAAATCTCTATATCCTGTCTAGATTTCAGAACTGAACTCCAGGTTTGTCTATAGAACTGCCTACCTGGAATCTCCACGCTGATATCATGTAGGCACCCCACATTTCACACATCAACAAACAATCTCCTGACCCTTCCTACCCACACCTGAGCCTCCCGTCTTTACTGTCCCACTCAATGGCAAGTCCTCCCTCCCAAGAGCTCAGGCAAAACATCTTCCAGTCACCACTGCCTCTTCTCTTTTGTTTACACTGTACATGAAATCCATCAGCAAATCCTGGTAGCTGGACCTTCAAAATATATAGAATCTGTCAATTTTTAATGTGTATTTTTATTGATTTCAGAGAGGACAAGGGAGGGAGAGAGAGATAGAAACATCAATGACGAGAGAGAATCATTCATTGGCTGCCTCCTGCATGCCCCACACTGGGGATTGAGCTCTCAACCCACGCATGTACCCTGACCTGGAATCAAACTGTGAATTCCTGGTTCATAGGTCGATGCTTAATCACTGAGCCACCATCCTGGTTTGAGCCATTGCCTTTTCTTGTTAGCTGTATTGTGGCAGTCTCATACCTGGTCATCTACTCCCTATTGTCTTTCTTCGGCACAACAGCTAGAGTGAATCTCCTTAAAGGTTGGATGTGATATTTTGTTCCAAGCTTTTCCTCCCCCCAAAGTCCTAGTGTGGTCTTACATGCTCTGACCTGCCACCCCTCTCTGACTTTCTTTCCCAGACTGGGAGGCATCTAGTGCAGTGCCTGGCACAGAGTTGGTCCTCAAAAATGTTAGATGTTGCTATAATTAAATCCATCACTTTTCAATGTCCCACCTTGTCCCATCTACTCAAGAAAAAAGTTAGTAAATAACTTACATTTCGTTAGTTTTTCATGTTAAACCTCTCTATGCTGGTATGAATTAGGTGCATTTTTTTTTTTCTATTTTATAGTTCAGGAACCTGGGATTGGAGAGGTAAAGTAACGTTCTTGCTACTTCACAATTGTCAGAAGTCCGTTTGAGTCTAGGAGAGAATGTGTGCAATGCCAGTGTTCATCATTCCGTAACTCCTCCTTGAGCAGAGCTGCCTTTTTGAAGAATCAGCAGATATGACCCCCAGAGCTGGACAATGTCTCAGGGGACACTGTTGGTTGTCTGGGTGCTTGAGCATTACTGAGGAAGGTGGGGACCATTTTTTGGGGGGGGGGTTCAACTTCATTTAATTTTTTAATTGTAAAAATGGTATAACCTAAAATTTACCATCTTAACTATTTGAAGTATATAGCCCAGTCATATTAGGCATATTCACACTGTTGGGAAACACATCTCCAAAATTTTTTCATGTTGCAAATATGATATTCTATTAACATTAAACAAAAATTCTCTTCCTCCTACTCCTACACAGCCTCTGGTTTCTTTCATTTAGCAGAATATCCTTAAGGTTCATCCATGTTTTAGCTTGTAACAGGATTTCCTTCTTTCTAAGGCTTCATTCTATCCCATTGTATACATATGGCACATTTGATCTGTCCATTCCTCCACTGATGGGCATTCAGTTTGGGAAACATTTCATCGCAACCTCTCTGACAACTAGGCAGAAGCCAACTCTGTTGAAGAAGGTCCACTGAGCTCAGCTTGACAAGTGATAACTTGGGCCAGACACTGCGTATAAAAAGGAAGGCAACTCCTAAAAATTCTTTCCCTAACATTGGGAGAGATCCCATGAGGAAAGAACAGTAGTCAATATTTGCTACATCAGGGCGAAAGTAAATGAACAAAGCTCATGTTAAAAATGTAACCAAACCAAAGGCCAGGTTTTTTCTCTGGTTGATTCAGGGTATGGATCTGGCACTTTATTTGGTCTGGATCCATGTTCTTCTTATTCAATGCGGAGCTGAAGGAATGCAGGGAGTTCCTTTGGCCAGACACAAACATTTGTTGTGACCTCTCAAACTCCGTCACTTTGATCCTCTTTCCACATTTTCCCAGCGATGCCAATGACAGTGGAAAAGGAAATTGGCTCAAGTTGATTGACTTTTCCTTTGAATGTGAGTGTTTTTGCTCTTGAGATCTTCACTGTGAAGCATATCTCAGTGTCTGAACAGCTGTCAATTCTGCCCTGGCGTGAGGTTAACAGTTGGTGTTGGGAGCCGGGAGAGAGGCTTTTGTTTTCTCCTGTCAGCAGTCAAATCATGGCTGCTCTGCTGGGGGCAGGTCTGGGAGCAGGTCTGTGTCTGGCATCACTAACTTATCTAGAGGATTGTTACATGGACAGTGCAGAGCACCCTGGGAAGAGAGATGGACACACACACACACACACACACACACACACACACACACACGCGGCAGAGAGCGGTTTCCTGTTCACAGCTCTTCAAACCTGTTTTTTGTTTGATGCTTGAAAGATGTATCTCTGTGGCAGACATATTTTCAGTCTTCCCAAGACTGCAAATGTGACTTTGAGTGAGTGATTTAACCACATAGAACTTCTTTTTCTTTAAGTATTTGGGGGAGGGGTGCAGGAAGTGGGCTTATGTAAGAGTGTCCAGCACATAGTGGGCACATAATACATTTTTAATTCCATCTTTGTTCCTTTGACACGAATTTTCATTCTAACACTCAAGGATGACTTTCAGGTGGTTAATTGTAAGGAAAGTCATTGTCATGTGTGCTGGTTTGATTTGCAGCCTTTTTTTTTTTTTTTTTTTTTTTAAAAAAAAGCCATCTAAGGTCATCTTCTTAGGAAGTCTAAGAGACAAACCTCAGCCTGCCTTCATTCTTTTCCAGATGGAAAATGGAAAAATGTGGTCAAGCATCCAAATGTTTGGTCTATAAAACCCTCAAAATTTTCAGATGTTTGGTGTTGGGAGGACTAGATGCCATCTGAGCATGTGAGTGTTGTAACGTCACAGCTGGCAGTGCCATCGGGACCTTTGGTTTTAGTCAGGTAACCCAGGAGAACAGCCCAGACTTTGTGCTTTAACTCATTGCTTCTCTTTCTTTGGGAAATTCCTGGTTTTTTTTTTTTTCCACTCCAGAATTTTTAAAAGGTTGCTTGGAATTAGTTGATTTGTAGTAGCTGGATGAGGCTTTTAAAAAATTGTATAAATATCTGACTTTATGAGGATTTAAATTTGGATACCTGCTCCTTAGTTAGGCCAAACTCGGTACAAAGGAATCTAGATTTTCCTGAGAGAGAAAAGAAAATAAATTACTTGTTTGCAAAAATTATATAGTTTTAAATAAAAACTAGATCTCATCTATACATTAACCAAAAATTTAGTTTTATTTTTAATCTTCCTTAGAATATAGGCTTATTTTCAATATTACTTACCAAAGTCATAATATTAAATGTCTATCTGAAAAAAACAAAGTAAAATCTCACCACATGTTGCCTCCATCGAGGTGGTGGACAGAGTGCTGAATCTGAACTCCACATGTTAGGTTGTTTGCATGGAAGGTCTCAGTTCTTTATTCTGCCCCACTCCTTAATGCTTGGCTCAGTCATGTGACTTGATTTGACCAATGGGAGGTGAGCAAGTGTGGCATGTGACATAGCAGAAGCTCTGAACAATGCTTTGCTCTGGGGCTTGCTCTCTTGCGATGACCTCAGAGAACTCACCTCAGCTAGCTTACTGGGGTATTACACATGGAACACAGTCACATCTCTCCTCTTCCCATGTGAGGCCATCATGAGAGAAATGAGAGCCCTGCTGAGAGTAGCCAGCCAACCCACAGCTGACCAAGATGGGCAGGATGACCTGCAGGCTCAGGAGCAATAATAAATAGCTATTTTAAACTTATGCGTTTTGGAGTGTTTTGTTCCAGAGCACTGCTGTGACAACTGATATCTCATACATTTGCTGTACATACCAGCTCGTGGTCTGAAAGCAAATGGACCTGTTTCATACTAGCTGTGTGACAAGGAGCAGGCTACTTCATCTTTTGAATATCATTTTCTTCATTTGAAATATGGAGAAAGTAATTCTATCTGGTGAGAGAATTGAGCAGGTTGATATGGACTATCTCTGAACAATTACTACTGAGCCCCCTTAATAAGTAGGGCCTATGAGTACCCTGCCTTTATCTTTATCAAGAGCAAACAGAGTGAGCCAGGCAGCTGATGTCTGGTTGAGCCAGTGTGATTTTTACTGACTCTTGTTTAAAATCCTTGGGATAAACCCACCCAGAAAGAAAGCCCTGGGATGTTCTGATTGAAAAACAGAAGGAATTTTGCTGTCAGGAAATAACCTTTGAATCTGGAGTGTTATTTTAGTTTCCACTGTTGATATTTGAGAGAGGATAAAGTAAGGACTAAGGAAGCCCCAATTTTTTTTTAGACTGAGTTAGTCCTTTAATCCTGAAATTTTGGATAACCATGTAGAACTCACTGATTATCTCTTAAGCATGGATATTTGAGTTGCAGAAGGAAACATATAGGGTGTCCCCCCAAAATGTATACATACACTTTGAATAATTATAAAGGCAGTATTTATTAAAATACATTACATTTTCTTTTTTTTAAAAAAAATATTTTATTGATTTTGTACAGAGAGGAAGGGAGAGAGATAGAGAGCTAGAAACATCGATGAGAGAGAGTCATCGATCAGCCGCCTCTTGCACACCCCCTACTGGGGATATGCCCGCAACCAAGGTACATGCCCTTGACCGGAATCGAACCCGGGACCTTTCAGTCCCCAAGCCAACGCTCTATCCATTGAGCCAAACCGGTCTCGGCAAAATACATTACATTTTCAAAATTGAGCTATCAGCAGTTAAAGTGAGTGTACATTTTTTGGGACACACTGTATATAGTTTAGAAAGATAAATTCAAGTGCTTTAATGTGTCTGTTGAAAATGGACACAAGGAACTGAGCATCTGGGGCCTGGTGCCTGGAGTTGTGAAACTGTCCTGTGAGGTCCGTTCTGTATTTCTGTTCCTGGCTAAGAGCTAAGACAGCTGACCAGTGAGAAACAGGCCATGTTTCCACTGTGTTCTATAATGTTTCCTTGCTATGCGACCTCTTCTTCCAAAAATACTGTCCAACAGAAGTTTCAACACCTCAACTTTCTGTAGAGTTCACTCAGTGTTAGAGCCTCACTGAACATGTAAATACTTAACAAATGACTGCTGGTGGGTAATGAATGGACAGATGAAGTCAGCCTTGCCACAGGAGGGTGGTCTTCTACAGGAACAGATGAGACCACTGAGTAAGCACGGTTAAAATCCTAGGACATGCACACACACAGAGAGGGGCTTGAGGAAACACTTTGTTCATTTCTCTCAATTGATGAGGAAATAGTGTTGGAGACATGAAGTAGGCTATTCTGAGTCCCCCAGGCAGTTATGTGGGGTGTGCCCAGGACAGGCATCCACCTCTCCCAGCTGCCATGCCAGCATTCTTTCCATTCTGGCCTGCTGGTCTCTCACCCATTATTTCCTTTTTATAGGCCAAGTTACAACATGTGACCCAGGTAGTGTGCTGGTCCCACATTCCTAGCATTTTAATTTCAATGTGTGTGTTATTTCCTTTGGGAAGTTCTTAAATTATTGGAATTTTCCTAAAGTACTGGATTTAATAATCATATAGTTATATATATCACCTATAAATGTGTATGTATAATTATTATGATATAATATATAAATGTACACACACACACACACACACACACACACACAATATCCAACCGTTGCACAAAATGACTTTCTGTTCAGTCAATTAAGCTATGCCCAACCCATAGGAGCCAAATTGTTTCCATGGTAACTAATGCACTGCAAAGTAGGGAGTGCAGAAAGGAACTTGGTAGAGGACTGAAAAATGATACCATATATGAGACTAAATAAAATGTGCTATCCAATGGGATGTGGGAGAGGCCCATACCTTTATAATTGATGTCTGCTTAGGAAACCCCCATATCTGTCTCACAGCTTTGCTGTGCATGACAATAGAAATCTGCAACATTCTCTCTACCGGTGGCGCAGAGCAGCAGAGAAATTGCTTGGTACCTGTTACTCACAGAGAGTTGAAGGAAATGTTTGCATTTCCAATTTTCCATTTGCCTGGAGGCTTTAAAGAATGCAAGGAGATTCCAGCTTCTGCCAGAGAGTGTACTTGCCTGGTAAACCAGCTATGCAAATTAGTGCCCACCACATGCCTGGGGCTTGTTAGAAAGAAGGCCAGACTCAGAAAATTAGCTGGTTCACCGAAGAGGACTTTACAGAGCTGGGCTCATGGGCCCCACCAGAACTTACTTCTACCCTTTATTTCCCTCCCTCCCTCCCTCCCTCCCTCCCTCCCTCCCTCCCTCTCTCCCTCCCTCCCTCCCTCCCTCCCTCCCTCCCTCCCTCCCTCCCTCCCTCCCTTCCTTCCTTCCTTCCTTCCTTCCTTCCTTCCTTCCTTCCTTCCTTCCTATTCTGTTTTGATATATTTGCACACTGGCATTCTTCTTTCTCTCTTCTGTTTCTCCCTTTCTTTGATTTTTCTTCTCTGCGAATGCTTTGAGCACCCACTTCCTTGTGAACACTTCCTTTGTGTCTGGTAGCCCAGATGGCAGTTCTCCCCCTGGATTTTGTTACTGCAAACACATACCTTGTCCTCCTTGCCACACTGACACAGCTGGAGGATAGCAACTCTGTCTTCTCCCAGCTTCTGGCACAGTGGATAGTGGCTGCCTCATGACTAGACTAACTCAATGGCCCTCAAATTCCAGCATCTATCAGAATCACCTGTGTTGTTGGGCTCAGTCTCCATAACTTCTGATCCAGTAAGTCTAGGATGGGATGGAGACTGAGAGTTTTCATTTTTTACAAGTTTCCTGGAAATACTGCTGCTGGTTCAGGGAGCACACTTTGGGAACCATTGACCTAGGTCCATGGTCGTCAAACTGACTTGCGAACCACATGTGGCTCTTTGGTCCCTTGGTTGTGACTCTTCCACAAAATACCATGTCCTGAGCGAGGTTTTTTTTTTTTTTTTTTTTTTTTTTTTTTTTTTTTTTTTTTTTTTTTAAGAAGTGGTGTTAGAAGAAGTTTAAGTTTAAAAAATTTGGCTCTCAAAAGAAATTTCAGTCGTTGTACTGTTGATATTTGGCTCTGTTGACTAATGAATTTGCCGACCACTGACCTAGGTCAACCATGGACCCTCGATCAAAAGACATCTTGGTGATTTATTCTCTCTCTCCTTTCCTTTTAAAGCAGAGGTGGCATCATGCCAATTTTTGCATTCTGTTGGTTTAACACCCTGTGGTGGGTGTTCTCTATGCCCCCATACAGACCAGCTCTGAGACGTTAAATCCCACTTGAGGGCAGTGGTAATGGGAAAAAGAGTTTTAGTTTCTCTGAACTAAAGAGAATTTAGTTCAAGTCAGAGAATTTCTGGGAAGTGAGTGTGAGAGTCCCACTGAAGAAGCCATGCTTGCTTAGGCAGGTTACACCAACCTGAGCTCAGGGACCAAGTGGAGGCACAATCCAGCTCCTCAGGACTTGGATGTGCTCAACCTGGGCTTTTCATGCCAATGAACTGAGCTACATTCTAGAGGACAGCCACGCCTGTGGTTCGTCCTGCAGACACCCCATCAAGGGAACACACTCTGCATTGTGGGGTGGGCAGGGACATCCTGGTTGCTCTAGCCCTGATCCTGGAGCTTGGAGGGGCTGGAGGAGGGGACTCAGTGCATGCTGGTGTGTGAGTTGGACATAGAGAGGCTGCTGTGAGTAGGAGGAGTGTCTTCTCAGATTTTAAGTTCTATCCACAGAGATGGGCATTTCTGCATGAAGAGTGCCAAAGAATCACATCTCAATTTTCCATGAGGTTTTGGACAGCAAGGTAAATGATTTTCAGGGGAACATCTTATCCTTGAAAGAGCACCCCCAAGAACGCAAAGGTTCATGCCTAATTTTAGCTGCCACTGTGGGGCACAGTTCATGTAAGCTTTAAGAGTATAAGCACAAACCAGATTCATGTGTACATATGTGTGTGCATGCATGTGCACACGCATGTGTACATGCATGCAACAGCAGGGAGTAGTTAACAGTCCTAGAACAATTCTCACCCCAAGGGGTCCAAGCCTGATGATAAATGCCTAGTGCCCTTTATTCAGGCAGGTAGTTCTGGGGGCACTGTGTATGGTTCCCAGGGGGGTTGGATTCTCTTTTCTCAGCAGCAACCTCCATACATGTCCTTACTCTTGGAGGAGTCCAAAGTAAGAGAGGGGATAAGACTTGATTCGTCTCTTCTGGCAAATGGACATGACCCTCCATTCTGCTAAGCCATTGTCTGATCTGCAGACATATCCTTGAAATCTCATGAAAATCTCTGAGTGAGAGAGGAGGATGCCAAAGTTTAGGTCAAAGGTTTGAGCTGGGAGCTGAGAATTCTATGTAAGGGTGCAGGATGTGTGGAGGGGTGAGAGGCCGCACATCTGGCATCAAGCAGGGAAGCTCTTTGTTACCTGTTTGAGGTATTGGGTTTTCAAGCCAGAAACTTCAAAATTGATTCTGCTGCTAAAAATGCTCCAAAGCCACTGGGTTAGGGTTGAAAGTCTGCCTTAACAAAAAGGGAGAGCTTTTCCCCAAAGCAGGTATGAGCAATGATCTCCTCTTCTCATATCTGCTCTTATTTGTTCTTCCCTTGGCCAGAGAAAGAGGGATGTGCTGTCCGGTAGGGAAGGTTGGAAGTTGAGTCCTGAGCCTCAGGACATCTTTCTGATGGAGTGGGAGAGAAGGCTTGGGTCCTGACATTGGCCATACACTGGGCCAGCCAACCCTGTATGTGAGCCGGGGGTGAGGGGGTGGGGTGGGGTGGGGTGAGGTGGGGATTATACAATACTCTGTCCAACAGTATTCTTGTTCATCTAAAACCATGGTAGAGCAACAGGGAATGGAGATGTGCCAAGCTTCTTACATTGGGCTCAGGGAAAAGTCCAAATCCATAAGGCAGGGAGGGATTGGTACTTTGACATAGTGGGTTTGCTTTGTTTATTTATAAATGTGCAGAGTAGGAAAAAAAAAAAAAAAAAAAAAAAGGACACCTTGACTGTTATGCATGGGATGTGAATGGAGTTGAAAAGCTTTGGCCAGACCTGTCTGTGAGTCAGGTGTAAACATCCTACCATTTCTAGATGCAAAGTTCCTTCAGGACTGTGGTTCTCAGAGATTAGCAGGAAGGTCCTGGGCTAGCTGCCTGGACATCGCTGGAGAGGAGATGGGCCCTGGCATCTCGATGTTTGTACGTGCTCCCTAGGTTATTTTGACTTGCAATCAGGCTTGGTAACTGTCACCCCATTAGGCTGTGCTGGTCTAGCGGGCCATTCACAGCAGGAGTCACTGCAGCTATTCTGGCATCTTAAAGGTTGTGCGGCAAGCAAGCGGCTGGGGCCCACCCTTCAATCCCAGTGCCTGGGAACCACAGCGGCCCTCACGCTTGCAATGCAGGAACGAGGCCAGATTTCTCTGACAGGAGCTTCCCACACTGGGGACAGAAGAGCTGGTTAAAGCCCAGATGGAACAGAAATAGCTGCCAGTGACCTTGCCTGCAGCTCTTTCCAGTGACCTTGCCTGAAGCTCTTTCCTGTCAATGTGAAATGTCCCAAGTTCTAAAGTTCCTTGGGGGAGAGTAATCAAGGCAACCACCTCCTTTCTTCTGTAAAGCTATGTATCGTCCCTCCTCCCTGATGAGATGTTCAAGGACACGTCTGTATGTAGTCTTATTTCACCCAGGAGAAAATAGAAACATGGGCCGAGGAAGGCTTTGCTCCAGGTGGAGGTGACATTCAGGGTGTGAAGAACTTGGAAAGGAGAGGGAACGAAAGGAGAGGGCTGAGACAAAAGAAAAGAGAGACGTGGAAAGGATGAAATGGAGAGAGAAATGGAAAAAGACACGAAGGGAAGGGGGCATAAGGAATGGAGAAGTGGGCAGCAAGTGGCACTGTGGCTCAGTCAGGGTTCCAGACAGCTGCTAGCAGAGCAGGTGTGGTGCTGGGCCCAGGTGGGATGCCATTACCTGCCATTTCCTCCAACTCCTGGGGCGGATGGAGCTGATTAGCTGCACCTTGCCTGTCACACACAATACCTAGGTGCTAGGAGGCCAAATGGAAGGAGAAGATGTGGGAACACCCCACTTTATAGGGAAAAGGCATAAATAAAACCAGAGTTCAGTCATCAGAGCTACTGCTGGTGCCTATATAAACCAAGAGGGTGGAAATGCTACATGGACTAAGTTGATGGACAGTTGGCCTCTGCTCTTTGGGACTCAGTTACTTCCATGCGGGACCCTGCTCCTCTCTTGGCGTTTGATTCATTTTAGGCGAAAAGACTATTTGCTTGGGATTAACCTTGGTAGCCATGTTCATCTCTTTAGTGCTAATTATTTCTGATTGATTCTTTTTAAATTGATTTTTTAATTGATTAAGGTATTACATATGTGTCCATATCCGCCATTGCCCCCCATCCCCATCCCACTTCTGTACATGCCCTCACCCCCCTGCTCTGTCCATTGGTTATGCTTATATGTATGCATACAAGTCTTTTGGTTGATCTCTCCCCCTTACTGCCACCCCTCCCCTACCTTCCCACTTGATTGATGCTTCTCTGTCTCTGAATCTGATTGATTCTTTACATGTTCTTCTGCTCTGCATTGATGTCCATCTGATCTAGCTGATTCATCAAGGGCTCTGGGCCATTGCTGTTCATTCATTCATTTGTTCATTCCACACAGGTATTGAACAGCCATACATCTCAGTGTTGGGTCAGACACTGTGGCATTACTGAATACACAATAGTAAACACATCTCTGCTGGTTAGGGTTACCATATCAGTTCTCACCCTGTCCACACATTACAGTCACTTCAGAATACCTTTCTCCAGAACTTGTCTCTGACTTACTGCATCAAAATCTCTGAGCTGGGGGTCCAACTGATCCTGAGGCTTAGCCAGGCTCAAGACCCACTGGAAAAAGGTGCTCTCTAAGCATTGGTTTTACTTGGGTTCTTAGAATTCCAACTTAGTCCCTCCAGGGGGACATGAAAGGCACCTGATTTCCCATCTCTGCTCTGAGTAGCATGTCCTCCATGGCTCCTGCTGCTGCTGGACAGCTCCTCCTTCCACTGCTCAGGACAGCCTTGGTTCCCACTTCTGCAGCTTCAGCAACACCCTTTCCTCTCCTTATTCCTTTATCTCTGAGGGTGGAGTTACCTCTAGCTCCACTGATCTTTGTGTGGCTTCTTATTTCATCCACCACCCATGTAACAGAATTTCTTTGGTAATGAATTTCTTCTATTTGAAATGAAGAGTGGGTTCCATTTTCCTGGAGGGACTCTGACACAAAGTGTAATGCAGTGGAAAGCATCAATGAAGTGGCAATGATGCCATCCTTTGTGTACAGGGAGGCAGAGACTGGGGTTGCTGGGAAACAGATGTTCACATCTTGCATCTGAATCATCCAGAACAACTTCTAATTGGTGGTTCCTGGGATACCTGTATCCAACCCTTCTTGGAAGTGATTCCTGCTGTCACCTCCAATCTGCTGAATCAAATTCTCTGGCTGGGGTCAGAAGTTGTCAATTGAAATAGGTTCCTCCAGGGGTTGATCTGTATCCTGAAGCACATAGCCATGCCGCTAGAGAAAGCACAAAATGATGTGAACCTTCAGAGATGGGTATGCTTCTTCAGGGCGCAGCCTCAGTTCCACCTCTGGCTCCTGACCTCTTTGAGCTGGGCAATGCCCTCTCATCATGCAGGGCAGCTCCAGGAAGCACAATTGACCCATGTAGGCAAAGCACAAACTCACATGCATGTCTCTCAAATATCACAGTCTTTTGGAACTGGAGTAGAAGTTCAGTACATTAAAGCAGTGTGACTTGATGTGCATGGATCTTCAACTCTTTCAGACCTGTGCTAGGATCCAATCTTGAATCTTGGCTGTTTACTCAGCCTCAAATGATCTTCAATACTTTGACAGTAAGCTTTCCTTGGAGGATAGTTGTGAAACATAAAGGAAACAGCAGCGGTCAAACTCCCAGCACATAGTGGGCATTAACAGCAGTTGACTCCTCCCCTCTTCTTCCTCCCTTCCCCAACCTGACATAAGAATGTGAAAGAGGAGAACCACTTGGGTTCCCACTTGGCTTAGTTATTCTTTCTTCTCTTTTTATCATGATAAACCAGAGATCCTGTTGCTTTCTATAGATATTTCTTTCTTATAAACTCCAATGACATATAATACTTACTATTTTTTCCCTTATGTGTTCATTGTTTCTTTAAGCTCCTTTGAGATAGGGACTGCTCTCCCCATCATTTAAATGCATCTTTATGAGCACATCATAGATAGTCAATAAGGATAGATTTATTTCAATTTCTCCTCTAGAGATTATTACAACATACAGGGTTGGATATGCAAGATATCATATATGCCCTCAGAAATGAAACAAGTTCTCTCAGGCGCTATGCCTGCAATTTGAATAGTTGCCCTTAGGTGGCAGTACAGCACTGTGGAATGTGGAATGCTAATGATGTATTTGCCCACTCAGCAGGGATAGGAAAAGGGTGTGACACTATACATTTAATCTGGTGGGGTTGTGGTGGATGTTAGGGAGTAGAAGGGGAAGTCCTGCTACCAAAACAACATTGTAAAACATGTAGCTAATCATCAATTAGCTGCATATTCTCACTACTTTCTACTGTCTAGCATTTGATATTTTAAATGATATCTTCTCATCAATTTCTTCATTTACCTTCCATCTACATCTCCAAATATCTCTTCCATCCTGTGGTCCTTAATTTTTTATTAGAAGAGCTACCTGCATTCATTTATCTTTTAGGGTGCAGTGTTTCTCTCTCTCTCTCTCTCTCTCTCTCTCTCTCTCTCTCTCTCTCTCTCTCTCCCTCCCTCCCTCCCTCCCTCCTATGGGAATCATTTACTAAGATTCTGCTTCCTTTGGAACAAATGTTTAATTACTCAAAATAGTCATATTCTTTCATTTTCCTCTAAGAAAATTCCAACTTTGTAGGTCTACAAGCTGCACCATTCCCAATAGGGAGGCTCTTTTCCTTCCTCTTTTCTTTTCCTTTGAAACCGAGCAAACCAGAACATAGAAAGAGAGCTTTTAAATATGCGTGAGCATGGGTTTCTTCGTAGTGGTCTCATGATAAACTTGTGTGGATAATAAAACACAATTGTAACTGTTTTTCTAAGAGTTAGATAAGATTACGACTACCAGGAAAACCCTCTACCCATCAAAATTCAATCTATTTTTATTTATTTATTTATTTATTTATTTATTTATTTATTTATTTATTTTAGTGTGAGAAGGTATATGTGTGTGGAGATGAAGGTCAAGTGCAGAAGTCAATGTCTGCCCATAAATGTCCTTTTGCCTTATGGAGCCCTTTCCTTATCCTGCCATCCCTTGAGTTCTGTAGCTTCCCTACATCTGCTTATCTTTGGAATATCATGTCTAAGAGGAGAAACAGAATCTGTAGCCTATGTATGAAAACAACACAAACATTATTGAAATAATGCATAATAGAAAGCCCTGGCTTGTTGAGAGAAGCTAGTGAAAAAATACTAGTGGAGATAATAATATCAGATGCTATGTTGTGGCAACTGGCCTAGGGGTTTTATATGCATTACTAGAGGCCCAGTGCATGAAATTCATACATGGGGTGGAAGGTGTTCCCTCAGCTCAGCCTGCACCTTCTCCAATCTGGGACATCTCTCTCACAATCTCACAATCCTGGACCGCTGGCTCCTAATCCCTCAACTGTCTGCCTGCCTGGTCGCCCTTAACTGTCCCCCTTCCTGCCAGCCTGATCGCCCCTCACTGCCTCTGTGTGCCGGCCTGATCGCCCCTAACTATGTTCCCCCTGCCATACAGGTCGCCTCCAACTGCCCTCTCCCTGCTGGCCTGGTCACCCCTAACTGCTCCACCACCAGCCTAATCACCCCCAACTGCCCCCCCCCCCCTGCTGGCCTGGTTGCCCCCAACTGCACCCCCCTACCAGCCTGCTCTCCCCTGCCAGCCTGGTTGCCTCTCCCACTCTCCCCTTGCCCCCCTCCCCCCTTGGCCTGGTTGCCCCACACAGCCAGCTGTTCAGTCACTTGGTTGTCCCTCACTAAACCCTCTGCTGGCCTGGTCACCCCACTCAGCCTGCTTGTTCAGTCATTGGGTCGTCCCTTGGGCCAGTCCTGGGTAACTGGGCAGCCGCCGTCCAAGGCTTGCCTACACCTCGGGCCAGCCCTGGGCAGCTGGGGGGCTGAGGGGACTGGGGGACTCTGGAGGCAGGCACGTGGGGTAGGCTATCCTGGTGGGGCTGAGGGGACTGGGTGCCACCATCTTGTAGCTGTAGGTGCTACCATCTTCAGGGCATGGCAGTCAATTAGCATATTTCCTCCTTATTAGATAGGATAGCAAAGCCCCTCTTACCAGCCCCTTCTGGTTATATTAGGGGTGTCGAACTCAATCAGAGAAGGGGCCAAAATCTAAAATCCAGCCTAAATCGCGGGCCAAATGGTTTACTGAACAGTCATAAACTGACAGCGGAGTGCAGTGATGACAGCGCGGTGCGGGCCACATTGCAAGGCCTGGCGGGCTGGATTTGGCCCGTGGGCCTTGTGTTTGACACATGTGGGTTATATGTTGCTGTGTAACAAATCACCCCATAAGTTAGTGGCATAAAACAACAATTATTTTCTTGTATCTCAGGATTTTGTGGATCAGAAATTCAAGCCAGGCTCAGCTGAGCAATTCTTAAGCTCTACACCCATCAATTCAGGTCATTTGGTTGGATTTAGCTGGTGGATGGGTGGGTCCGGAGGGCCCAGTTGGATTCTGCCCAGGGCCAGTGTCTTGGTGGAGATGGCTGGCATCCTGGGCTCAGCTGGGCAGGTGATCAGAGCACCTACACATCACCTCTCCAATATGCAAGTAGGGCAGCCAGAGAGAGTGTCCCAAGAGATCCAGGAGGAAGCTGCAGCTCTTCTTCAGGTCTGGTTTTGGAACTCCCAGAACATCACTGTCACATTCTCTTGGTCAAGCAAGTCACAAAGGGAGTCCTGATGCAGGAGATAGGAATCAGTGTAACAAAGAATATGCAGCCATTGATTTTTTACAGAAAGGAAGGGAGAGAGACAGAGAGCTAGAAACATCGATGAGAGAGAAATATTGATCCTCTACTGGGGATGTGCCTGCAACCAAGGTACATGCCCCTGAATGGAATCGAACCTGGGACCTCTTAGTCTGCAGGGTGACGCTCTATCCACTGAGCCAAACTGGCTTCAGCTGTTTTCTTTACTGGTGTATCCTAGTGTCTATAACACAGTAGGTGCTCAATTACTAATTGCTGAGTGCTGAAAGAATTATTTCCATCAATCTTCTCAAAGACCTTTGAGAAAGTTACTATGATCATCCCCGTTTTACAGATGAGAAACTGAGGCCCAAAGAGGTTAAGGCCACTTACTTAAAGTCACACAGCTAGTGAGTGGCAGAGCCAGGGCTTGAACTCAGGTCTCTTGGATGTACTTTTGTAGATCAGAAACTAATTTCCTGCCAGAAAAGAAACTCAGCACACAAGAGGGCAAGCAAAGAACTGGAATCATGGCATTTCCTTGCTTCTCAGGCCACATTAGCGACTGCCTTGGGGTCTATGGTTTCCCCTTGCAATGGTTTATCTTAGTCACTGGCTTTGCCTCTTTTTACCAGACAGACCTCAGGGAAGGCTGCTAAGGAAAATCCAGTGCGTGATGCGCTTTCCGCCCCTCTGTTGCGCTGACAGTCAATGAGGGACTCCTGGATGTGACAGTGTTCCTCATTTGATTGTGAGTTCCAGCCAGGCTGAATGGTAATGAACGGCAACTTTCTCTGCATTCCCTTCAAGTAGTTCCCTGTATACCCTCCTGGCTATATTTAGATGTGACACATGGTCTCTGTGTTTGTTAAGAGGATGACGTGACCTAGGGGACAATGTGACTAAAGTCACTCCCTGCAGGGGGAGGCTGATGGCTGTAATTACATCCCCCACCCCCCGCCCTGCCCTGCCTCTATTGCAAAAGTCAAGCTTCCCAAGGTCTCCAGGGAGACTCCTTTGGATGCTCTTTTATTTTGTCATCTCTGGAACCGCTTCAGTTAAATGACATCATACGACCTTGTCAGATCCGGTGAAAACTTCTCTTGGGTAAATATAAGTATTTTGGCTCATGTGGGGGATCAGGTTCGGGTAGTTGGAGAAGCTCTCTATGGCTTGTCAGTTGATGCTCCCTTGTTTTAGCTCTGGAACCCCTCCCTCGCTGTCTTCTCTGCTGAGATGCAGCCCTGTCTAGGGGACTGGCCTGAAAGCGACCTTGCTAATTGGTGATGCTGGACCCCTGTGAGAAGAGGCTTGGCAGAGCAGAGCCGGGCATTACTGGGTGGAAGATGGAAACCATGGCCCATGGGGTTGTGTTGTAGCTGAGGAAGGCAAGTAGGACTCATAGGAAGTGGCAGATCCAAGGGCGGTGGGATACAGAAAATCAATAATTGGGGGCAAAGCTCGGTGAGGAACGAAAAGCTTTCCAACCTCTGACTTACTCTCTGCCAAGGAAGCTGGCTTGCAGACTGCAAAAGAGGCTGAGGGACCACGCTTCCCAGAAGGCTGAGGAGACCTGCGTGTGGATGTGGCCATGACCAGACATTAACCTGACTTGGGATCCCACTGGCCTCTGTCCGGGTGGGAGAAGGCCTCGCTGGAGCATTGGTGCCTGTTGCAAACTCCAGCCACTCGATCCTGTCACAAGGCCATCCTAGGGAAATTCAGGAACACCCAAAGGCCCTGGGCTTTGCCAAAACCGAGGCCCTGACACTGGCTCCTGGGGCTGGAGCCCATTCCCCCACACCCACACCCACACCTGTGTCAGAACAGTGTTGCTTCATTTTCCGCTGACAAACTGTGAGCTTTTCTTCCTCAGGAATCAAATGGGCTAACATTTATCCAGAGTGACTTGCTGCTGGCATATAAGATCTTGTTTGGAGACAAGAACCTTTCTGAAAGGAGCCCAGGAGCAGCTAGAGAAAGGATGTCTGGTTGCTCACCCTCAGTAAGGGAAGCAGTGAGTGACTCTGGCTCCTGGGGAGACCGTCCCCAGTGGGTCCTCATCAGAACCTCTCTGGAGGGAGGAAGCATTTGGCAGGGCTAGGGCGTCAACAGGCTGGAACTGGGTGGATGAGATTGGAGAGAGAGGGGGAGAAGGCTGGATGCTGAGGCTGCAGGAGCCTGGTCAGACATGTGGGCACCAGAGCGGGAGGGACTCACACTAACCTCTGAGGAGGCAGGATGGACAACCTGTCCCCGTGGGGCATCTCCCAGAGCTGGGCTCCTGCCCATGAGTCAACCTCTAGTCTGTGCCTCCCATTTTGCACAGTCTGGGCAGTGAGCACCTATTGTGTGTTCCACACTGTGTGAGAACCTAGGTACCTAAAAGGAATGCAACCCCCGAGACCACAAAGGTCACTGTCACTGTTAACTTTAATATAACTAATGTTATATGATAGATAGCATATGCTGGGCACATGACCTTTCTTCTTACTGTGACTCTGAAAGGTGGGAACGATACTGCCTACTTTTTATAGAGAAGTTTCAGGGGTTCAATAATTTACCTTAGGTCACAACTAGGACAGAGAGGCTTGGGGAGAAAGAAATCTTTAGCCCAGCACAACCAGTAAAAGTAGAGTGATTCACAGGAGCCACTTAAAATTTTCTGGCAGCCATATTAAAAACAGTAAAACAAAACGGGTGAAACTGATGTCAATAGAATATTTTATTTAACCCAATATATAAATATATTACTATCTCAACATGTAATTAATATAAAGATTACTAACGAGCTATTTAACATTTTTTATTTTATTAGACAAAATGTTGACGTTTGTGCATTTTACCCTTAACAACACATCTTATTTGGGACTACTAGTAGTTGCATTTCAAATGCTCAGCAGCCAGGTGTGGCCTGTGGTGGCATAATTGTAGGAACATCACGAGGGTCTATGGAGCTGGGCAGGGGCACTCCTGTGCAGGTCCCGTACAGAGACAGCTCCAAAGGCAAAGTCCCACTGACCTGGACCTGGGATCCTAAATGCCACAATCAGGTGAGCAGCTCAGTTCAAGGGTGTGCCAGCAGCAGGTATAATAATAGGGCGAGGGAATAGGGGAAGGTGAGTTGGGGGAGGAGGGAGAGCAGGCTATGGTGGGCCTTGGGGGCCACCCCAAGGAGGCTCACTCCTTCTGCTGCTCCTGTGGAGTTGTGACAGGGGTGACATCATCAAGAGCTTGCATCTCTGTAGATGGCTGAGGCACTGCATGCAGGCTCGGCTGGGGGTGCTGAGACAGGGAGACAGGGAGGGACTCTGGGGTGAGCAGGAGCGAGATGTCTGGAGCTGACCTCGGGCAGAGATGAGCAGGTAGAGAGACCAAGGACTGGACTCTGGCAGGCCTCAGAGTCTGGAGTGAGGGTGAGGGGAGAATTTAGCAGACTCCTATCTGCAAGGCTGTGTGTGGCTTTTCTGCAGAAATCCTCAGCCTCCTGGAGCAGAAGTACAGGCCCGGAATTCAGAGCACATCAGCTTCCTCAAACAGATAGAGATGTGGATTTGAGTCAGGAGACAGCTGGAATCACCTTCCAGTCTCCTTGACACCTGTGGTACATCCCCCAAACCCCCAGCCCAGCACAAATGATCTGCCTCCCTCTGCCCTCTCATGAACGTGTCCACTTCTGTCCTCCCCCCACCCCCACCCTGATGGCTCTATTGTAATGGGAACACTTTTCTGTGGGATGCTCAGAGCTGGGGGATTCCCTGGGGGCCTGTTGTCCAGATGCCCGTGGAGGAAGAGAGGGAGCCACAGCTCCAGCATTGCTCCTTCTGGCTGACTTGCTGTCATTTAATGACAGCTCTGGTTCCAGGAACACCAAAGCGTTCTGCTTGCTGGGACTCTGGGATTCTGGAATTCTAACAGACACAGGGCTGCCTTTGCTACTGGCCTATAAACTGCTCTTGGAGTAGGAGGGGCAGAGCTGGGGTTCTCAGCCTTGGCCATTTTCCAGAAGAAGCACCTGGAGAGACTGAAATTCCTGGTGCCAGGCTGCACCCCAGACCAGAGAAAGCAGACCCTCTGGAAAGGGGCCCTGCCCAGCCATCATAAATCTCGGCTTCTGTCTCCTTGGAATCCACGTGGAGAAGTCGAGGCTGTCCAGCTGGAGAGAAGGGCCTGGAGGACGAGCTGCCATGTGGAGAGGGAGAGGCCACAGAGAGGAGGACCCAAGCCCAGACGTGCCCCCCCCCCCCCCAGCTGAGAGCTCAGACACATGAGTGAGACCATTGTGATCCTCCAGCCACCCAGCCGACACTCCAGGGAGCAGAGAGAGCTGTCCCCACAGGGCCCTGCCTGAACGCCTCACCCACAGCATCATGAGTTGGGCATTTTGAAGCCAAATGTGTGTGGTTTGTCAGCCACTCAGCGTGGGGTGATTTCTTATGTAGCAATAGCTTCATTTAACAACCCATAGTATCCTAAGTGCCTCGAGAGTGGGACCCATGTTGGTTCGCATTTATAACCCTGACATACTTAGCATTTAATTAGGGATTCATTCACATAAGCACTGAATGGCAGGGAAAGGCCAAAGTGCAAATCACAATGCTGTCCAGGCCAATTAAAGGGGAAGTAAATATTTGTTGTTCGGACCTGTAGTCAGTAAAAATCAAAGCAAAATAGAGCAGGCTTCCCCTCGCTCCCAGAGGAGCATCAACCTTTGGCTGGACTGGCTGGCTCTGCCCGCTGCCCCTCCTGGCTCAATGCTTTCTCCATGGTCTGGCATTGGGACCCAGCCCAGCTGCTCAGAGCAGTGCTCAGCGAGGGTTTAATGGCTCAGGGAGCTCTCTAAGGTGCACAATCTCAAGCCTGGCTTCATGTGGCTTCTTCAGGGCAATTCTGGCTCCTGTGGGTGTCCCAGGGGCTATCGCTCACCTGTTATTGCCAAAGATGCCAGGACTGAAGATGAGGGGTTGAGTACCCCAGGGTGGCCCAGGAAGGGAGCTGCTGAGAGAGGGCAGGAAGAGGAGTGTCTGGGCTGCAGTAACAGGGGAGCAGCTCCTGACCAGTCAGGCCTGGCCCTTTGGGACATTGGCACAGCTGAGGGGTTTAGAGCTGGGAACTGGAGAGAAATGTGGCACAATGGCTGTCGCTCCCCTTAGGGGGTCTTGTCAGGGTTCCTCTCTTAGCCCTGTGCCTGCGCCACCTCCAGAACCACCTGACCTGGTTGTGGAGGAGCAATGCCCTGAGGGCCGGGCTGAGAAGATGTGGAGTTGTGACATTCATTGCCCACAGATAAATAAGCAGAGTATCTGTGGGCAATGAATGCAGGAACATTAAGCATTGCAGGGCGCTTCTGATATGGAAGATCAAGCCACTTCCTTACTTGACACCGTAACTTTGAGTAATAGGCAACTACTATCTCAGTCCCCAGCTCTCTTGTGTTCTTACCTCCTCACTCTGTCCTTGCTCACATACATGCTGGCTGCTGTTCCTCCAACATGCCACACTCCTGCCTGCCTGTGGGCTCCATGTGGCTGTCCCTGGGCCCAGATTGTTCTGTGCTCATCTTCCATGAATCCTTTGGCCCATTTGGGTCTGAGCTCCCATGTCATCTCCCCAGAGAGGGGTCTCATGACCACATAAAATATCACCTTCCTTCCTCCATCTGCCCCTCCACTGTCCTGACCCTATACCTTCACTCCTACATTCCCTGCTTAGTTTCTTCATGGCACTTGTCACTCTTTGCCTTTACTTTCACACTGGTGAGCATGCTCACTGCTATCTGCTTTCCTGAGATAAAGGAAGAGGGACCGAGTCAGGCTTATTCCCTCCTGGATCCCAGTGATCTTTCCCTTGGTTGGCTTGTGATGGCTTTGGTGCAACAAATGATGAATTTGGAGACAAGAGGTCATATTTGTTTCCTGTGGCTGCTGGTAATAAATTACCACAAACTTGGTGGCTTTCCACTAATAAGTTTATTCTCTCACAGTTCTGGAGTCCAGAAGTCTAACACCAGCTTCACAGGGCTACTGGTGGGGCTGCACTCCCCAAAAGGACCTCCAAATGTTCCTCTCCTCAGCAGCTTAAAGTGCACACGAATCACCTTGGCTTGAGGCTGCGCCTGCCCCTGCCTTTGCATTGCCTTATCCTCTGTG
Organism: Pipistrellus hanaki; assembly: GCF_964339955.1. Lineage (NCBI taxonomy): Eukaryota > Metazoa > Chordata > Mammalia > Chiroptera > Vespertilionidae > Pipistrellus > Pipistrellus hanaki. The sequence continues at coordinate 19,116,341 of NC_140508.1, read as the reverse complement.
TGTGTCTGTGTTAAAACTTCCTCTTCCTCTTCCTCATAAAGATGCGAGTGATGGCATTAAGGACCCACCAGGATCATGCAAAATAAGCAACTGCTCTCAAGACCTTTAACTGGATCACTCCGTTTGCCATATGAGGTCATATCCACAGATTCCAAGGATTAGGAGTTGTGCATATCATTGGGGCTAACATTCAGCTCACAACAGATGGGAATCATAATATATGCCTCACTCACTGCACAAAATTGTTGGAAAGATCCAAGGTCATTTGCTATAGAATATGCATTGTAACTGAATAATTTCCTTCAAATCTTTTATTGTTATTGTTGTTGTTCTCCTCCTCCTCCTCCTCCTCCTCCTTCTTCAAAGTACTAACAATCATTTATTTCTTAAGGTCAATACATTGATTTAATTCTTATGGACATAGATGACATGAGCTTATCCCAAGAAAGATCACTCCCAAACAATTTTCCTAATGGCAAATTAATAAAATCTTTGTTCTTAGTGACTTCTAGAAGAAAGGAAAAGAAAATGTAAAGGAGAGTTCTTGCACTGATGACCAGGATTCTTGCATGTATGTCACCACTGAGATATGGGATGGTGCAAGGGACAGTTGTTCTGACCTTGGCCCCCTGGGTGTTGCAGGCTTGTTGGCCTCTCTTGGTGTCACAGCCACACTCTGACAGCAGCTGCTTGAATTTATGGGTGTTTTGCTAAAAAATTAGACATGACTAAAACAATCTGAGGGTTGTAGCTCTCTCACAGTTTTGCAAGCTCAGCAAAGATAACCAAATTTGCTTTGTGTGCAGAATAACATTCTCTCTCTGGCATGAAGCCCACAGTTTCCTCCCATTAGGAGCATCCAGTGTCCAACTTAATGACAGAGGAGAAGAAGGGTCAGGCAGGGAACCACTGAAGGCTGTGGGAGGGAGGTCAGGAGAGACATATTGAAGATTACAGTGGGCACTTCCTGGTTCTGACAAGAATCACCTGGGTGAGTGTTAAAGTCCTGACACACCTGGGCCCCATCCAAGCGCTTCTGATGTAAATTGGTCTGGGTGTTGCCCAGGCATGGGAGAGATTTTAAAGCTGTCTGGATGATTTTAATGTGTAGACCACGTTCAAGATCAATGTGATAGGCTCTGACTAGGACCAGGTTATAACTCCATCCAGGCATGATGAACAGAATGGTCTCAGGTTTGAGGATTCAACTAGGTCATTTGTTGGGATGAGGACAAATTGTGGGTTTCCTTAGCAGTTCTGAAGATACGCAGAGCTCCACAGACAGGTGATTTATATATAAAACAGGAGCACCCAACTTTCCATGGTTGTCCTGATTTGGAGAGCTGAGTATATGGCCCCTGGGACAATCTTGGGTTTGAGTAGGTTTTTATTCCCAGCCCCTGCTTAGGTCCTGCCAGATATCCCCTAACTCAAACTTTAAAAGTCCACATGAATTGCCTGGGGATGTTGTTCAAGCACAGATTCTGCTCTGCGATAGGGCCTGAGATGCTGCATTTCTCAAAGCTCCCAGGGTTGCTGCTGGTCCCCAGGCCCCGTTTTAAGGAGTAAGGAGCACAAAGGTGGTTCGCTCTAGCTTTGCCCAGGAAACTTCTGACACTCAGAGGGGATACTTCTAGCTGGGATTCCAGTGGCCTCCAGAGAGGTCCTTGCTGCCCATTATCTAGGTTTCCTGCCCAGTCATAACGTTACACCATCTGGCATGATGCCCTGTGTTCTCCAAGGCGATGACTCCTTCGAGCCATAGGTCTCCACTTAGCCTGCACATTGGAATCATCCAAGGAGCTTTAAGCGATACTGAGGCCCATACATTAAGCCTGGTTCAGTTCATCTGGGTACAGCCTGGGCACTGGGACTGGGACTCGAACAGAAATCCAGGCTTCACTCAGACCCACTGAGGCAGGAATCTGGGGTGGAACCGGGCAATCCGGTCTAGTTGCACCCCAGGTGATTCTGATGCACCTTGAGTTTGAACGGCTGTCTAAGAATATGGAGGCAGCATAAAGCTTGTTCGCAACCTGAGCCCTGCGAGGGTGCGTGGGAGACGGGACACAGCTGTGGTTTGTTGGGAAGTCCTGAGTAAATGGGTTGCTCCTGAGGGGGCTCCTGGGACCCTGGGATGCCAGTGTCTGAGAGACTGTGCGGTGATTCAGTGCCCTTCTCAGGCGCCCACCCTGGGGGGACTGCTCTGGAGGTCGAGGGCCATCTTCCAGCCACAGATACACCAGCTATTTAAAGTCTCAGCTGAATAATATTTTCCGTCACGTGGCACAGAACTACTTAGGAGTTCCTCAGCGCTGCCCAGGGTCATGTTTTTGAGCTTATCTATGGCTGCCTGGACCTGAGTCCTGGGACAGATCACTTGTCTCTGTTTTCCCTTCTAATTAAGGCCTAATTGAAGGGGGTGGGGGTGGGAAAAAGGGAGAATGACCCAGAATATATCTCGTTCTTGCAAGTAGCCTCCCAGAGAACATGTAACCATCACGACCTTTCATTCTACGTGAGAGGGTGGCTCAGAGAGGGTGAGCCATTGTCCAAATTCACACAGCTTGTCTGTCACAGCCCCAGGTCGCACATATAAATCTCTGGGCCCTGTGGGCTCATTGTCCTGGTCCCACTGTGTTTCAGGGGAGGCCTCTTGACATCCCCCACTTTTCCCTCGCAGGCTGTGAGCCTGCTACCTGCAGGCAGATTTCAGATTTAAGGTTAGGTGACTAACTGCTATCCATGGTGTGGGGAGTGGAGTGGGCAAAGCACATCCTGAGAGTCATGGCAACCACCACCTTCCGGGCTGGACAGGGAGAGGCTCAGGCTGCCCCTTATCAGGCTCCTAGTACAGCCAGCTGACAGCCCCCGCCCAGATCAGGAGGAAAGGAGCCCCTGCTGTGGGCTCCCTGAGGATCAGTCTGCTCAGACACCCAGGCAGATGGTCTGCTTTCTGGGAAGCTGCAAAGAAGGACCTCCTGCATGCATGATCGCTGTCTCCGTAGGAAGCTGGGACACCGGCTCTGGGCTGGAGGTGGCTCTCAGGTACAGCCCTCAGGGGCAGAGGGTTGGGCAGAGCGGGCACTTGAGTTTCCATTTCATTACCAACAAAGGCTTTGGTCAATCTCCTGGGGGCTTTGGGCTCTCCTGGGTGAAAGACTGATACTCGGCTTTCTTCTCCTACCATGACCAAATTGGAGAAGGGTGTAAACCTGGGTGAGGAGAGGCAGGTAGAGGAGAGCTTTCAGCCGGAGAGCGTGTGCCTTGGCTGATGGCAGCGTCTGAGTGGACACAGGGAACCACCACTCCCAGTTAGCTTAGCTCAACCCCGGCTGGGCACGAGAGGGCTCTGGGTGAGGGGCCCCGCAAGGCTGTTAGTAAGGCTTGAAAGCACCTGGGCTGCTCACTGGCTGTGGGGCTGGGGAAGCCTGTGTGAGGGCTCTGGGACTCTACTTCCTCAACTGTAGCAGCGAAATGCTGTTAGCACGTGTTTTGTTGTGAGGATGGAAGGGATGGTCATGTGGAAAGAATTTATCTCAGTGGTTGGCACAATGCTTTACAAACAGCATTTTGTTCTTGGAAAAGGGCTTTGTGTGCTGAGGAAAATTTCCGAATACAGAGAATACCGAGTTGAGGACAGATTGAGACTTTGGGATAGAAAATCAAGATTGTGGCTGTATGTGCACACACACACACACACAGGCACGCACGCACGCACGCATGCACACACACGGGGGAAGGGCTGTATGCAGAAAACAATAGTAGTCATCACTTAGGCTTTGAATTCACACATAAGAGTGTGAAGCCCCTTGAAGAGGTCAGGAATCAAGGGCTGGGAGATCGGCCCAGGCTGGCCAGGTAGGGGTACCCCGCGGTGCACCACTGAGGTTCTGAGGTGTCCTACCAAGTCTCCTGGAACTTTTCCTGGCCCAAGATGCATGTGGATTTGATGGTGTCCTGTGTGTGGAGGACATGGACCATCAATGTCAGGCTGCTGGGAATGTGGCTGAGAACCAGACTGGGCAGGGATGTGTGCATAGATACCAGAAAGGGCAGATGCCAATCATAGTGTAGAGACACCTTGATGCTGCATGTGCCCACTGCCCCACCTGCTCTGGTTTTATAAGCTCCTCATGGAAACAGGGAAATTTTCAGCTTAAATCTGACATGACAGTTAAATTCTGTCACTGAGGTTGATTAGGCTTCCTCACCCCCATCAGGAGGAGGAATGGGGGTACAAAACAGTGACTCGGTTATGTTGTTATAGAAACAAGGTTCCACGGGTGCCCCTGCGTTCTGGACTTGAATGTCTTCACCCGCCACCTTTTGTTCCTCTTCAGGTCTCTTGAAACCCATCACCCACCTGGCATTCTCACTTCTGAAGGTTTCTGCAAACTCAAAAGATAAAGAGCAGAGTGTCTCAAGTGTGAGAGCATTTTATGAGTGTTAATGCGCCATACAAATATAACAATGATAATGCACACAGTCAGGCCCGAAGGAGAAAAGGATTAAATGCAGAAGGCGCTGAGCAGGGATTATCCTGAGAGGGTACGTTCCCACTGCTGTTTCTCATTGTTCCCATCACGGTGCCACACAAAGCCCTAAGCGCCCTTCCCGGCTCTGCTCTAATGCATAATACAGGTGATTAGTTCTTGAGCAAGTCATATTGGCTAATTCCTCTAATTGTAGGGTGTTTTTATGTTTTGTTTTTTAAAAACCCTGTTTATAATGTTAGAATATTATGTTTCCAAATCCAGCTTTCCTTCGCAGAGGAGGGGGGTGGCTGCTTTTCTGTGCTGTTTTCATTTGAGAACTCACTTCAGCCTGCAGGTGCCCCAGCCCGGCTGATGCTGAGGCTGCTTCCAGTGCAGCTCCTCCCTGGTGACTGAGTCACCCCTTGCTGGGCTCTGAGGTCCTTCTGGGGACCTTGCCATACCTCACCATTAGGGGAGAGATTTAGAAAGTATGGGCCAGTTGAAGAAGTCAGACAAAGAAATCTGGTTTCAAATTCTGGCGTAGCCACAATATAGATGACCAGCGCAGGTCATTCCAATTTGCTTGGTTTCCTCGTGGGAGAAATGGGGATATTGATAGTTCCTTACTCAGAACTCTGTTTTCAGTGGGGCTGTTCAGTTGACACATCCAGGGCACCAATCACGTTGTCTTCTATGTACCTCATTTCTCCTGGAGTATGAGCATGGTGCCCCCTGGAGGGTATGACCTGGTTAGCCTGGTGGTGACCATAAGAATGCTCACAACACAGTGCCTGCCAGTTCCTACCCCTAGTTGTCTGAGGGCAGCCTCTCTGCTGGTTCTGCACTGGAGACCCATGGCATCTCATCACTGGCACCCCTGGCTGGTGGGAGGACAGGACTGAATCATCCCAGAGGCTTTCGATCCTCACGGCATCTTCCATGGGGGGCTGTGATCTCAGTCACAGTTCTAACAGATGCCGGTCTCAGTTCTAATGGTGTCATGCTGGGGAGAAGGCAGCTCCTTGGGCACAGAATGGAGTCTCAGAGTTGGAGTCCAGGAAGGCATTCGGGCACTTCAGAAAGGAGAGCTGTTATTCCCACTCCCAGTCGAGATGGAGAAGAAAACATTTGTCTAGCCCTGCCTTGTCTTCTGAAGGAGACACAACCAAAGCAAAGCAACACTGCTCTTTTCTACTTGGCGCTCAATCTGAGAGACTTGGGGGCCCCCAGCTGACTGTTCCTCACTTATGGGTCATGTATTGGGTCTAGTAATAATTAATGTCGTTTTAAACATTCGTTTAAAATAGGGGTGTCGAACTCAATCAGAGAAGGGGCCAAAATCTAAAATCCAGCCTAAATCGCGGGCCGAATGGTTTACTGAACAGTCATAAACTGACAATGTTATAAACTGACAGCGGAGTGCAGTGATGACAGCGCGGTGCGGGCCACATTGCAAGGCCTGGCGGGCTGGATTTGGCCCGCGGGCCTTGTGTTTAACACATGTGGTTTAAAATCTTGCTTGGCGTTGACTTGTATTGACATAACCTTCAAACACGTGGTATCTACAGAACGTGTGAAGTGCAATTAACAAGTTTTGCTTGAAAAAGTTTGTGTTTGGTTTGGTTTTTGTTGCAAAACTAGGGCTAAGAAGATGGCTGATGAAGAGCATATTCGGCACTGCATGCTTTACGAGTTCCAATTAGGAAGAAAAGCAAGTGAGGCTGCAAAAAACATCTGTAGTGCTCTTGGTCAAGATGCAGTTAGCGCCAGAAAATGCCAGCGTTTGTTTGAGAAATTTCGCGAGGGAAATTTTTCGTTAGATGACAAGAGTGGTCGAGGCCGTGTGTCCAATTTTGATCAAGAAGCTCTTCAAGCTCTTTTGGTGCAAAATCCTCAAATTACCCAACAAGAGCTTGCGACAACTTTAAATTGTTCACAGAAAACAATTTCCAATCAATTGCGTGCACTTGGCAAAGTCCAAAAGTTTGGAAAATGGGTTCCTCATGAGTTGACCGACAACAACCGTAATCAAAGAGTCACAATTTGCAGTTCGCTCCTCTCTCGTCAAAACCTTTTGCCGTTTTTAGAGCAAATTGTTACCGGAGATGAAGAATGGGTACTGTATGTTAATTTGAAAAGGCGGCCTCAATGGTTGGACAAAAATGAGGCTCCGCAGCCCATGCCAAAACCTGACTTGCATGCGAAAAAAGTGATGTTGTGTGTTTGGTGGAATTTTAAAGGAATTCTTCATTATGAACTTTTACCATTTAACCAAACCATTACAAGTGCAGTGTATAGTGCCCAATTGGAAAGGTTAGCCCAAGCTTTAAGAGAAAAAGAACCCGCGCTGATTAATCGGAAGGGCGTAATTCTTCACCACGATAATGCACGACCGCATACTACAAGAATCACTGCTGAAAAACTGCGCCAGTTGGAATGGGAAGTTCTCCCTCAACCTGCATATTCTCCTGATATTGCCCCTTCCGATTACCATTTGTTTCGTTCTTTGCAAAACTTTCTTCTTGGAAAAAAATTTAATAATGAAGAATGCTTCAAAAATGCATTGACCGAATTTTTTGCATCAAAATCACAAGAATTTTACAACAGAGGGATTAAAATGCTTCCTGAGCGTTGGGCACAAGTAGTAGAAAACAAGGGCAACTATATTGTTGATTAAATTTTGTTGTATTGTTTAAATAAATTCGATTTTAAAAAGGTATTAGAAAACGACATTAATTATTACTAGACCTAATACACTGTGGCTCTCCTGGGTGGAGATGTGCTCAGTCCCTGCCTCTGGGTGAATGTGGCTCAGATGCTGTGGGAGTCGTGGGCAGTGAGAGGAGATGTGAGCTGCGGTCTCTGTAACCCAGGCTTCATGCATGCTGCTTACCTCAAGAGAACACTCTCTGCTTCCAGTATCCACATTCTACTCCTCATTCAGGGCCCACCTAAGTCTCACCTCCTCCGTAAAGCCTCCCTGATTTCTTGAGTTCTCTGAACTCAGCTTAACCCCTGTACCCTGAGCTCAGCACTAAAATATTTACACTGCTATGCATTTTAAATCCCTTTTTGAGAAGGTCGTCTTTGTTCCCAGAACATTGTGCCAGCACTTCTATTTAGCAAAAATTTTATTTTGTCTATATTAAAGGTGTTCAGCTATGGTTTCCCCTCTAGATTATGGGTGGCTTGGGAACAGGGAAAAGGTCTCTGTGACCTTTACAGTGCCCAAAACACCCCACACATATTAGCTGATTTGATGCAACAGTGGTCTTTAGGCCCTTGTGTATAATATATGATCAAAGACCCATCATGACTACTGATGGGTCTTTGATCATATATTATCCTATCATATTTATGTAGACACAGGCACTTGTGTCAAGGTCCCCCTCAGGGAAGGACTTGCCTCCCAATTGTAGGGAATATGGTCAGTAGGCAGCCTCAGAACCTGCCTAAGCTACAGGGTCATCTGGGGTCACACCCACCCAGGGACAGACTATATCTAATAAGAGAGTGTTGTGGGGATATACAGGCCTGTCCATTTCAGCCAGATATGAGATAGTTCTGAAGGCAATATATGTTCCAGAACTCCTTGCCAGGTTGGGTTGCCTCATGGTTTTATTTCTCCTTCCCAATGTTACTTCTTTATCCTTCCTTTTACAGTATTGATCTCTAATAAGCATGTTGATTACTTCCGTGTTTCTCTGAAAATAAGACATCCTCCGAAAATAAGACCCAGTGCATGGAAAGATAAGGCATCCCCTGAAAATAAGACCTAGAGCAACTTTGGGAGAAAAAATTAATATAAGACACCGTCTCATTTTCGGGAAAACAGGGTAATAAGCAAATTCCACCTCAGTGACTGTTTGCCCTGTAAAACTGAACTTATGGCAATGTCTTCCAGGGGAAGGAGGGTGGTGAAACTGATTTTATACCCATTCATGAGTAAATATTGCCTGGAAAACACATGTGCATGATAGATGCCCAAATGATGAGCTGCCGCCCCTTTGTGATTCCTGTCTGGACACCGCCCATATACCAATTAGCTATTGATGAGTAACAAACCACTCCAAAACTCAGACTCCTCACGTCATGAGTCCTCAGGCCACTTGTTAAGAGGACAGACAGGGCCTTGGTAGAGGAATTTCTATGGGAGAGGACTGTCTGTGGTCACCATGATTGAGGTTCTGTTGTTTTGGTTCACTTTCTACTTCCCTTGCACTCTGTATGTTACACACAGAAGGGAGTAAGAGAGAGCCTTCCTTCCTGTTCTCTCCCTGATACACCACAGGAACCAGAGAGAGAGCCGCGAAGACAGGGTCCAGGAGCCCCTTCCACATTTCTATCAGCCACAATGGAACTCTACTGAGAATGCAGATATAACCATGGCCACCACCTTTCCTTCCAACTTCTGGTTGGCGAGAGCAGTCTCATGATCTTACAAAATGACATCTAGCCATTTACCCTGGAATTCTGTCCATCACAAAGCTTACCACATGATGGCACCTTAGAGATCTCCTGCCATGTATATCTGTGTGACTTGCACTTCCAACTTGCAAGTTGCCCTTGCTTTCCCAGGAGAGTTTTTGACCTTGGAGCTGTTATGTGAATTTTCATTCCCTTTCCTTTCTCTCTTTGGTCTTTTCATCTTTATTTTAAAAAGTTTATTTTGCTTTTATGTATTGCTATAAATTTTTTTTGTTTCAATTTTTAAATCAGCATACAGTAATATTGACTTTTTGGGCACAGAATTTGATTGTTTTTTTGGCATACAATTATATGAATTTCAACATGTATATAGATTCATATAACTACTGCCATAATCAAGATAAAAAATAGTTCCATCACCCCCAAACTCCCTCATGCTCTCCTTTTATAGGCTCATTCTCCCTTACACCTAACCCCTGGCAACCGCTGATCTGTTCTTCATCACTAGTTTTGTATTTTTGAGAATGTCAAGTAAATGGAATGTTACATTATGTAACTTTTCAAGACTGCCTTCTTTCACTCAACATAATGGCTTTGAGGTTTATCCAAGTTGGTGCAAGTACAATAGTTCTCTTTTTTCCTACTGATGAGTAGAGTTTCATTATATAGATATAGCAGTTTGTTTATTCCTTCACCCATTGGATTAAATTGCTTTCAGTTTGGGGGACTTTGAATGGAACTGCTATAAACATTTGTGTGCATGTTTTTATGTGAACATAAAATTTTCATTTCTCTAGTGTAAATACACAGAGATAGGATTTATGGGTCATGTTTAACTGGGTATATATTTAAATTCATAAGAAAAAGCCAAACTGTTTTCCAGAGTGTCTGAACCATTTTGTATTTTTCCCTGTAATGGTCTTCCACATCCTTGCCAGAACTTGGTATCATCAGAAATTAAAAAATCAACAGCTTATTGAGATACAGTTCATATATTATACAATTCACCCATTTAAAATGTGCAAATGTAATGGTTTTAGTATATTCACAAATATTTGCAATACCATTACCACAGACAATTTTAGAACACTTCATCACATCAAAAAGGAATCCTATACTCATGAAGTCTTTATCTATCACCTTCCATTCCTTCTATCCACCCCCTCTCACTTCTCAACCCTAAGTAACTACCAATCTGCTTTGTATCTCCATATATTTGCCTATTCTGGACATTTAATACAAATGAAATCACCTAATATGTTGTTTTCTTTCACTTTGTGTAATGTTTCTGAGGTTTATCCACGTTGCAGCATGTGTCACTACTTCATTCCTTTTTTATGGTCAAATTATGTTCCATTGGGGTTGTATCCAAATTTTTGCAAGTGTGAATTATGCTATTGTGAACTTTTGTGTACAAGTGCTTGTGTGCATATATGTTTTCATTTCTCTTAGATGTACATCTAGGAGTGAATTATTGCGTCATGTGGTAATTCTGTGTTCAATCATTTGAGGAACTGCCAGACTGTGTCACAAAGTGTCTGCACTATTTTACACTCCCATTGGCAGTGAAAGAGAGATCTGATTCTCCACATCCTTGTCAATACTTAGTACCTGACTTTTCGATTATAGCCATCCTAGGTGAGTGTGAAGTGATACCTCACTGTGATTTTGATTTGCATTTCCCCAATGACTAAAGATATTGAGTATATTTTCATTTGTTTGCTGACCAATTGTATATCTTTGGAAAAATGCTTACCGGTATTTAAGTTCTTTGCTTGCTTTTTAAAATGTTGTTTCTCTTTTTGTTGTTGAGTTGTAAGCATTCTTAATATTTTCTGGATATAAGTCCCTTTTCAGATGTATGATTTGAAAATATTTTATTCCATTCTGTGGGTTAAACATTTTTTGAAAATAACCTTTGGCGCATAAAAGTTTTTAATTTTGATGAAGTTCAAATTACCTATTTATCCTTTTGTTGGCTATCCTTTTGGCATCATACTAAGAAACCATTTCTAAATCCAAGGTCATGCAGATTTAATGTCCTCTATGTGTCTTCTAGGAATTTTATAGTTTCACTTTTTAAATTTAGGTCTTTGACTCATTTTGAGTTAATTTTAATATGTGGTATAATGACCCAACTTTATTTTTTTGCATGTGTTCAGAACCATTAGTTGAAGACTGTTTTCCCCCCATTCAATGGCATGGCACTCTGTTGAAATTTAGTTGATTACAGATGTATTGGGTTTATGTCTGGACTCATAATCCTATTCCATTTATCAATATGTGTTCTTATGCCAGTATGACACACTGTTTTGATTACTGTTGATTTGTAGTAAAATTTGTACAACAGAAAGTGATAATTCTCAAAATTTATTTTCCCTTAGATTATTTTGGCTATTCTGGGACTTGCAATTCCATATGAAATTTAGGATCATATTTTCCATGTCTACAAAAATACTCCGTATAACTTTATTAGAGAGGGCATTGAATCTGTAGATTGTTTTGGGAAATAACATCGGTGGTCTTGATCCAGCATTAAGAAGGATTCAGCAATCTGGAAAAGAGGCTGTGAATAAATTAAATAAGAGTCCAGAGATGAAACATAATTTTGGAAGGCATTTAAGGAGTCACAGAAGACTTATTTAAAAGGAACTAAGTTCTCGTCTCAGGACCCCTTGCTTTTTATTAACACAAATTGTCCTAAGATAAGGTAGATATATCAAAGGGTAGGGCTCCATACAGAATTCATTGTCAGATTGGGGAATTATCTCCGACTGTTCAGGTGTTTGGCCAGGAGGAGGCAATAACATGTAGATTAAGATGCCCAAAGCTGTCTGGGAGTAAATAATCAATTTATGTATCTTTTCCAGGTTTGGAAAAATGCATTTAGCCATTCCCAACAGACAATAACATATGTGACTCAGACTTTGTTGAGTCCCCAAGTTCCATCAACCTTTCAATGAAACTCTTCCAATTATGACATGCTGGAATTGGCTTCTGGCAGGGAAATATTGCCATTTTTACAATAGTAAATCTTCTAAGCCAGGAACATAGGCTTTCTTTTAATTTATTTAGGTCTTCTTTAATTTGTTCAGTTACATTAGCTTTTATAGTTATATACTAACCTTTATGGGTGCTTTTTGTTTATTTGGATAAAAATTATTCTCCATTAATGTTTGTTTTAAAAAGACTCTTACATAATAAAAATCTAATATGCAAATGACCAAATGGTGGAATGACTGGTCACTATGATGCGTGTTGACCACCAGGGGCAAATACTCAATGCAGGAGCTGCCCCCTGATGGTCAGTACACTCCCACAGGGGGAGCACCACTCAGCCAGAAGCTGGGCTTATGGCTGGAGAGCACAGCGGCAATGGTGGGAGCCTCTCCCACCTCCGTGGCAATGCTAAGGATGTCTGACTGATGGCTCAAGCCCACTAAACCATCAGTCAGACATCCCCCCAGGGTTCCCAGATTGCAAGAGTGTACAGGCCAGGCTGAGGGACACCTCCCCCTCCCCAGGGCACAAATTTCATGCACTGGGCCGTTAGTGTGCTAATAACAAACTTTCTTCATTTTTTAAAAAAATTTCTTTATTGATTAAGGTATCACTATTTGTCCTCAACCCCCCCCCCCCCATAAACTTTCTTCATTTTTAATATGGCAATGACATTATTTGCCCATAGTTTTGAAAAAAAAAAAAAAAAAGCTTTGCTATTTTAGGCTTCTTGGTTAAGAGTTTTTCTCTTTGAGTACTGTGAACACATTATCCCACTGCCTTCTAGAGGCCTGGTGTATGAAATTCATGCACTGGGGGGAGGGGGTGTCCCTCAACCCAGCCTGCACTCTCTCCAATCTGGGACATCCCCCTCACAATCAGGGACTTCTGGCTTCTAACCACTTGCCTGCCTGCCTGATTGCCCCTGACTGCTTCTACCTGCCAGCCTTATCACCCCCTAACTGCTCCCTTGATAGCCTGATTGATGCCTAACTGCTCCCCTGCCAGCCCGATAGCCCCCAACTGCCCTCCCCTGCTGTCCTGATCTTGTCCACAACTGCCCTCCCCTGCTGGCCTGGTCACCCCCAACAGCCCTCTCCAGCCAGTCTGGTCAGCCCTAACTGTCCTCCCTTGCAGGTCTGGTCACCCCCAACAGCTTTCCCCTGCTGGCCTGGTCTCCACTAACTGCCCTCCTCTGCTGGCCTGATTGGCCACAACTGCCCTCCCGTGCTGGCCATCTTGTGACAACATGGGGATGGCCATCTTGTGGTTGCCTTTGTGTGATTATGTGGGGAAAGCCATCTTGTAGTAGCCATCTTATGATGAAGTGGGGATGGCCATCTTGTGACAACATGGGGTGGGTGGCCATCTTATGATGATGTGAGGGCATGAGGGCCACCTAGGCTTTTTTTAGTATAGATTACCTCTAATAGCCAGGCATTGGACACAACCCAAATGTACCCACACTAAAAAACATTTCATAAGTTATGGTACATAACTAGTATATTATGAATAATAGTCATGTAAATAAATATTTTGAATATTGTGTGGGAGCATACAAAAATGAATGTTATTCATTACTGTGTAATTTTAATACTTAACTAGACCATATTAAGCTTTTAGTTCTTGAAAAAGACCAAAAATCTATGGATTCTATCCAAATGAAAGGGATAAAAAAGAAATTTCAGCAGAACATTGTTGAAGCCTGTGATTAGATAAAAATAAAAAGCATTTCAGGTTTGTACTTCACTCAGCATGTTTTTAAAAAGTCCACCAGTAACATTGACATTTATATTACCATATTATTCAATTCTCATTAATTTTAGTAGTTATTTTGTGAAGAAACATGTTTCTAAGTGTATAAACATAGCTTCCAAGTGAAATTAATTTAACCTCTTTAATATTATCCCTGAGTTATTTTGTCTTAGAGCATTAAAAGAAACCTCCAAAACAATGTTGAATAACACACAAGCACGCACCACATAGCAGTGTTTCAATCAACAACAGACTGCACTTGCACATATGATGGTAGCCCATCTATAATAATAAAATCCTAATATGCTAATTTGTCCGGACAAACAACCTTCTGGAAGTCATTTCAGATGTCATTCTGGACGAAGCTGTGGTGGCAGGAGCTGAGGCAGAGGCAGGCAAGTGGTTAGGGGCGATCAGGTGATCAGGCATGCAGGGAGTGGTTAGGGGCAATCAGGTAGGCAGCAGAGGTGGTTAGAGGCAATCAGTCAGGAAGGTGAGCAGTTAGGGACAATCAGGCAGGCAGGCAGAGGTATTGGGGCAATCAGGCATGCAGGTAGGCCAGCAGTTAGGAGCCAACAGTCCCAGATTGCGAGAGGGATGTCCAACTGCCAGTTTAGGCCTGAGGGATTGGGCCTAAACAGCAATTGGACTTCCCTTGAGGGGTCCTAGATTGTGAGAGGGTGCAGGCTGGGCTGAGGGCCCCCCCCCGCCCCATGCACAAATTTTATGCATTGGGCTTCTAGTAAGATTATAATGGAGCTGAAAAGTTCCTATTGCCTAGTGACATCATAGCCAATGTGTCATAGTGCAACATATTACTCATGTATTGTGGTGTGGATGGTTCAAACCTATTGCGCTGCCAGAACATAAAAATACAGCACTTACAATCATGTACAGTACATAATACTTGATAATAAATGACTATGCTTTATGTGTTTACTATATTATACTTTCTATCATTATTTTACAGTATACCCTTTTTTAGTTAAAAAAAAGTTTTCTGCAAAACAGTATACTGTCTGTTTTACACCGGCAGCAGTCTCATACATCTCGTGTTTACTGCATCTCTTGATTGCACCATTTTATCTTGTGTTTGATTTAATCTTGTGTTCTTTTATAGAGTAACATGCTATACAGACTCTCAGCCTGCCTAGTAGCAATAAGCTATACCATATTGCCTAAGTATGTAGTGGGCTATACCATTTATGTTTGTGTAAGTGAACTCTAAGATGTTTGCACAAGAATAAATTGCCTAATAACACATTCCTCAGCAGGACATATCCCGATTGTTAAGAGGTGCATTACTCTTGTGATATAAGACAATTATTTCCTATTCTAGAATCTTTAACATTGACTAATGTACCTGAGAAAACAGGATCATAGCAAGTCATATTTAGCAAATGCTGAAAAGACATTGTATAAAATTCTATATCCAATCCTTATTAAAGTTCTAATCATAAATGGAATAGGAGGGTACAAAAATGATAAAAGAATTATTTCCCCAAAACTACTAACAAATATCCTACTTTGTACGTCACTGCAAAAATATATTGTAATAGTTATTGATGATGACTCTATATCATATGTATACCATATGGTACCATGTTTATGAACTCTTCATTAATTCCAGTTCATGAAAATTCTCTTCCATACTTTCTTCTAAAGCCTTATAGTTTTACATTTTATGCTTAGAATTATGATTCATTTTGAGTTAATTTTTGTGAGGCATATGATTTAGGTTGGGATTCATCTTTTTGCATGTTGATTTCCATTTTTTGAAAAGATTGTCCTTCTTTCATTGAATTGCTTTTGCTTTCATTGAATTCAAAATTTTGCTTTTCTCAGTCTCTCAAAATTCAGTTGCCCATTTCTGTGTGGTTCTATTTTTGGCCTCTCATTTTGTTTCACTGTCTTAATTACTAAAGCTTTATTAAAAGCCTTAAAGTCAGTGTGATTCCTATAATTCATTCTTCTTTTTAAAAAGTGACTTGGCCATTCTAGTCTTTTGCCTTTGTGTGTATATATATATATATATATATATATATATATATATATATATATATATATATATATTTCAGTATCAGTTTATCTATATCTACAGAAAATTCTGTTGGGATTGTGATTTATATTGCCTAAATTCCATATGATATCAACTTATCCACCAAAACCGTGTTATTAATCTGGATCATCTTTGCATTCCTGAAGTTGTGGATTATACTTTTAATATACTGGTAGATTTAGCTTCCCAATATTTAATTTATAATTTTTCTTTATGTTCATAAAAAAAGTTAACCTAGCGCTTTTCTGAGTGTGTGTGTGTGTGTGTGTGTGTATCCATCCTCTATAAGATTTTGCCAGTTTGGCTAAATTGAATGGATTTGGAAAATTTTTCATATTTTTTCTATGATCTGGAATAGTTTGATATAGGAATTATCTGTATTTTTCTATAGACTTTCTGAATTTCTTCATATCTAAAAATATCTTTCCTTGACAAGTGATTGATTTTGTGGGTAGGTATAGAATTCTTTGAATACTGTCCTCATTCAGTCACCTTTAAGCCTTTCCCCAGAGTCTGACACCTCCAGTATTGTAGACAGATGTCTGATTTTAGTCTATCTTTTTTTCCATTGAAAGTCATCTGCTGTTTTTTTTTATAAACCTGTAATATTTATTTTCCTCCATAAATGGAATTCAGGAATACCATGAGGAAATGTTACTGAAGATCTGGATTTTGTTTTATTTTAAGTATAATTAATTTTATTTGGCCCTCTCAATTCTTTAACTTGAAGATGCAAAACCACACAGATCAATTTTCTCTTATGATTTTCATATTACTTCCGATCTGTTCCCTTTCCTCTTCTTGTAAACTTTTATTATTCACATCCACATATCCTGGTCTGTCCTCCCTGTTTCTTATAAATTCCTATGGAGATCGTGATTCGATTCCCAGTCAGGGCATATGCTCGGGGTGCGGGCTTGATCCTTAGTGCTGGAGGCAGCATATCAATGATTCTCTCTCATCATATTTCTCTCTCCCTTCCTCTCTGAAATAAATAAAAAATATATTTTAAAAATTATAAGAAAAAGAATGTTCTCTTATCAGTTAGTCTGTTGAACTTAATTAATTTCAGAAATAAGTATTCTAGTTCAAGAAAATATTTTGTTCTATGTTGAATTGAATGTCCTTGGGAATTCTCACTTGCTTTTTAACTTCTTCTGTCTTTTCCATTAGCTCTATCTTAATAGTAGTCATCTGTTTTCCCTGTTAAACTTAGTTTTCTACCTAAAGCTGTTGAATTTCCTTAATCCAGTGGTTCTTAACCTTAGCCACACATGAGAATCACTCCAGGGAGGTGTTCAAAATTCCAGTGTCCAGGACACAGTGAAACCAATTAATGAAGAATGTCCAGGGATGAAATTGATATGTTGGTGGCTTTTTAAGCTCCCCAATTGATTCCAATGATTTGGGCAAGAGTCAAGACCTCTCATTTAAGTCTTAAATGGCTCCCATTTTGTTTATCTCTTTATGGGCAGGTGTTCCCTTAGAATTTGTAGATGTTGTAGCTTGGCTGTCTCAACTGGCAAATTTTGGTCTTAAGAGGTGGTGGTAAAGAAACCTGGAAAACTGTCCTGAGGCTTACTGGGGACAAGTGACACCATTCCCACATCCACTGGGGCTGGTGTCAGTGCATTTTACTGTGCATCATCCCCCCCCCCCCCCAGGTTCACAGTAATCTGTGGACTGGGTAGGCTTTCTAAAGACCCCATGTAGTGAGGTGAACAGGAACAGGCAAAACCTCTTCTTTGAAGGTAGTCTTTGGTTGCACCTTGCTAATTGTGTTATTCCTGATGGAGAGATGGGAAAGGAATGTGAGTAGCTATGCACATCAACAGCCACCTTTCAGAATTCCCTCTGAGATTCTTCTAGGTCATTAAAACTTGATCACAATTAAATTTTTAGGATCAGGTGACTAGTCTAAATGTCAACTGTCCACAACCTAAAATTGGGTTCATAAAAAGAAATCTCATGTTCACAAATGAAACAATATGGATGAATCTTGCATGCAGTATGCTAAGTAAAAAATGACAGACTCACAAGGCGACATATAGTATGATTCCACTTATATGACATTCTGGAAAAGGTAAGCAATAGAAATAGAAAATAGATCAGTGAGTGCCAAGGGCTGAGAGTCAGGAGAAGGGACTGGCTCTCTTCAAAGGGGCACTGGAGGGAAATTAGGGGTGATGAGCGTCTCCTATAACTTGATTATGGTGGTGGTTGTCACATCTTTATATTCATCTGTCAAAACTCATAGAACTGTGCATTAAAAATGGTACTTTTTTTTTGCATGTAAATTGCGATAAATCCTCCTGGAAAAGAAAATCTCATGTACCTCCTTCATTGCACTAAACTTTTCGCAGATCCCCCAAAGACTGCTAGGTCTCTCAGCCTTTGTCCATTCTATTTAGTCTGCCAAGAAATTCCCATTTAACTTGTATGTCTTGGATTAGATGCTAGTTCCTCTGGGAAGCCTTCCGTAGTTGCTTAAGACTTTTCTTTGTGCTTCTCTAACATGCACTAGTTTCTGCTATCCCAGGCCTCCTTATGAGGTGTTACAGAAGCATGCCCAAGTGTTTGTATCCCCTGATAGACTATAAGTCAATGAAAGCAGGGAGTTCATTTTTATCATTGTGTTCCCATCACCTAACTCATTTCTAAATAACAAGTTACCTATAACTTGAAACAGTAAAGTAACTACCATCTCGTACAGGTATCTGTTCACCAGAAACGTGTGTTTCAAAGAACTCTCCAGGAAGCCCCTAGAAATCAGGAAATGTTCCCCAAATTACTTGCAAAATCATGCACTTGAACATGTACGCTCAGCTGTAAATCTCACAAAGCAGATGGCCATGCCACTGAGTTTTCAATGGGTGGGTACCTAGAGAAATATATTTTGGGAAGACAGAAGTGAGTTTCCTGAAAATCCATGGTCTATAACATCTCATTCATTTTTATAGTTACAATCAACAAGAATGCTTGTTCTATTTGCTTTCCTTGCTTGACAATATAATTTTGGAGATTTATGAAAAATCTTTTCAGCCCTAGAATCAATACTTCTGATTACTGCTGCTTTTGTGCTCATCTCCCCTCAGTAAAAACATCTATAGGAAAGATGGGAATCTATATGGAAGATCCATGATCCTGATTTTTTTTCCAGTGTCAAAAAGCTGTCTTTTTAATCAAATGCTGCATTTATTTTTGAATGGTTTGAAGGCAAGGATAAGGGTATGAGAAGAAAAATGACAAATTTGAGGCATTTGCTATAAAGCTGTTTTACTTGAACAAATACAAATTTCCACCCACTCTGCTTCAGAATCACATTTTTATTTCCTTCAAATTCCAACCCAAAGTTGTCTTTTAAAAGCTCTGAGTGTGAGCTGAAACTGGTTTGGCCCAGTGGATAGAGTCTCGGCCTGCGGACTGAAAGGTCCCAGGTTTGATTCCGGTCCAAGGGCATGCACCTTAGTTGTGGGAACATCCCCAGCGGGGAGTGTGCAAGAGGCAGCTGATAGATAATTCTCACTCATCGATGTTTCTAACTCTCTATCCCTCTCTCTTCTTCTCTGTAAAAAATCAATAAAATGAATTTTAAAATAGCTCTGAGTATAATTGAGAGATTCCTCATTGTCCTCTCTGTTTATACTCCGAAGGAATTCTTGTTCAAGCTGGAAGAAGAAACACCTCCACTAGGAGCAGTGGCCTCCACTTCCTCTGATGCTGATCCATTGAAATGTTGCAATGGCAAGCCACACCCTTGAACAACACATGCAACTTTCTCTACCAGCCTTTAACTGAATTAATTTCTCTTCTGCATTTGGCTGGGTGGTGGGAACTTTCTCTTGTACATTTCAGGGTTTCTCTCCCTTTTTCTTCAGGATTGCATGTAAGTTCTGAGACATTGCAGAGGGCCAACGTGTCCAGAGGTGAGAGGTGAAAGGCGGCTTTAATGTTGTGATTTATAATAAGAAGTATCTATACGGTCTCTACCCTTGGTTTCTGACACAGAGCCACTAAAACCCTTGTGATAAGAGCACTGGGAGCATCTTTTGTTCTAATATTTGGTCTTTGATTCCAGTGCTTGACATAGGGCTCCTGAAACCCCTATAATTTCCTGGGTGATAGGAATGTTTTTGTTCTATTGAGGTGACTTTGGGTGGGCTCCTGGATGGCTGCTGGATGAGGGCTAGTCACTTGAAAGGCCAAGTCATGATGAAAGGTTTGGAATTTTCAGCACCCTCCCTGTCCCATTCTCTTGTGAAAGGAGAGGGGCTGAAATGAGTTAATGATTGATCATGCCTATGTGATAGAATCCCAAAAGTACAGGGTTTGAAGAGCTGCCATATTGGCAAACACTTCCTTCCACACCAGGAGGGTGATGTACCTCAATTCCATTGGGACAGAAATTCTTGCACCCAGAACCTTCCCAGACCTCACTCTATGTACCTCTTTATCTGGCTGTTCATTGGTATCCTTCATTATATTCTTTAATAAACTGGTAAGTGTAAGTAATTGTTTCTCTGAGTTCCGTGAGCTGCTCTAACAAATCAATTGAACTTGAGGAGGGAGTGGACTGTGGGAATATTTTATTTTTAGCCAAATTGGGCAGAATTTATGGTTAAACTGGGGTCCTACCTCTTGTAATTGGCATCTGAAATGATGTGGGGGCATTCTTGTAGGATTGAGCCCTTAACCTAGGGCATTTGACACTGTCTTCAGGTAGATAATATTAGAATTGAGTTCAATTGTAAGATATTCAGCTGGTGTCACAGAGCATTTCTTGGTGTAGGGAAAAGCCCTCACACATTTGGTGATTAGAAGTGAAGTGTTTTGTGTGAGTAGTAAAAGAGACACACAGGAAAGGAAGAGATCACAAGAAGATCTAGTTTTTCCCAACACAGGAGGAAAGGTGAGTTTTGCCTTTTCAGAGCATATTTCATTCTCCATTGTTCTCATTTATCCACCATGTACTGCAAGTTGGCCTTTGGTCATACAGGTCATTGCCTCCCAGACCTCAGAGCTCCAGTTCCATAGCCTTATCTTTTTTCAACCCAACTGCTGGATCTCTCTCAAACACTTAAGTTCTTCCTATCATTGAGCAAGGGGTCTCTGAGGTTGTCTTGGCCTAACTACTTAGATGCTCAGAGCTCTAGAATCTCTTCCTTTCCTTTACTTATATGGGCACTAATCCTATCATAGGGTCCCACTCTCATGACCTCATCTAAACCTAATAACCTTCCAAAGGCTCCACTTCCAGATACCATCTCAGCATGGTATTTGGGCAGAGCATGGAGCAAGTCTGTGCAGTTTCCAGGTCCACCAGGTTCTGGTTTTGCTGGAGTACCAGTTACTACCCCAACTCCTAATTTACCTGAGCGGAGATGTCCTTGTCTGAGGGCAGCCAGGAGACACTAGGCCACTAGCTTTCACACAAATATATAGTCAAACTATGAAATTGCCAATTTTACTGGTCAAAACTGATATCAATTTCATATTACATTGAACTAAGTAGAACAAATACAGTGTGGGCCAGTCTTATCAAATCACAATACATAACTTTCAACCTGTTCACCAAATTTGTAAAGATTTTTCTTAAAATGTTGCTCCTTGATGATTATTAGTTGTTCTTGCAAACTAATCAGAAGGTGGTGTGCTTATATATTTTGAACAGGTTGTTTTTAAGCCACTGACACTCTTCATTTGAAAGGTTGTTTAACAAGTTATAATGTGTTATTTCCAAGTGTTTAGAGTGTGAAGAGGGTCGATTTTATAGGTAACATAGCTGATTTTTAAGAATATCATACAATGTTGGGGACATATCCAAATTTCTTTTACAAAAATATCAACTTCATAACATACATTTCTTTAAAACAGAGGTTTCTTTTCATTCTTTGTTCAAATGTCATGTTTACCTTGAATGGACAGGTGTGGCACTTCTTTTAAAAGGAAGTCTTTGTTAGAAGGGTGACAGCTACTTGTCATCTCAGGAGAGGCCAGCAATTCTGAACCACTTGATGTTTTTGTAAAAGAAAAGTGTACGTATAAGTCGCCGTTAAGTCTGCCCGATCTTTTAAGTACTTTTCTATGAGATAACATACAAATCTAAATGTGGAACAAAGAAGTTTCACAGTTAGTCCCTTACTCTGCTCAGGCTGCTGTAGCAAAATATCTTAAGACTAGCTGGTTTCACCAACAGAAATGTGTGTCTTACAGTTCTGGAGGCTGGGAAGTCCAAATCCAGGTTAGGCCCCATCTTGCTGTGTGTTTACAGATCTTTCTTTGGTGGGTGCTCATGGAGGGAGAAAGAGCTCTCAAGTCTCTTGCTCTTCTTATAAGGGCACTACTCCCATCTGGGGCTCCGCCCTCAAAATCTCATCTAAACCTAATAACCTCCCAAAGGCCCTACATCCAAACATCATCACATTGGTTGTTAGCACTTTGCCTGTGAATTTAGGGGAACACAAATATTTAGTTCATAACAGTCTTCTTCTGTCATAAAGTGTTGTATACCTTCTATTTGATCTTAAAGGCCTTTATCTTACAAACTTGCCACTGTTACTGACATCCTGTAGTCCTTCTGAGTGTGATACATTTGCTGTAAGAGTGTGCCCATGTGAGTATGTGTGTCTCATACTCTCTTGGAAGCCGTACTGCTAAATTCTTATTTAGACTCCTAAGTCCTCATATTTAATAAAAAACTCAGTTGTTGAGATTATATTTTTCCTTGCACATCTTTACTATAGTGACTCACCAAAAGTACTTCTTGTGGATTTCATTACTGAAACCAATCTGGCAAATCTCATAAGCTAAACCTTGTTAAAAACATCTGTACTTAATCTTTTTACTACCTCCCGCACTGCATGCTTGTTCAAATGGTTGTTTCTTCACTGTGTGTGTGTGTGTGTGTGTGTGTGTGTGTGTGTGCGCATTTCAATGGTGTATGCTAACAAAAGGGGTGCAATTTAGTCTGTTGCCATATTGTTTTCTGTGCATTATTTTAATTATTTATATAATATTTTTAAAAATATATATTTTATTGATTTTTTTTACAGAGCGGAAGGGAGAGAGTTAGAGAGTTAGAAACATTGATGAGAGAGAAACATTGATCAACTGCCTCCTGCACACTCCCCACTGGGGATGTGCCCACAACCAAGGTACATGCCCTTGACTGGAACCGAACCTGGGACCTTTCAGTCTGCAGGCTCTATCCACTGAGCCAAACTGGTCCTGGCATTAGTTATTTTTTTTTATTTTTTTATTGTTGTAAGAAGACTAGTGTTTTCCCAAGGTTAAGTGATTTTTTGTCCATCACTAACATATAAGAATATTTGTGAAACTTTGTGATCTAAAAATCAATGAAAATATATCAGATTTGTCTTCTTATTTTTGATGCTTTAAAAATGTCTTGCTAAACATGATGGCTTCGATTCAGCCATTTTCAACTTAATTTAATTCCACAAACAATGATTTGAGTAAATTTTCTCAATTCCTCCCCATTGGTACTAGATAGCTAGTACCATTCTATAATAGAAGCATAGGGAGAAAGTAGCCCATTACATTCAGTGGATATTTTATGGCATTAGGACATAATTTCTTGAAACTCCAGTTGAAAAGGCCTCCATAAAGCTTAAGAGAAAATATAATTTGAGGTTATGTCCATCAATAATAGTAGATAAAAATTTTTATTTTAAGTAGGCATACTTAAGCTAAATAAAAATCACTGCTAACCCATTCTTCAAGATATCCAGGAACAAGACTATCATATGGATTTACTGAAGGCCCCATGTTGTTCCATACATTAACTATAATGCCAGTGTTGGCAGGTTGATGTTGTCTCAAAGGCCCCTTAAACTATTTTCATTGGGGGGGGGTGTTCTTTTTTACTTTTGCTGTTCTGATTGGGTACTTTCTGCTGCCTTATCTTTCAAATCACCAATTCAGTCATCTGCTTCATCTAATCTCCTATTGATTCTGCCTAATGCATTCATTTCAGTTACTATATATATATATATATATATATATATATATATATATATATATATCTGCCTGGTTCTTCTTTATGGTTTCTATATTCTTTTTTATGCTTTTGAAGTTTTCACTAAATTCCTTGAGCATCCTTGTAGCTATTGTTTTCAACTCTGTATTAGGTAAATTGCTTCCATTTTATTTAGTTCTTTTCCTAAAGATTTCTTTTATTCTTTCATTTGGGGAATGATTCTTTGTCTCCTCACTTTAGCTGCCTTCCTGTGTTTGTTTCTATGTGTCATATAGAGCTGTTATATCACTCACTCTTACTAGAGTGGTCCTTTGTAATTGGTGTCTTGTAGGACTCATTGTAGCTGGTCAGTTGAGTCAGATGCTTCAGGTATGTTCCTTGTGTGGGTTGTGTGTGTCCTCCTACTGTAGTTGAGTTTTGATTGCTGTTGGCATATCAATGGGAGGTATTAACCCTCAGGCTGATTGGTCATGAAGACTTTCCATGACTGCAGTGGAGGGATTGTTGTGCAGTGGCTGACTTTATAGAGCAGGATTCACTTTAGCAGAGTTCTGGTGCTGCCAAGTCTGTCCTTTGAGTATCACTTGTGGATGTGGTTGGGTGGTACTCTGGTGTGGTCTGAAGATAGCTACTGGGTGTGTTGGTTTTGGGGCCTCTTGGTAGATGCAGGTCTGCCACTGCCTGTGCCCAACCTGGGGCCATCTGATATCTGCTACAAAGTGATCTGCAGATGGGTGACACTCGTGCTGGGCTTGGAGGTGCCTGAGACAGGCTAAGCTGTGAATTACAGCTGGCTGCAGCTATTACTGGGCTTGGGACTACTTATCAAGGGATACAGGGCCCACTGAGGCTAGTTTTGCTTGTTTGGGTTCTTTTAACTTCTGAGAAATCTTAGGAAAGTCATAGCATGAGCTAAAACAGGCCATTTCTGTGAAAAAGCTACTGGGTTGAATCAGGGTCTCAGTGATTCACCAGGGCAGGGTGAACAGTGTTAGCTTAATAGAGTCTTAGACATGACACCTGCCTTCACCTTCAGTGAGAGGCTCAGCAAAGGAACAATAGCTACTGCCAGAACTTCTCTCTGGGAGAAAGCTTCCTCCCCAGCCCTCTCCTTGAAGGCATATGTCCGTCCCTTCATGGCTACCGTAGGGTTGGAGTTCAGAGGAGTGAGTTCATCAGTGAGTAAGTCTGAGCATGGACCCAATGCCTGGGGCTCCAGAAGCTCTTCATTTCCATGAGCTACAATCTCCACTGTGTTTCAAGCCAGAAGTGATGGGACTTCTCTTCCTGGAACTGAATTCTAGGTAAAGAGCATAGTGTGGGGCTGGGACCCCATGCTCCCCAGCAGATACCTCTACAGCCAAGATATTTCTCCTGATTTTTAACCTCCACACTTGGGTATGGGACTAACCCATCTCTGCCCTCCCTCCAGTCTCCATGTGGCTTCATCCATATATCTTTAGTTATAGGACTTCTTTTCTGCTAGACTTCAGGTGGTTCTCAATGATAGATGTTCTATAGATTAGTTGTAGTTTTGATGTGTTCTACCATCTTGACCAAAAGCTCAGGGTCTGTGTTTTGTGTGTTTTATTTTTCTTATAGAATTATTACTCCAAAATACTTATAAATTTGAATAGCATTAGTAGTAATAGTGTCTCCTTTAAATTTAATACCTTTGCATGTATCCAGGGCTTTTTGAGATTTTCAAAGGCTTTCACCCTTATTGTTAAGAGGTCTCCAGACTATATGAAAACATTGTGACAAAAACATAAAAGACAGATGCACAGAAAGCCTGAATTTCCATCTGTATATATAGCATTCATTAGGTACATATCATTTCTAAGTCATGTAAAGAAACTTGAAAGACACACCCTAGACACAAGGTGTCACCTAAAAGGTAAGACATGCAAACATATGCATTACAAATTAAGAGCATGAAAGTATTGTGCAAACAATGGCCTGCCTAAAACATCCTGGAAACCAGGCAAAGTCAAAAGGTCATTCCCACAGTTTTCTGCCTTAATAATAATAATCCCTTTTAAGTGTGTCATGCCATCTAGTTGCCAGAACATTTCAGATGCATTTTTAAATTTAATCCTTAGAACACACACACTCCACCACCGCTCCTCTACTTCTTTTTAAATTTTTTTTTATCATTTTTTATTTTATTGTTTAAAGTATTACAAATAGTAGCACATATTTCTCTTTCCCCCCCATTGACCTCCTCCTGGCCTCCCCCCCCCCCCCCCAGCATTTGCCCTTTCCCTTCCCCCAGTGCCTTGTATCTAATGGTTGTGCTTATATGCATGCATACAAGTCCTTTGGTTGATCTCTTAACCACCACCCCCAACCCTCCCCTACCTTCCTGCTGTAGTTTGATAGTCTGTTTGATGCTTCTTTGCCTTTATCTATTTTTGTTCATTAGTTTATATTGTCCATTATATTCTACAAACGAGTGAGATCATGTGGTATTTATCTTTCACTGACTGGCTTATTTCACTTAGCATAATGTTCTCCAGGTCCACCCATGCTGCTGCAAATGGTAAGAATCCCTTCTTTTTTTTATAGCTGCGAAGTATTCCACTGTGTAGATGTACCAGTTTTCTAATCCACTCATCTGCTGATGGGTATTTAGGCTGTTTCCAAATCTTAGCTATGGTAAATTGTGCTGCTATGAACATAGGGGTGCATATATCCTTTCTGATTGGTGTTTCTGTTTTCTTGGGACGTATTCCTAGAAGGGTATGTGTATTTTTAAACAGGAATTCTTTCCATGGTCACCAGAGTCATTTTATATAGAAGCTTGTATCTGGTTTGTCTCCTTGACTGCAGGCAGGACTCCATTCCAACCAGGTGAAGGATTATCTTTTATGTTATTCATTTAAAGACTTAGAAATCTTTTAAGTTTGCTCAGGAATATGATGAAAATAAATGAGATAGGACTAGACATTCTTGCTGCAGTCCATTTCAAACATCATATAACCTCCCTGTGAGCTGAAGGAATATTTGCATTTAAGAAAAGCATCTGTTAGTTTGGTCTCTCAAATTTGCTTTCATGCTCAACCCCATTCGGTCTGCATCTCCCAGCTTCTAAAAATATAATCTTGTTTTTGCTTCCCTTTCAACTTTAAATGGACATGGACCATTCTCACACAGAGGCTGTCAGCAGAGGCTCTGGGGAAAGCATGTTTAATCTTGAGAAGGAAATAGAATGTATACATACCCATGAAACTGAAATGTTTCACCTGGTCTTTGGCTTCCACCACCCCTACATGTGGTAACAGCTCCCAGACTTTTTTATGAATCCCCATCATCATCAGAGTCTTGTTGATGGAAATAATTGCTAAAGCTTTCCTGCCCTGTAGACGTTAGTCCAGCCAAGCTACCAAGTAATCATTGTCTGGGCTGCTGGTTCAGTTCTGTTTGCTGACTCAAGATAACTATTTCCTGACCAGTTTATAGGGAGTAGGGGGGTGGGGAGTACAACCTAATTTTTTGTTTGTCTCTTTCATTTCTACTGGCCTTATTTGGTCTTTGGAGCATGGCCCAGTCACCAACAGTTTCCACTACTCCCTGGAATGGCTTGGTAGTTGATGGATTATTCACTGCATAGTCATATCTTCTTAGCCTAGGAACCGTATCACCAGTGCCGCTGTGGACTCCAGGCATGGTGTTATTTGCTGGAGTGGTGTGTTTCTAGCAGAGTCAGATAACTCTATAATTATCTTATAATTTACTATGGCCACCCTCCTCAGATGTAGGTAGGCCCCTATACCAAGAAGCCCTGCATGTGCTTTTCCCTCATAGCCTTTGAGAAAGGCCAAACCTTGTGTCATATTCACATATACTGTATACCCAGTGACCTAAAGAGGGAAGAGAGGCCATTTGTACACTTTTACATGGTTACTGCTACTAGTTCCTCCTCCCCGGTCCTCTTCTTCTCCTCTTTCCTCCTCCCCATACTCCTCTCCTCTTCTCTTCCCCTCCCTCCCTCCCTCCCTCCCTCCCTCCCTCCCTCCCTCCCTCCCTCCCTCCCTCCCTCCCTCCCTCCCTCCCTTCCTCCCTCCCTCCCTCCCTCCCTCCCTCCCTCCCTTCCTCCCGTTCTCTCTTTCTTCTTCCCTTCCTTCCTCCCTTCTTTCCTTTATTTCTCTCTTCCTTCCTCCCTTCCTTCTCTCCCCTTCCCTCCTCCTCTTTCTTTTTCAATGATTTCTGGGTTAAAAACTTAAAAGCCCATGGACTCTCTGAACACTGGTGCATTGTGTCATTACATATAATAAAAAGGCACCAACAATGCATGAGAGTCCATGGTCTGAGTTTTTAGGAATAAACCCACTAAGAATGCATATATTTGTGCATCAAAAGGCATGTACTAGAATTTTCCTAGCAACATTATTCATAATAGCCCAAACTGGAAATAACACAATTGTTCAACAGTAGAATTGATTACTACTCAATGCTATACATAAATGGTATAACAGGACAATAATGAAATGCAAAAACTACAACTATATACAACAACATGAATGTATCTCACAAACATAATGTTGAACATAAGAGTGCATATTTCGGGGCCTGACTCCCATAACATAAAGTTTGAAACATTAATTTATGGTGTTAGAAGTAGAGTGTTGCATGGTCCGAGATTGAAAGGGGCATAAGGCGGCTTTGGGAGGGGTGCTGGCATTGTTTTACATCCTGATCTGGGAGCTGATTACACTTATGTCCAGTTGATGTAAGTTCATCCACTAGACACTAATCATTGTGCTTTCCTATATATACATCTTACTTTAATAATATGAGAAATATGAAAAATAAAAATATAAATCCCATAAAGACAGAACTCCTCCCCCCACCCCCCATACACACATACACTAATTTGCTGTCATAGGACTTGTTGTTAAGCACCACACTTTCTTACTGTACTCGGCAGTATCCTTTGGCCAGTGGGTCCCACTTCATTCCCCAGTTCTCAATTCCAAACTCACAGTGCTTCCCTCTGTCTAGACCACATGTGTCAAACACAAGGCCCTCGGGCCAAATCCAGCCAGCCAGGCCTTGCAATGTGGCCCGCACCGCGCTGTCATCACTGCACTCCGCTGTCAGTTTATGACATTGTCAGTTTATGACTATTCAGTAAACCATTCGGCCCGCGATTTAGGCTGGATTTTAGATTTTGGCCCCTTCTCTGATTGAGTTCGACACCCCTAGTCTAGACCTATGTTCATTAGCCTCTCATCCAACTTTTTCTCTCTCCCAGGATTTCTGAGGCTTTGGATCCATTGCTCTGACTGCTCAGTAAGGGCCTGAACAGGGCTGGCCTTATGCATCAGTCCTATATTGAGGGCTCAAAGCAAAAACATAGCCCTTGCTATTTCTCCATATTCTTGTGGTATCTGAACTTCCAATGTTATTTAACTCTTTTGGATGATGACATTGAGCATTCCTACTTAAATGTTAAAGTGGAAGAAGCATAGGAATATTTTATAATTCCTCCATCAGTTTGACTTTTCTTAAGGTTTCTGTGAGATAAAGAACTGTGGCCAGTACTTCCTTGGGAGTAGTCATCGGACATTTAACCTTAAAAGTTTATTTTTCTTTTAAAATTTTTTTATTTTTCAATTATAGTTTACTTTTAATATTATTATATGTTAGTTTCCAGTGTTCATATTATTGGTTAGACAATCATATACTTTTCAAAGTGTTTCCCCTTATATTTGCAGTAGCCATCTAGCACCTTACATAATATTATCAACTATATTCCCTGTGCTGCACTTTGTATCCCCGTAACTATTTTGTAACTACCAACTTGTACGTCTTACTCCTTTCACCTCTTTCACCCAGCCCCCTGACCTCCATTTCCTCTGGCAACTACCAGTCTGTCCTCTGGGTCTATGATTCTATTTTAATTTTATTTGTTTATTTATTTTATTCTTTATATTCCACATATTAATAAAATCATATGGTATTTCTCTTTCTCTGACTGGTTTATTTCACTAAGCATAATGTACTGTAGGTCCATCTACGCTGTCACAAATGGTAATATTTCATTCTCTTTCTACGGTGAGTAATATCCCATTGTATATATGTGCCACTTCTAGATTATCCAATAGTCTATTGGTGGGCACTTGGGTTGCTTCCATATATGGTTATTGTAAACAGAATACAATGAATATAGAAGTGCATACATTCATTTGAATTAATTTTTTGCTTTCTTCGGATAAATCCCCAGCAGTGGAACTGCTGGGTCATAAGGCAGTTCCATGTTTATTGTTTTGAGGAAACACCATACTGTTTTCCATAGTGACTGCACCAATCTGCCTCTCCACCAACAGTGCATGAGGATTCCCTTTCTCCACATCCTTACCAACACTTGTCATTTGTGGATTTATTCATGAGAGTCACTCTGACAGGTATGAAGTGGTATCTTGGTGGGTTTTATTTGCATTTCTCTGATGATTAGTGTCATTGAGCATCTTTTTATATGTGTATTGGCCATCTGTATGCCCTCTTTGGAGAAGTGTCTATTTAGGTGTTCTGCTCATTTTTTAATTGGATTGTTTGTTTTTCTGGTGTTAAGTCATATGAGTTACTTATAAATTTTGGATATTAACCTTTCATCAGATGTTTATTGGCAAATATATTTTCCCAGTTAGTAGGTTAGCTTTTCATTTGTTGATAATTTCCTTTGCTGTTCAAAAATGCTTTAGTGGTGTAGTCCTATTTGTTATTTTTTCTTTTGTTTCCCTTACTATAGGCGATACATTAGGAAAAATATTGCTGAGAAATATCAAAGATTTTGCTGCCTATGTTTTCTTCTAGGAGTTTTATGGTTTTGAGTCTTACATTTAAGACTTGAATTCACTTTAATTCAGTTTGGTATAAGAATATGGTGTAATTTTATTTATTTATTTAGCATGTATATGTCTTATTTGTCTAGCAATATTTATTGAATAGACCAATTTTACTCTGTTGTATGTTCTTGCTTCCTTTGTCAAATGTCAATTAACCATATAAATGTGGGTTTATTTCTGGGCTCTCTGTTGTATTCCATTGATCTAGAGGTCTGTTTTTTATGCCATTACCATGTGCTTTGATTACTATAGCCTTATGGTGTAGTTTCATATCAGGTAGCATGATACATCCAACTTTGTTCTTCTTAATATTGCTGAGGCTATGCAGGGTCTTTTAGGGTTCTATATAAAATTTTGGATTATTCTAGTGCTGTAAAATACACTATTGGTATTTTTATAGGAATTACATTGAATTTATGAACTGTTTTTGGGTAGTATGGGCATTTTAATGTTAATTTTCCCTACCTATGAACATAGTATATGCCTCCAGTTTTTTCTATCTTCATATTCTTCAGGATCTTAATGAGTATAGGTCTTTTACCTCCTTGGCTAAATTTATTCCTAGGTATTTTTTAATGCAATTGTAAATGGGATTTTTGGTTTACCTTTATATAGTTCATTATTGGTGTATAAAAAATGCAACCAATTTATGAATATTAACTTTGTATTCTACAACTTCAATGAATTAACTTACCAGTTCTAGTTGTTTTTTGGTGGAGTCTTTAGGATTCTCTATATACAGTATCATGCCATTTGCAAATAAAAGCCATTTTACTTCTTCCTTTCCAACTTGAATGCCTTTTATTTCTTCTTCTTGCCTGATTGTTGTGGCAGGACTTCTAATATTATGTTGAATAAAGTGGTGAAAGCACACACCCCTGACTTGCTCTTGATCTTAAGGGAAATGCTTTTAGTTTTTCCCAGTGGTTCTGGTGTTGGCTGTGATTTTTGTCATATGTGGCTTGAAGAACAGGCTGAACATGTTTTCTTTTTGTGTTTAATAACTATATTCTGTTCTTTCTTGATATAAGTTGTAGATGTCAGAAATTTGTCTAGTCTAGTGATGTTTCAAACTGCTTTGAAACAATTGGATAAAGGCCTTCAAACACTGCCTAAATTAGAGGCATAAACACTGAAGACAGATTGGCATAGAGTCTGGGTTTTCCAGTCTCTCAGCTCCTCCCACTAGTCCCAGTGGTCAGATCAGCCTGGGTGCATTAAGGAGCTCAAATGAGAAGGCCAGGCATCTTGACAAGTCATTTTATTTTACAGTTTTGAGAGAATGAAATGACCAGTTCACGGCCATGATGGCCATAGTGACAGAGTCAGGTTAAGAATCTCTCCCTTCCTGGCCAAAACCGGTTTGGCTCAGTGGATAGAGCATTGGCCTGTGGACTGAAAGGTCCTGGGTTCGATTCCGGTCAAGGGCATGTAGCTTGGTTGTGGGTACATCCCCAGTGGAAGGTGTGCAAGAGGCAGCTGATCGATGATTCTCTCTCATCAATGTTTCTAACTCTCTATCCCTCTCTCTTCCTCTCTGTAAAAAAAAAAAAAAAAAAAAAAAAAAAAAAAAAAAAAAATCTCTCCCTTCCAAACTAAGGATTTTATCTCTGCCAAAGGAGTAGTTCAGTTTTTGTCTTGCTTCAATATTTTGCAATTCACAGCTCCTTCCCTGCTTGCGTTTTGAGTTCTTGAATCTCCAACTTCTTTGACATCTGTTGTCCCTGTTTTAGGCCTACAGGTTTGTACTGGAGATAGGCGCTAGAGATTTAGCCAGGTACTGGGGCTTTCCTCAAAGACCTTGAGTCTTGGCCTCAAAGTCTAGGGAATCTGGAGTAGGTTCCGCACAGATAAAAGAGAGGACCAACTGAGCTCATAATCCAGGAGAGAAGTACAGCTAATCATTTTCTGAATTAGTTGCATGATGTTGGTGAATTTGACTAGTACAATGAGTTTCATCTTTGAGTATACCACTTAACCCTTTAAAATAGTGTGTGTGTGTGTGTGTGTGTGTGTGTGTGCGTGTGTGCGTGTGTGTGTGTGTGTGTGTGTGTTGTGAAAGCCCCATCAGCCAAAGACTTCAAGAACACACCTAGAGTCAAAAAAGTTCAGATTGACTTAACTTTCCCCAAATTTAGGGGCCCTTCTCTGAAACCATCTAAGTTTATGATGTTGTTGCATTTCTGGTCTTTTGTGGCTGCCTTATCTCCAGCACATGGAGACCTCCTAGTGGTCTGTTCCATACTGGAGGGAATATAAGGTGCCTCTTGCACTTTCCAGGAGTGTTTGCATTTTAACATTATTGTTTAAAGTGTTACTGTGTTAAGCATGGCTCATTCCTCTGCAACCACAATGTCAGACCGCTGGAAGCAGAGACTGTTATTTGATTTGACTTATTGCCTCTTGAGAGCTACACCTGAGGTAGCTGGCTTCCTGCCCAGGTGGGTGTGGAAACCCCACAGAGAAATTTGAGGGAAAAGTAGTCTGTAGCAATTTTAGGGACTTTTCCATAAGATGAAACAAGGAGGAAGAGCATGGCTCTGGGGTCTAAAAATTCTGGGTCCAAAGCAACTCTCTGGCTTTGATTCTGGGCAAGTTACAGACCCTCATGGAGAGTCAACTTTTCTCTTTTGTAAATAAGGAGTAAGAGGGAATACTCCCTGGGTTATGAGGAAGTTAAAAATCATACTGCAGGTCATTTCATAGTGAGGTTCCAGTGACATCACTTGAGCTGCTTCAGTCCAGTGCATTGCTCTGTAGTACACCGGACCCATCAGTCATTTCTATAGCATCTCTGCACCATGACAAACAGCAGAGTCAATGGTTATGTATCTGGTTAAGGAGTCCCAAGATCTGAGCCTGCCAGGAGGAAGCCAGGCATAAAAGAGCAGTGGTGTTAGGTAAAGCTGTGGCTTTTTGTTACATCAATTTTTGAAGATGTGGTTCATTATTGTCAGAATGATGCAATTAGTCTTAATGACCTGCAGTTACTTTCAGCAATGATTTTTTAAAAATCATCTTTTATTTTAAAATACAGTTGACATATGTTATTATATTAGTTTCAGGTGCACCCCAGTGATTAGACACGCAAGGCTTATTTCAGCAGGATTCTGGTGTCTGTTGAGTCCCCCCCTTGAGTGTGTCACTTGTGGAGGTGGTTGGGTGGTGATGCTATAACATGATCTGAGGC
This sequence comes from Pipistrellus hanaki, assembly GCF_964339955.1. Taxonomy (NCBI): domain Eukaryota; kingdom Metazoa; phylum Chordata; class Mammalia; order Chiroptera; family Vespertilionidae; genus Pipistrellus; species Pipistrellus hanaki. The sequence continues at coordinate 19,082,584 of NC_140508.1, read as the reverse complement.
TGTTCACTGGGTACACCTCTCAGGAAGAGCAGGCCAATGTCAGTCATTGCCTATGTTCTGCTGGGGATCACCAGGCATGAGCAAAAAGAGATCTGAAGATGGCTGCTACTTATGCTGCTAGTGACAGGCATGCGACCACTTATCATGAGGCACAGGGCACACTGAGGCCAGATGCTGCTTGTTTGAGCGATTTTAAGAAAGTTTGAAACATGAACCAGGATGGGTTATTCGTATGGAAAATCCACTGGAAAACAGCGTGGCTGGACTTACAGGTTGTGTGGGTTGGAGCAGAGAATCACCAGGGCAAGAAGCCTGGTTAAAGGAGACTCAGATATGATGCCCACCTGCTGGCTCTGTGAGGGAGTGGGGTCTTGGAAAAGGAACATGACCTCTGCCAATATTTCTATCTGGGAGAAAGATTTTTCAAGTCCTGTCCTGATGTTGGACAATTCAGTTATTCCCCATATATCCCTGGTGCCTTTTGAGCTAGAGCTGCCTCTGCACTAGAGCTCAAAAGTTAGTTAGTGCATAGGCCCTTTAAGATGAACTGCCTGGGACTCCAGGAACTACAATCTACATTGGTTTTTCCAGCCAGAAATTATGGAAACTTCTCTTCCTGGCACTGGAATCATGGACTGGAGGACCTGGTGTGGGACTGGGACCCCTCACTCCTCAGTGAGGGTCCTCCACAGCAAGACATCCCTCCCAACTTTTATCCACCACAGGTGATTGTGGGATCAGCCAATTTGCACCTCTGCCTCTCCTACCAGTCTCCAGGAAAGGAAATACCCCTCTGCCTGCATTTGGATGGTATATGAGAGGATGCAAAGTAAGCTACCTAGTGACTAAGAGGGAAAAGCAGAGAGAATCAGAGAAGACATAGCAGAGTCTTGACATGGTTCAGTTGATGAATGGAAGTTGATGCCCACCTCTGAACATCTTGTTATGTGAGATAATCAGCTCCCTGTTGTTGTACATACTTTCAGTTGATTGTGGCAGATAATGTTGTTCACTTATGCAAAAGTATTCATTCAGATTTCTTGCTAAAAGAGTCATACTTGTGTTCATTTGGGAGGAGTTCCTCTCAGCTGAGGGGGCACAAAAACTGTCCCAGACAGTGGGATGTAAAGGGAAGCCTCCCAGAGCACTCTGGGAAATACACTTCTTCCAGAGTAAGAGAGAAATATGTGGGCAAAAGGTCTGCCACCCTGCTCCCCTTTGAAAACAGTTGTTTCACATCATGTTACCTGATGATTGTGGCCATTTTCCTAGGACCCCGAGAAGATGCAAAGAGAGCCATAGAGGAGGCACTCCTCAGTGAGTAAGCTGACCCCAACCACCTTCACTCAGGGTTCTCAATAAAAGCCATTTAGTACCATTTGACTTGTAGCGGTCAGGTGGGCTTTTTCCTTCTAAAGAAGAGTTGAAATGCTCAAGCTGAGTCCAGGTCCCTAACAGGCTGGCCTGGAGGACAGGTAGATTTTCAAAGTGAAGCAGATTAGTTTTCCAGCCTAAACAAAGGGGATGAATTTCATATTTTTAGAGAGAAAGTGAGGAATGAACCAAAATACTCAAGTGAGAGAACTGTCCTCATGGCTAAGGGCTTGCCAACACCTGAAATCCAAGTCTGTCTGGGCCTGTGACCTGGCCATGGGATGTGGCACAGGGGAGGGACGTGGCCAGGGTCAGGAGGACAGGGGATTCAGCCCAGCACTTAGTGATCTGGTGCTACTACATTATGAATGGTGGGAAAGGGGAGGCACCTGTTGTCCCCAAGAGGCTGGCTACAGCCATCTTTCAATTCCTGTGATTTACTGGTGAAGGCTAAGTCAGTTACTGATTTATCACCCAGGTCCAAAGCCCAGGCTACACCACCAGACTGGTGTGGTTTGAGGAAATGGCAGATGCCCCGGTTTAGAAATGCCTTAAAGCCAGGAATTGTTAATCATGTTCTTTGACTACCCTATGTGTGATCCTCAAATACTTGATTTTTTAGCTTAATTCAACAAGTATTTGTTGAATCCATAATTTCCCCCAAACACTATGTAGACATTGGGGATTCAGCAATAAACATGTATGAAAGGAGGCTTGTATGAGTCAATGCAAGCCAGTTCATAATCCATGGGGGTGTACCCACTGGGACCTCTGTGCTGATCTGTCCCAACCACTAGAGGGCAGATAAGAAGCCCTTTAGCAAGAGCTTGTGCCATCCCAGGAGACATTGCCTGGAGTCTGAGAAACTAGACTCTGGAAACCACCTAAGACCTAACGGGGGTAGAGGAGGGAGGGATCGGGAACAGTATATTCCGTGTCATTATTTCTGAGTAGTGTACTTGGGATTGGGTTGTGCTTTTTACTTTCTTCCCAAGGCATTCTGCAAATTGGAAAATCACTCAGTCATGCTAATTATGACAGTTTGAGACCTCTGTAAATCACTGCAGTGCCTGTGCTCTGAGGAATACTGCCTTTTAAGCTGCAATAGTCTACAATAATGATCTGTTCCCAGCACGAGAATGCACTAGGGGGCTCCCAAGAAAATGCAACAGGCTCTTTTCCGTGGACAGTTTCTTCCCTCCCCGCCCCATTTTGGTTTAGAGTGGTTATGAAAAGACTGGATCTTCCCCAGATGATGGAAATGGTAGGGGGAAAATCTACCTAAACTAGAAAAGTGCTAAACTAGAATTTTTGGGAACATATAGGTAAAATTGTATATTTTTACCTATATGTTCCCAAAAATTCTATACTTAAGTATACAATTCTATACTTAAGTATACAATTCTATACTTAAGTATACAATTGTATACTTAAGTATACAATTTTACCTATATGTTCCCAAAAATTCTAGTTTAGCACTTCTTAGTTGGGATTCAGGAATCTGTAGTTTAACAACTCCACCAGGTGATTCTCATCATGAGAGAAGTTTGGGAAACACTGCTCTAACTCATTCTCATTTGGAGAGAAAACAACTTTTAAGGAGGCTAGAGAAGGATGAGGGAAGGTATCAGGCATGGGCAATTTCAGCTGTTTGAATTTTAAACGTTACACTTTATTTCTTCATATTGAGGTGGGGCAGTCACCACAGCCTGCATGGAGCTTGGGGGTGGCATTAATTCCTCCACTGCTCCTAGGACCACAGCAACTCCCTGGCCCTCCAGGAGGACACTTTAGGATGGGCAAAATACTCATTTCCTTATTTTCCTTTTGAATGCCACCCAACGACTCTCTAATGGAACCACCCATTTTAAAACAGAAACAAAGTCTGAAACAAAGACAAAGTTCAAACAAACGAGTTCCAAATGGCACAATTCCCCAGTGGTGGCCACAGAGGATTCCCGATGTGCACACGGTTTCACCTTACCAAGTCTGGGAGCCTGTCAGCTTCCCCAATGACCATTTACTTCCATTAGCAAATTGTTTATAGGTGGTGATACCCTGAGAGGGAAAATCCCTGAGATAAAACCACCTCTCGGCCATTGCTTGGAAGTCAGCCTTCTATAAAGGGAGGGGCAGGATGGGCAAGGGAGAGGCATGAGTGTGTACCCTGGAGTTTGAGCTTCCTAAGCCCTCAGTTCGAAGGATTTTAAGGGTGGAGATTTTAGGTGGCCCCATGGAAAAATCTTAATGGAATATTCAGCAGTTTCTCTAGGTGTGTCCTTTCAGGGTTGTGTTCTCCACTGATTGATTGGATGGTACTGATGTCAGCTGTGGCTGGTTTTGTTGCTCATTTGGGCCTGGAGCTGAAATACAACTGGGGCCTAGGTGTTATCTTTAGGGAGGAAAGGTCAGGAGTTCCAAACAGCATGACCAGTGATATGCTAGAGGAGGAAAAGTCAGTGGGGGCAAGGTCCCACCCTACAATTGATTGTCCATTGCTAGGCACTTGGGACTTTCTATCCTGATGATCTTCTGAACCTGGCCCATCGTCCTCCCTCTGCTCATGTCTGCGTAACTGCGTACAGAAACTTCATCATTTTGTTCTTGTGTTAAGGCCACATCTCATTGTGCCTCCTGTCCCCTCAGTATTTTCCCAGCTCAGAGCATTGGGACAGGTCTTGGTGTCCATCAATAGCTCTGCCTTCCCTTTGGTGTCTCTTCTCATAGGGACACTAATCCTAATAGATCAGTGTCCTCCCCCCGCCCCTTCTGATATATGTAACCCTTTTCACCTCCATAAAGGCCCTATTTCTTTTTTTTTCTTTTTTAAAAAAATATATTTTTATTGATTTTGTACAGAGAGTAAGGGAGAGAGATAGAGAGTTAGGAACATTGATGAGAGAGAGTCATCGATTAGCTGCCTCTTGCACACCCCCTACTGAGGATATGCCCGCAACCAAGGTACATGCCCTTGACCGGAATCGAACCCGGGACCTTTTAGTCCCCAAGCCGACACTCTGTCCATTGAGCCAAACCAGTCTCGGCATATAAAGGCCCTATTTCTAACAGTCACACGGAGATGAGGGCTTCAACATTTGAATTTGGGGAGATGCAATTCAAACCACAGCAGATGTGTATCACCAGAACCCGGATCAGGATTCAGAATCCTCCTAGCATCCCAGAAGTTTCCCTGGTTCACCCTCCTAATCTCTCTGACAAGGAACCACTATTTCCACTTCTATCTCCATCAACAAGTTTTTCCTGTTTTGAGCATCCTATAAATGGAGTCATGCCAAGTAGGAATGACTCCATGATGTATGGCTTCTTTTCCTCAACATGCCATCATGTGTACTCATAGTTAACTTATTTTTTATATTTTCTGTGTAATATTTCATTATATAAATGTACCTCAAAGTATCCATTTACTATTGACAAACCTACTATGAATACTCTTGTATATGACTTCTGTTGAATGTAGATTTAAGATTTCCATGCAGTTAACTTAAGCATGTTTGCATTGGCAAAACAAGTACCTTTTAGCTAACAATAAAATGTGAATGTCCCAGGTTTCAATCAATTGAAGGTACAAAGAGCACTTCATTAACATCAAGGGGAAGTGATCACTACAGTCTCCTGGCCTTGAACCTTTGCTCTGCCACTGAAGTAAGGTAACTTAAGCCCTCTGTGCCTCAGTTTTCTGCTCCGTAAAATGTTGACAATGATAATAGTACCTACTTCTCAGCAGTGGTTTGTCTATTTAACACCCAGAGAGGGTTGTTTTTAACACCGCCTCTTCTACTAGTATGTGACAAAATAATTTTCAGTCATAACCATGTAGTAGTCAATGAAAATCATTCATTCCTAATTTGGTTTTTAGTTTTTGAAACAATTACAAACTTAAAAAGAAGAATTGAAATTAAGTTTTTTCATGTAAGAACTACAGTTTTCACTTACCAAGCAGAACTATTGTTCTGAAGCTCACACTCAGTGTCACTGTTTTAAATTTTAGTCACAAATGAAAACTCCAACTTGTCACACGGACACAAAATGGCTAAAATTCTGAGTCTTGATCTTTAGACTCAACATGCTGCTTCACTTCTTTCAGATCTTTGCTACAGCAGGCACATGTGGACCCACAGGAGCTGGGGTCAGTAACTTTTGAACTAATTCTGGAAGTGAACATACATTCTGTGTGCATGTGTTGGAGGCTGGCTCTGAAAATGTGAATTCTCCAAATGATGTTCCATGTGGAGTACAATGTCAGTTAAAGGGGAAGTCATGAAAATGTGGTAATTTGAAGCTTATGTGTATATTACTGAAACTCAACAGTAACTACAGTAATTATTTCAAACATAGACCAATGCTGAGGAGGAGTATTTTAATCACTGAAGCTGTTCAGAATGGCTGGCTCATAGCATTAATAAAAAAGGGAGCTGAACTTCTGATTGAGGCTATTTATGCTCTAACATTCTCTCCTGGCATTGCATCTGCTTAACTCTGTGCCTGGGTCAGAGAACTCCCACCATCACTCTCTTGCGACTCCACTTTCTCCTGTCATCGACAAATATTTACTGAACACAACGATGTATAAGGCAGCACTTTCTACACTGAGGCCAGAGAGGGAAACAAATGAGGTCCTTGACCTTAAAAGCTTATGTTCTGAGTAGGGAGGAGGGGAAAGGTCATAAAAAATAAACAAGTAAATATATCAGACATTAGGAGTGAGAGATACTGTGAGCATGAAAAGAACAGATTAAGGAAAACAGGATGTGGGGAGGGTCCAGTTTTTGAGAGCTAATCAGGGAAGGCCTCTCTGAAGTGACATGCAAATCACATGGACTTCCGGGTAAACTGAGGCCCAGCTGAGGGCAGAAGAAGTGCCCAATCCTAGAGAGAGCATCCTGGGAACAGGAAAGGGGCCCATGCGGCCAGACCTTGGTCAGAGAGGAGAGACGTAGGAGATGAGGTCATGACGTTACGTAGCCAATGGTGAGGTCTTACTGGCACAGTAGGGATGTTGAATGCTACTCTGAGGGAGATGGGAACTTAATGGGGGCTCGGGTTCAAGCAGAGGATGGACTTGCTTTGGAATGTTTTAGCAGAATCACTTTGGCTGCTATGTTGAAGACAGGTATATGGCAAAGTGAGAAGGGCAAAGGCAGAAATAGAAGATCAATCACCAATAGCCCAAGTCTGACCAAGAACCTAGGATGAAGGTGGCTTAGACCAGGTTCTAACAATAGAGGTGGAAGAAGTAATAAAAAGTAATTAAAGTAAGGCAGAGCTAGCTAATGTGTGTGTGCGTGTGTGTGTGTGTGTGTGTGTGTGTGTGTGTGAGAGAGAGAGAGAGAGAGAGAGAGAGAGAGAGAGAGAGAGAGAGAGAGAGAGAAAGAGAGAAGGATGGCCCCCTATCTGGAAGGGTGGGAATGCTCCTGGCTGAGCTAAAGCATGCCAGAATACTGGGGAGGAGCAGTTTTATAGATGGTGTTAAAGGTGTTGGTTATTTTTATAGTTATTAATTTGAATTGCCTACCTCTATTCATTAGAATGTAAAATACCATGAGGGCAGGAGTTTTTGTCTGTATTTTCACAGCTGTATCTTAGTGTCTAAAGTAATGCCTGGCACATAGCAGGTGCCCAGTTAATATGAATAAATGAATGAAGAAACATATATAGTAGGCAGTTCATTATCTGTTATTTTGTAAATTAAAGTCTATTTTTATTATATGTTTTTCATATTTTAAACAACTAAGTAATAAAGTAGTTCATTCTGATTGAAATTCAAAACAATTCAGAAGAATATACAACAAAGAGTGAAAATTCTTTTCATGCCCTCCTCCTCCTCCTCCTTTCTCCAGAGGTACATACAGTTAAGTTGGTTTTGTATCATTTTAAAGACAATTTAGTTACATATGTATGTCTCAAAAATATATTTAATTTTATTTCATTTCAGATTTAAATAGGTAGCAAATTGCAGGAATTTGTAGTCTTTATGTAGCCAAATATATCAATATTTCCTTCATGATATTGGAGATTTGTGTCTTGCCCTTTTTCATAGCCTTTATATTCTGATTTTATACATATTTTTTCCCTTGGGAGCTTTTAAAATTTTTCTATTTATCTCTAGAGCTTAGACATTTACCGTTATAGGTCTAGATGTGATTTTAAAGTTATCATGCTTAGTAGATTTCATGCTCAAGATGCATACCTTCCTGTAGTGCAGATAAATATATATTAATTTTATTTGATTTTCTTTGCATTGTCTCTGATCCTTCCCTCTAGAATTCCTATCAGACCAATGTTATGCCTCCTGCATTTTTTCCCTACAATCTCTCAGAACAAGACTCTTGTCTGGTTGTCTTTCATTCTTTGTTTTAGCTACAGAGAATCTGCTATAAAATAAAGACAGTAAATAAAAACATTTACTGGTCTGCTGAATGGCTTATCTGCTCATATACAATGTCTTTTGTGGGTCGAGTGTTAACCAAGAAATCAGCCGTCTCTTGATTGTGGGAAGACTTGATGTCAGCAGCTCTAGCCCATAGCACTAGTCTAGGTGTCGAGAAATCAGTGGAGCATTCCACTCACTGTCAGAGCCTGGGAGGATTTTCACAGACTAAAGGCAAATAGACCTGGCCCTACAAACACAATTGCTGGTGAAAGGAGGCAGGAAAACCCTTCATCCCAAGCCTACTATAGACCCTCTGGTTCAGAAATGTGGGGAAGCACGGGATTTGGTTGGAAAATCTATAAGAAGAATTCTTCAAAAGGTTGAAGGCCTCTTGTCAAAGGCCACAGACCCTGCCTTGACTTTTCCAAACAAGTCTGAGCCCCCAGGTGTTTTACTAAAATCTTTATATTTAGATTTCAAAACGTTCTTGTTTTAAAAAGACACTACAAATACGTATATTTTCTCAAGAATACTTACCCTGCTGGTAGTATCTAAAGGTTAATTTTAATCCAAACTATCCTATCTAATGAAGAGGGAATATGCTAATTGACTATCATGCCCTCACAAAGATGGCAGTGCTTTCAGCCAATAAGGAGAAATATGCTAACTGACTGCCATGCCCTCAAAGATGGTGGCGCCCAGTCTCCTCAGCCCTGCCAGGGCAGCAGGCTTGTGCATAGCCAGGTCTGATCCCAGGTGGGTCCAGCCACTCTGCACGCCTGCCTCCGGAGTCCCCCAGTCCCTTCAGACCCCCAGCTGCCCAGGGCTGGCCAGAGGCACAGGCAAGCCTCAGATGGCAGCTTCCCAGCCCCCCAGGGCCACCTGAGGCTCAGGTGACCAGGGCCGGGCTGAGGCTTGCACTGTCAGCAGTGGCAGCAGCAGAGGTGCAATGGGGACGTCCTCTTCCCCTGATTGCCAGGTCACTTCCTGCCCCTGAGGGCTCCCGTCTATCACAGGGGGCAGGCCAGGTTGAGGAAGTGCCCCCCTCTAATGCAGGAATTTTCATGCACCGGGCCTCCAGTTACTACAATAAAAGCCTAAAAAGGCAGACAAACGGGGCTGTTTGGTTCCTCTAGCCAGGCAGTCCTTAAGCCCTCTCTTTCCCCCAAAAAAAGTATGTAAAAATAATCATTCATCCGTTACTCAGGGTCTGTTGGTCAGTCCTGACACAGAAACTCATACATTGGCTTACAGAAAGCCAGATCCTCACTTCTTTGCTGTGTGGGCAGAGCTTGGTTGTGATTAATATCATTGGTGGAATCCATCCATTTCTGGGTTGATAGTATACAACTGTTTTTTGTTACTGTTTCTCTTGCTTGTTTTAGTTTTGTATTTGTTTTGGAAAAGAGCCAATTCAAGGGAAATAAAATGTTCGCCTGATGTAAAAAGTATAAAAGACTTCATGTCAATTAGGGCCTCCTGGCCCTTGAAACTTACTTAAAATTTGCTTTGAATTTCAAATTCATGGCTTATTAAACTGCCAAGACCATCCCTAGATGTCCATGAGTTTCAGGGTGTTCAAATTCAGAGTCAATTACTGTGTTGCATAGGATATTTTTTTTTCCCTTCATGTGCCTGTTCAGGTGAGAAACTCAATCCCTGCTTCAGTTTAAGAGTTATCTTCTCACAAAATGCTGTATGATATTTCTTTAAGAGCTGGGGGGGGGGGGGGGGGGGTTGCCTAATGGATAATACAACAAACACTTTAATCTGTCATATCTTAATTCTTCTTACTACTCTTTTCAAACCTTCAGCCCCTGAAATCTCCTCTTTGGCCCCCTTTTCCACAACTTCACTGACTCCTCTCTCCTCACCCTCCCTTCTCCCAAATTCTTCCCCTCCGTTAGGCAGGGCCTTCAGCTTCTGCTCCTAAAATGAACTCAACATAAAGAATTTCTGCCTCCAGGGCAAAGCACTGCTCCTAACATGACCCATTATCTTATGAGGCAGTTTGGGGTGCCAGTAACAATATTTTGCTCAGTTTCACATGGCTAGAAACTATACCTGGTGATTCTCTTTGAATTATTTTAACATTTCAAAGATGGAAGGGACCTTAACATTTTCTGGCAACCTTAATGCAACTATCTAGATGTTGCTTTATAACCTCCCTCCAAATACATTTTTTGACTTATCATAGAGCACCCCATGTGTAGCTGACAGTTTTTTACTATTTATATTCCCCCTAACATTTTGCTTTCTGTTGTTTTTGGTTGTTTGTTTTTTCTCTCTCCAGAGAAATAAACATTAATAGTGCTTGGTGTGCAACCAATGATGAAGAGAATGACAAAGCAACTCAGAGGTTCTCTATTTGACTGGGAAGATGGTATATTCATTAGGAATTACATTTAGCTTTAAAATGTAGGCATCTTTTTGTCTCATCATGTAACAGGATGTATAGAGGTGGGCTTCCCAGGCTACTGCAGCTTATGTAGACATCGCTCTTAACGCAGTGTCCTTCCCTCTTTATGCTCTTCCCTCCTTAGTGTGTGTCTCTGGTCCTTACAATTGCAGCATCGCTATGACAGCTCCAGCTATCACCTGCTTATATCTCATTGGCCATAGGTGTTTGCATGACAACTCCCAGCAGTGAGAGAGGCTAGGAGATTAAGTTTTTAGCTTCCATAGATTCCATTGTAAAGGCAAGCAAATGAGAGGGGGCTGTAAGTGAAATTTGGGTGAGCTAAACCATGGGGTCTGCCATGATTCACAATGGCTTTTTGAGATGCAGGAGGAAGCACATGCTTTGGTGGGGAAGGTAGATTAGGTTTGGACCATATTTACTTCAAGTTGCTGGATTATACCAAAAGATGGGTGGGTTGAGTCTTCTCCAGCCTAACACGTTTTACTGCTCCTCAATACAGAAGTGGCATAGCTAGCAACCCTTGATTTGGGCTTGTCTGTTTGTAAACAGTACACAGGACACAACCAGGAAGTGAAAAAAGAAGACAAGACACAGGTCAGGTGGATCAGCCGGTTGCATCTCTTTGACCCTTATAATTGGTCACACAATACACACATGACCCACGGGGCACTGATAAGACTCAATTCTGGGGCTTTTGTGGACTATTGGCAAAGGGAAACCTACTTTCCCCATGGATTATTGGTAGCTGGGATATGAGTAGAGCGACTGGTGGCCACCTGACTGTTATATGGCAAGAGGTGCTGACAAGATGATGCTACTCGAATGGCCCTGCACCTGCCACATGGTCAGTGGAGCTGACATGACGGCACGAGGGATGAGAAGACAGTGTCTCCAGGCACAGCTGGTGGCTGAGAGACTGCGCTATGCACACTTGGCTTTCCTAAAGCAGCAATGTCAAAATAACAAGAATGAAGACTGTTTAATTAGAAACTCTATATGCCTTACAAATATTTAACTATTTTTACAGAAGCCAGATGCAAAGATTTGATAAAAACAATAGGCAACAATAGATACTGCAATGAAGCTTTTAATAGCAAAACCTGGCACAAGTAAATACCTAACAGTAAAACGGGTGAGTTATGGCATGTCTATGCATGAACTTGCCATTGAGCCTTTAAATACTATTTGTTACACAATTTTTATTGATAATAGAAAGTACTCATAATGCAATATTAATACTAAATTATCTAAACAGTATAATTCTGTCCCCCCCCCCAAACATCTTAATTTGCAGATAAAAAATAGATTGGAATGAAATATTGCAACAAAATTTTTTCCTCTTGATGGTGAGATTATGAATGATTTTGATTTTCTTCTTTATCCTCCCTGTGAGTTTTTACTTTCCTTCTCAAACCAAAATATATTTGTTTAAAAATAGAGAAAAAGAAGCAACCTCTTTTGTCATCAACACAAATCTATCCTTAACAATCACCCGTCCTTCCCTCCTCATGGCACACGGGGCATTTGACTATGAACTAGAGTTAGCCTACATCCAAATTCATTGTCATTGCTGGATTATGGGCTCCTTGCTGGTGGGCACTACCCCTGTCCTTTCTGACCCATGCTGTCCTGTACATGCTTGGAATCTGATACATGCTTGCTGAGTTGAATTGCAGAGTGGACTGATGTTAGTGCCACAGCAGACAGAGAAATGAAGAGACAAAAAAGTTGAGAAGTCATTCTAAAAATGGTGATCTCTGCGCTGGGTATGAAGGCATTTTGTTTTTCCTCTCTGTGCCTCACTATATTCATCTGTGACATGAGGATAATAGTAGGGTTTTGGGCACATAGGAAGTGTGCAGGGGCCTTGTTCCTACTATTAGATGTTCTCATTCAAATGCTGTCTCCTCCCAAGTGGCTGTCAGCGCCATGGTGGAGACTGTGTTCCCTGTGCTCTGTAACTGTACTTGAGCTTGTGTTTGGGCATCTCAGCCCCCTTCCCACATTCTGCCTTTTTGCAGCTCACCCGCAAACTTCATTACCCTCCAGGACCACAAAACCCTGCAATCAGGGATTTATTAAACTTCATATTCCCTTCGTTACATTACACCTGGCAGGTACCTAATAAAACATATTTAATTAACTTTAAAATAATGTGGTTACTTTCCCTCCCAGATGCCCTATTTTTTCTTTTTAAATCACAGCATCCTTGAAACCCCAGTGTAAAAACATTCTCTGCTCTTTATGGAGCTGTTCCCAGAGAAAGGCACCCTCGGCTCTATGACAAAGGCCCAGCTTCGGCCATTGAGCAAGAGGTCATTTGTCCAAGGCACACAACCAGCAGGTGCCCCCTCACTGCTGGCCCCCCAGAAGCTAACCTTTAATATAGAGAGGAAGGAGCACACTTCTTGTTCCCCATTCCCTGCCACCTCAGGGTGGGTTAGCCATGTGTGTGCTTAGCTCCTGGGCTCTCAGTACACGTTCTCCTGAATGAATATTTATTTATCATAAAATCATTCATGGCTCCAGGCAAGTTACCCTTGCTCCAGTTCCCTGGCAGGTTTGTAGGGAAGAAAAGCCAATGTTTGAAATATTCATAGTTCTAAGGTTCCACTGGAGGTTACTTTCAGAGAAGTTGTAGGGAGAAGCCCGTGCTGCATTCCAGAGCTAGAATTAGGAGCTGAGCCCCGATGAATACAGGAAATCATGAGGAATGTTCATGAAGCACAATACTAGCCCCGAATTTGAATTCTAAGTTAGTGATGTGTTCTATCAGGCAGCCCCATTCATTTGCTCCCCCCTGAATGGTGTCCTCCAGCCCAGAGAGAACTCAAGCAAGGTGAGAATTTACATGTAAATGGTCCCCAGCATTTTTGGAGCAGAAACGCAAATTGGCAATAACCATTTGCTCTGTTGATGGAGGAGCCTCTGGAGAAGGCTTTCTATTTAATCTACAAACAACGTTTCAGGGTTTGATCATGGGGTTCTTGCCATTTCATAATGGCATTAGAGCATACGTCTTGCTGGTGCATGAGTCACAGGCCGAGTTGTCTGCCACCGGATGTCACAAATAATGCTGTTAGTCAGAAGAGGAGGGATGCTACCAGCAGGGCTGAGAAGCAATTTTTTAAATTAAAACCCTTATTTATGTGTCCTCCAGAACATTCCAGGCCCCACCAGGAGGAGATAGAGCGCTCACTGTTTAGTTGGTGGAGGAAACAAAAGCCACATTATGTGTAATATCCCTGGAGACAAATTACAATATTTACCTCCTCGCTTGATGTGCATAATTATCTGTGCTTAGAACAGAAAATGGAAGGAAAGGTTCAACGAACATTCACCTGGGTGTTATGAATGATGTTGTTCCAAAATAAATAAAAGTAAAGGAGGAGGGCTTGCGGGGAGGGAAGGAAGTATGGTAGTTAAACATCCTTAGGCAAGGAATGAGTGAGACTACAGGAGAATCACCTGGACCATAAGATCTCTCTTGTCCATTCCCTACTAGTGTTTCTCAAAGTGTGGTACGCGTACCCCCAGGGATACGGGAAGAATTTGGTGGGGGTATGCACTGCACCGTGCTTAGCTGTGCCTAATTCTACAATCTCATGAGTACGAGGGGTACTCAGCGTTACGAAAATTATAGAAGGGGTACACATATGTCAAAAGTTTGGGAAATACTGTTAGGCGATGAGATGTCCTCAAGTAGTCATGCTATGTCACTGCCCCTGAACCACCATTGTGTCCCAAGTGTTCAGGATACCGTAGCTCCGCCACGGAGAGATAAGCTCAGAGAGCATCCAGAGTCCTAGGGCCTAAGGATTAAGGCTAATTCTCTAGGAGATGTTTCACTGTTGACCTTGAGTGGGCTGGTCAGGCCCACTCCACATTGCAATATGGTAACACAGGAACCGTGGGGCTATCACCCTAGTTTTGAAGAACTCAGACCTCAGGTCTCCATATGTAAACTTGACCCCTAAACCTGAGCCTTGAAGAATTTGCTCTGCAAGTGTAATTCAAATTTGAATCACAAATCTAGATACTTTTAAGCCCCAAATTAGAAGATACAAATTAGGAATTATGAGAGCAAAAAAGTGACAAAACAATTTGAAGTTGATATTATTCTCATGGCACTGACCTCTCTCTTCCCAACATTGTATCTGTGTAGGCGCCTTACCTTTCCTGTCAGACTCTCTGCTCCTCAAAATCAGGTGTTTGCTGAATCCCCTTCTGCACCCTAGGGAGCCTAGCTGAGAGCCTTGCACACAGCAAGAGAGCAGCCACGTGTGCTCCTTCTAAGGCTGTGTGTTCTGGGTCTTTGTACTTGTGTACAGGGCTTTTTGCACCTTCCCTCACTGTATTTCTAATTTATGCCTTCTAATTTGTGGCTTCAAAATTGCCATAAGCAAGAAATCGTAAATTAAAATTGAGTGTGTGCACTCATACACACATATACAGTCAATTTTCATTATTTGTGGTAGTTATGTGGTATAGAGTCACCATGAACATTGAATTTACTAATATCAAACCATTGTCCCTTAAGAAAATATGGAGTCTCCCAGTTGCCACTAGTCACAACACAGAACAATCCAGAGCCAGGCAGGCAGTCTGACAACATAGTCCAAACATGATCTACCCTTGACATTTTAAATTTGTGAGTCAGCAAGAAGAGGCACCTTTTTTTTTTTTTTTTTTTTTTTTTTTTGTCACTTCATGTGAACAAGTCCTGAGTAATTTATCCACTGAATAAAAAAATGCCTCTTATTGTATTCTATAAATGAAATACAATCAAGGCAGTTTTATCTCCAATGACAGGAAGCTCTCTACATTTTTCATAAAACAGCCTGACACACAGGCACACAGAAACATTTATTGAGTAGCAACTGTACACCAGGCACTGGAGTAGGCTTTGGAGATTATACAATGAATATGACAACCTAAATCTTCATGATTTTAACGCTTCAACTTTTAAGAAATTATTCTCTGAATGAGGGAAAAATAATTTTCTTTATGCTTCCTGTTTTCACTTAGCTATTGTTATAATAGTGCTGCATAAAAAACAACCATCAAGTCTTGGGGACACACAATAGCAATCTGCACATGGGCTGGGGGGCTCTGAGGATCCCAGCAGGTTCACTCTCATGTCTGGGGTTTGTCTGGTCTAGTCTGGACTTTCTGTGCACCTCTGCTTCCTGCAGGTGGGCCAAGATGGTTCAGCCTCAGGATGCAGTATCTCCCATACTCCTTGGCTAGCCATCCATGTCCTTCTCATGGTGATAGCAGAGCTGCTGCAGCAAGCCAAGAGGAAATAGGTGAGGCCTCCGAAGACAGATGATCTCTCCCACCTGTTCTATTGGCCGAAGCAAGTCACACTGACAAGTGCGGGGACAGAGACATAATCTGCCCCTTCCATGAGAGATTGCCAAGGCACATAATAAAGGGCATGAATATGGAGAGGGTTGAAGAATTGGAGCCAGTAATATAGCCTACTACACTCGTTTGTTGGTTTTAGGTCTGCCTTCTAGTAATCCATTCTAGCTTAATGTGAGAATCATTTAAAGATGCTCCAAGATGAACCTGGTGATCTGGCTTATTTCTCCTCTAGACTTCACTTTCATCAAATGAGGAGGATAGCAGGATCCCGCTGTCTGTGAAAGGGCCCAGAAAGCTATCATTGGTACCTTCATGATGTGTTCTTACCATGAGCTCTCTGGAGGCATGGCTTTGCATCATTCTAAGTGGCACTCTGCAGCCTGCTAAGTTCCAGAGAAGCCAGTATCAATGGAAATGCATTCAGTGTGAGGTTATCTTGAACTTGTGTACTTGTTTCCACCTGGAGAAACTGTTTGCATCAGGCCAATTTTGGTCATTCCTTTGGTAGGACTATGGTTTGGAAATAGGATTGCACAAGCTTCTTTATTTCCTTGAATGCCTTGCTAGGGAGAGATTGATTTCCTGGAAGTGAAGTCTGGTGCATCCTTTATAGTAAACAAATTTAACTGCATAGACTGGGAAAGCTATCAGAAGAAGCAGTGGTGTGCTGATATGTGCTCTGGAAGAAAAACCCTGGGTGTTGGTATTTGCCTATTTCTGTTGTATAAATATTCCCACCATAGCTGCTTTCAAGCTGCCAATGTGCTGATGTCTCTGAACACTGACTTGGGAGGAGATGCACCTGCATGAGCTTGCTCTGCCCCCACACGCCTGCACGGCTGTGCTGTTGAGATGGAAAAAGGAGACTCATTTCCTGGGTGTGCCTAAGGGGAGAGGAGATGAATTTGTTTCCAATGTAGACTTTCTCAGACATTCAGGTCAGCACTGGATCGGCTCTCTCTGGGACAGGGCTATTTAAAAATAACAGGAATACTGTTTTCCTTCCCCCCTCCCCTCAGTGCCTATACACCAGGCACTTTTCTCAGTATTTAATGTGCTTTAACACAATCACTCCTTACCACAGCTTTGGGGGATAGGTGCTGTTGGAGAAGCTGAGGCCTGAACAGTTAAATGGTGTGCCTCAGGCCACGCTACTTAAGTAGAGACTGAGATTCAACCTGGAGTCCTTGTTTGAAGTCATGAAATTCTCCTGACACCCTCTTGGATCCTGAGAAGTTTAAAGTTGGGACTGATGGTTCCTACTTGCCCTCACATGCACGACTCCTGCTACCTGGTTGCCCTTGTTTACCCTCCCCATTTGGCAGAGGAACACTTCCCTTGCAAGACACAGGAACAAGAATCACCGCCTCCAAAAATGGTATGCACCTGCCTGCCTGTGCTATGACTGGCATCCATGGCCCAATCACAGGCTGTTTTGCCCAAGTGGTGGGCAAACAGCTCACACAGCTGTTTTGTAAGTCTTCAAGAATTCTGGAAGCCATTATTAAAAATCAAATTACAAAAACTTACAATTAAATATACTTCTTTAAGTATATTTAGAAAATAGAATAAATGCTCATTACTCATAACTTCTGTTTTGCTATAACCAATGCTTTTAGGGTTATTTTTTATGTTTACTGCATCCACATTGTGGGAATATCCATCTCATGATGGCTACTGGGCATCTTGTCCCAACTCTGTGTTCAATGACATAACATTGGCATCTCAAAATCATCTGTTGAGAATATTTACACCTCAGAAATGAAAAAAAATGCTACAAAACAGGGTTGGCTTGCTGTTGTTGATTGGCTAGACCAGTGTTTCCCAAACTTCTCTCATGATGAGAATCACCTGGTGGAGTTGTTAAAACACAGATTCCTGAATCCCAACTAAGAAGTGCTAAACTAGAATTTTGAGAACATATAGGTAAAATTGCATACCTAACTTAGTGCTCTGTATATAAAATCTGTCTTAGAGCACTAGTTAAGTATACAATTTTACCTATATGTTCCCAAAAATTCTAGTTTAGCACTTCTTAGTTGGGATTCAGGAATCTGTTTTAACAACTCCACCAGGTGATTCTCATCATGAGAGAAGTTTGGGAAACACTGGGCTAGACTTAAGAAAGTGATGGAGAAAATATTAATAAGGTCGGTTAAACTTAAACGTGTGCTATGTCTGTATTTGTTACACTTTGAGTAGCATAAAAAGACTGTTCTCAATATTTGTGAACCATGATTTATTTCAGCAAAGCAATTATTCACATCATTGATGAACAAGTGACAGTCCAACATACAGCTTTGTATCTTTTTTTTTGTCTTACTTATTATGTGAACACAAACGTCAACCAGCATTCACAATAGAACTATACTCATTTGTCAATGTCTACCACAGGTTGGCTACAGATACAACAGTTAGACAAAAATCAATGAAAGCAGCTTTTATTTTCAGCCAAGATGGAGGAACAGGGACCAGATTTACTCTCCCACTTGAAACAACTTAAAAAGAAAAAAAGGATAGTATATATGGGAAATGGTTCTCAAGACACTGGACACCAGGCATTGAAGGATAGTGACAGACAGAAAACAAGGTGAAATTCATAATTTATCCCTCCCCCGCCCCCCCAAACCCTCCACTTTACTTGTCTGGAGAGAGTTTCAAGGTGATGAAACAGGACATGGCTGGTTGGAGAAGTGGGGGACAGACAGAACCTGGGGGACTCCCTGAAGAGATGGAGCTGGAAGACTGGAGTGGCTGAGGTGGTGTCACAGCAGAGTCCCAGAGGTGGGAGAGATGCTCAGTGGGAACCCTCCAGAGTTTCTCTCCAGTATTCAGCTGACTCCTAATCAGTGTGACAGCTGTACATTATCTGCTCTTTACGTGACTAGGTTAAAACTGCAGGATTATACATAATTGTTATAGCCTCTCTCTACATCAGTATGATGGACTAAAATAGAGACGCATATAGTTTAAGGTTGAATGACTTCTTGCACATTTCAAAATGTGATTGATTAGATTTATGTGTAAGTAGACACCCTTTTAAGTAATTTACCTGGACAATAAAAGAACCAGACTTGATTTATTCATAGCACATCTGGGATGCAGCTAGACTTGGGAGAGATAGATCACATGAATCACTTTGTAATGTATCAACAGCTAATGAAAACCTTACACACACAGACACACACACAGACACACACACACACACACGCTCGCACGTGCATGAGTGGTATCAGCCTTGGTCAGGTAGCTGGAGCCGAGGTTGCTATGCCTTCAGATTCAGTCATGTGGACAAGCTAGGCAGAATTATTATTTTTCATGGTATTTATTTAAAAGTGGTTTTTGAGACTTGCAATAATGAAGTTAGTGTGCTAATCATCGGGCTGGATGGGAGGTGAAATGGACAGGGACAGACATGGCCACTAGGGTAGGGAGCACATTATCCCAGTGCTGTAGCCTCTGAGCATGGGAGGGAGAAAGTTGGCCTTTGTAATTTCCCTGGAATGTCACTCTGAGTCCCTGCCTGCTAGAAATTATGCTTATACAATGCCTCTAAATTTTAGTAATTAAATTTGTGTGTAAAGGCAGAGAGAGACACAAAGACTGTAAATCCTACTGTTACTAAAAACTACCTTTTTGGGGGCTGTGTGTAAATTTGGCACTTGCCTTTTCATACATCCTCTCAGTTAATAGAGGCTATGTGGTCACTTCAGATGAAAATGCAGGCTCAGAAGTAAAGCCATTTCCTAAGATCTCCCCAACTCTCCTGGTGATGACTGTCTTATTCCAAAGCTTGCATTTTTAGTTTTCATGTTACATAATGTTTTTTAAGGAACAACACTGAAAGCCATTATTACATTACTAGAGGGCTGTTGCAAGAAGATTTGTGCAATTGGCATTCCTTCCCCTGGCTGATGGCACTGGTTTTCCTCCAGCACCCGGGACCCAGGCCTTCACTCTGGCTGCTGCCTTCAGTCTTCACCACAGCCAGAGCCTTCACTCTTCACTCCTGTAGCTCCCTCAGCCCCCTACCCTCTCCCTCATAGCAGGCGTCCCGCAATGCCCAACTGCTCCATGCCTGCATGTGTGCTGCCTAGAGGCCCAGAGCGGCTGTGGGGCAGGGTTGCTCCCATTTTTGTCATGTTAATTTGCATGCTCCTTATTGGCTGGTGGGCATCATGAAGTAATAGTCAATTTTCATATTTCTTTTTCGTTAGTGTAGATTCTTATGGTGCTTTACTGTTTACATTTACATCATATGATTTAATTATTTGCACTCTCAAAACCATTTTGTGGCAAAAGTATCTTTAACTCCTTTGTACAAGTGAGGAAACTGAGTTTTAGGCAGGTTGCATGTCTATCTAGGGGCATGTGGTATTTGGCAGACATGGAATAAATACTCTGGTATTTTAACCCCAAATCCCAGTCTCTTCCCATTCTACCACAAGGAGAAGAATGTTCTTATATACAAGACCAGAGCAAGTTTGGTGTGGTTTATTCATAATAATAATATTACACAGAGTTATTCTTGGCAGCAGTTGAAGGATGGGGAGAGGTTATTTCACACTCTTTGCAATATTCTCAGTACTGTTACCACTTCAGTGAGCCACTTGAAAGGAGCCTTATCTTACACCATACACAAAAATCAACTCAAAATAGATTAAAGACTTAATTGTAAGACTGGAAACTTCAAAACCCTTAGGAAAAAAAAGATAAAAAATTTCATGACATTGGTCCTTGGCAGTGATTTTATGGATATGACACCAAAAGCACAGGCAACAAAATAAAAAATAAAGCAGTAGGACTATACCAAACAAAAAAGCTTCTGCACAGCAAAGGTAATAACCAATGGTGCAAAGGCAACTTATGTGATGGGAGAAAATATTTGCAAACCATATAGATGGTAAGGACTGATATCTAATATATAAGGTATTCATACAAACCAACAACAAAAGCAACAAAAAAGATAACAATAATGGGCTAGGGATATGAATAGACATTTCTTCAAAGAAATGGCCAACAAATACATAAAAAGGTGCTCAACATTATTAATCATCATGGAGATTAAAATAAAAATCACAGTGAGATATCATCTTATACCTGCCAGGATGGCAATTATATATATATAAAAAAAAGACAACTGTTAGCAAAAATGTAGAGAAATTGGAACCCTTGGGCATCATTGGTAAGAATGCAAAATGGTGCCACTGCCATGGGAAACAGTTTGGAAGTTCTTTAAAAAAAATTAAAAATACAACTACCATATGATTCAGCAATCTTACTTCTGAGTACTTCTCCAAAAGAATTAAAATCAAGATCTCCAAGAGCTATTATTATTATTATCCCATATTAATTGCAGCATTATTCATAATAACCAAGATGTGGGACATCCTAAATGTCCATAGACAGATAAACAGATAAAGAAAATATGATATATAAATACAATGAAATACTATTCAGCACTTAAAAAGAAGGGAATTCATGCATGCAAAAATATAGATGAAGCTTGAGACATTATGTTAAATGAAATAAGCCATTCATAGAAAGACAAATATTGCATGATTCCATTTATCTTAGGTATCGAAAAGAGTCAAATTTGTAAAATCAATGATTGGAACTTGGAGAGAGAGAAATAGGGAGCTATTTATCAACAGGCATAAAGTTTCAATTAAGATAAATAAGCTCTAGAGAGCTACTGGACAACATTGTACCTACAGTCAATAGAATAGCTAGATCTTGTGTTGTGTTCTCACCAAAATAAAAATAAAAATTTAATGAAAGAAACAAATACCCTTGACCTCTCAGAACAAAGCCAGAATGAAAAATAAAAATAAAGAAAAAGAAGGGAGGAGAAAAGGACTTACATAAGTACTCAGATCTGGAAGGTTTTCTTTGGCCCCAGGCTTAAGAGCTGGGCTTTCAGATTCAGATGATCTGGGTTACAGTTCTAGCAGTACCATTTATGGGCTGGATGACTTGGGGCAATTTACCTAACTTCTCTGAGCCTCAGTTTTTCTGTCTGCCAATTGGGCATAACCATGCCTCACAGGGATATTGTGAGGTTTAAATGAGATGATCCATCAGATGAAACACTTAATATAGTCACTGTTCACAGAAGTGTTGTTTCTGCAGCACATTAAGGCTGAGCAGAGAGAGCTCAGGCAGGGTCACCTGCTGTCTCAGGCATGGTGTGCACAGGAATGCTGAACTCTGAGGGGATGTGGGGGAAACACCAAAAGCATGCTCTACAGCTGCATGTCTGTACCCCATCAGGTGATGTGGATGATGGGGACTGCTCTCAGAGTTATATAATCCTGGCAGACTAGATTTCTGCAAAGCTAGCAAGTGTGGGTGTGGAGGGATTGTCACGTGGGGTATGAGTGTCATTATGTCCTAACCTTCCCAGGTGGCTGAACCTATAAGACCTGGACTACATCTCACTGAGGTTATGCGGTGCCTGGAGCTCTCTCCTTTCTCAGTCAACATAACACCCTGAACGTTTCCCCATCCCGTTAAACATCCTAGATTTTCCTTCTGCTTTCCCAGCCTCACACGTGGTCCTCATTATTTTAAGGAGTGAAATTATTCAATTAAAATTTATTTGGAGAATTTTGCAACTCTGAGGTATTGAAAAACCTGAATAGGGAATCCCAACTATTTTAACTCGAAGGTAATAAAACTTTAGGTTTTAAAAATACTCCAACAATGTAAAAACTTCCCATCTTAACTGGTCGCAAGCCCCAGCACAAACATATCACAGACATTTAGAACCTGCCAGGAGTACCGTCCCTACCTTCCCTCTGAGCTTCATTGTCTTTGGATACACTTCGTTCACCAGTTTATTTTGATACTTAGATTCCACATTTGAGTGCGGTCATGTGATACTTGTCTTTCTCTGACCGACTTATTTCACTTAACATAATACTCTCCAGGTCCCTTCATGCTTTTTCCTTTTCTTTCTTTCTTTCTTTCTTTCTTTCTTTCTTTCTTTCTTTCTTTCTTTCTTTCTTTCTTTCTTTCTTTCTTTAAAATATATTTTTGATAGGATGTGGTATCTTCACATCCTATTCCTGGAATCAGGGTCCCAGAATTCTAGTGAGGATCCACTCCCTGGTGTCCTTAGGAGAGATGCTAGACCTCTGAACTTAGTCAAAAGGAGGGGCTTGGGACCACCTGTTGTTCAATCACCATTTCTTTCTTAACTTAAAAAAATTAAACAAATGTAAAATATTTTTTATTATGAGGAGTTAGAGATGCATGAGCTTCTAACATACTACCCAGCTTAAGAATTAGAATAGTAATAATTCCTTTGAAGTCCCTATGGACACCCCTCATCCTATCCCCCTCTGAGATCATCATTATCTTGATTTTATGTTTATCCTGACCTTGCTTTTATATACAGTTTTATTACACATATAATTATCCCCAACCAAAATATTATATCTAGCTCTTCATCCCTTTTAATTTTAAAATTTGATTCGTACTCGACATATTCTGTTGGGTCTTGCTTTTCTCTTCAACATTATGTTTTTGAGGTTCTTGCATTTCATTTGGCTCACTCATTTGAATTGCTCTGTAATTGTCCATTGGATGGTTATGCCATGTATTTGTCTGGTTTTTCTTTTTCCTCTATTTTTGCTTTTTTCTGGATTGTTTTTCTTTTCCTTTTATTTATTTATTTTTTTAAAATAATTCTTTATTATTGAAAATATTACATATGTCCTCCCTTCCCCCCCATTGACCCCCTCCAGCCCACCTCCATGTTCTCTCCCCACCCCTACCCCAAACCCAGGCCTTCAGCATCCTATTATCTGTGTCCATGGGTTCTGCATATATACATACAAGGTCTTTGGTTGATTATCTCCCACCCACCCACCCTTCCCTACCTTCCCTCTGAGCTTCATTGTCTTTGGATACACTTCGTTCACCAGTTTATTTTGATACTTAGATTCCACATTTGAGTGCGATCATGAGATACTTGTCTTTCTCTGACTGACTTATTTCACTTAACATGATACTCTTCAGGTCCCTTCATGCTTTTCCTTTTCTTTCTTTCTTTCTTTCTTTCTTTCTTTCTTTCTTTCTTTCTTTCTTTCTTTCTTTCCTTCCTTCCTTCCTTCCTTCCTTCCTTCCTTCCTTCCTTCCTTTCTTTCTTTCTTTCTTTCTTTCTTTCTTTCTTTCTTTCTTTCAAATATATTTATTGATTTTTTTTACAGAGAGGAAGGGAGAGAAATAGAGTTAGAAACATCCCCACCTGCCTCCTGCACGCCTCCTACTGGGGATGTGCCCGCAACTAAGGTACATGCCCTTCACCAGAATCGAACCTGGGACCTTTCAGTCCACAGGCTGATGCTCTATCCATTGAGCCAAACCAGTTTTGGCTCCTTTTATTTCTTAAACTCCTACAATTGGTCTGGAAGTGGTGCACTCCACTGTTTATGTCTGTGACTTGCTGTTTTTCTGTTTGCCAGAGGAGTCTCTCTGACTTTACTGGCTCATGGGATTAGACCAGGCCCACATGGATAATTCTCTATGTTGAAGTCAACTGTGCCATGTAACATAATATGATCATGGAAAGATATCTGATCATGCTCACAGGCTCCATGGATTAGGGCAGTACACCTTGGAAGCATCATAAGAAATTGTACCACAGCTTGTGACAGTTAGACTGACACAGTATTGCAGACATGCCTCTATGTGACTTCTGAGGCTGGGTCGCAAGAGCTACGCTTGGACAATATTGTTTGGAGCCCTGGAGTGCCGAGTAAGAAATCAACTACCTTGAGGCCTCCATGCTAAAAGGAAGCCATGCCATCCATAGCGGTCATGGGTAGGCCCTCAAGCTGGCAGTCCTAAATTCCAAGGCTCCCCAGCCAGGCCCCAGTGCTGCGAGGGAACTAGTCTTCGATGATCCAGTCCCTGCTGCTCAAACATTTTCATCTTCACGTCTTCCCAGCTGAGGCGCCAGGCATAGAAGAGCAGAAACAAGCCATCCCCTCTATACTCTATTCAAATTCCTGACCTGTGAATTGGAGAACATGATAAAATGATTGTCTTTGTGTCTACTTTGGCAATAACCTGTTATGCAGCCATAGTAACTGGAACAAATATAAAGGTAGAAAAAAACTATTACAATTTTCCCGCTGATCTTGATTGAAGAGCTGGGTGTGAGGGTATCACTGGACTTCTAATATGTGATGAAAAACATAAGGGGCAAAATTCATTTTTAATGTATTTATTATTTACACTTACCCTGTGCTGGACACTAGGCAGTGTGCTGGGGACACAGGTGCTAGACATGGGGGCGATGTCCCTTCCCTCCTGGAGCTTAAAGGCTAATGAGGGGTAACTGACAATGGAAATCCAAACCTGTAAATACAGGGTGTCCCCCCAAAATGTATACACACTTTGACAGATGACAGCTCAGTTTTGAAAAGAAAATGTATTTTATTGATAGTAAACACTGCCTTTATAATTATAATTAAAGTGTGTGTACACATTTTTGGGGCACCCTATATGGAAGATAATTTTAGATAATGGTAATTCTTCTAGGGCAAGTGAAACAGGGTGGGTGTTGAGCCCTCTGGTGGTGGGGGAGAGGCCCTTCTGGTTGGGCAGCCAGTGAGAGGTAGCCCTAACTATCACACTTGTTTTGAAAATGTGGATTTGTTCCAATGTGATTTACATTAAGAAACAAGTTTTGAATTTTCTCATGCACAATTTCATCTTCAAACACACTAGGTAAACACAGAACACTATACCCAGCTCAGCTGAGCTGCGGGAATATACTAAAGGCATATTCATCTATCAGCCACCACTGATTTCAGATGGTGTCCTTCCATCTCATTCACAACCATTTACAGGCTGCAGTCCCTCGGCATCCACTTCCACAAGCAAACTCTAGGCCTTTTCCAAGGTAAAGTGATACATTTATTGTCACATGGATGTATTTCTTAACCATTTACAGGTGTAAAACTATGCTACCATTTTTATTAGGTTCCAATCATTTAAACTTTTTATTGGGTTCTAATCTGTTTTAATTTGTCACTCATGTTTTTGAAAGCTGTGCTCTTTTCCCCACATTTCCCCACAAGTGGTTTGATTTGCATGATTTTGCACAATATGGTGATTTTCTTAGGGATGCATATGTTTTATTGCTGCAGAACTGACTCCTCCAAGGACTATACCATCCAAACTTGATATGAATGAGGAACAGGGTGACTGCAGGGGCATGGCTAGGGAATGAAAGGAGATTAAGGGAGACAGTCATGAGGTCACGGTAAGCATTTTAAAAGGGCTGGGACACAACATAGGAGTTAAATACATATAGCATCAATCTTGTTATGGGAGGAGCTGGATTGGAGAGGAGCAAGAGAGGGGAAGGAGGTGGTCAGCTGTGTTCTCACCAATGCCTTCCCTTCTGGGTGGGTGAGTGCCAGTTCTCTCTAGAAATACCATGATGGAATTCCTCAAGCAACTTAAATTAACTTTTTTCACATTGCACCAGGGCCTACGCCAGTACTTAGGGGCTGACTAGGAGAAATGTGGCATTAGTCCTGAATGACATCTTCACCATTACTAGTCCCACCTTCACTCTGGAAGTGACTTACCTGTGTGCTTAGTGGCAAAGCTGAGACTAGAACCCAAGTCTATTTTTGATTGATTGATTGATTAGTTGGTTGGTTGGAAGTGGATGAGGACACAAATTTTTATTTCTTGGTGGAGCAATGTTTTACATTCCTAAGTATTCTATAATATCCGCATTGAAGGGATTTGAAGAAATTACCAGCATCTCTTCATAGTGTTAAGGATTTCTTTGGAAATTTTCAATTGTGACATTATTTTCAGTTATAAATTTTCTTCAATAAGCATCTATCCCTTTGGGGGGGAAAAGAAATAAAAGTTATTAAATAGAAGATAAAATGTAATGAAAAGCTGTAATTTCCTTAAGGAGAAACTGTGCATGTAAAAATTGGATTACCAGCCAAATTGTAGTGAATAGATTTCTTAGGTTGAGCTACTCAGGAGGCTGTGGTTTATTTGAGAGGTGATACTAGGAAGCACTGATAGAGAAGTAGGGAAATGAAAGCAAGAGTAGAAGAAAGCCAACAACAAATAGCTCCTGGGGTTCCATCTTACTGGGCACCTCTGAGAGAGAGAGGAACATGCCTAAGAGTTATCCTTCCTGAGGAGTAAAGGGGCTGGGGCACTTGTCCACAACTCCCATCTGCTAGTGGTTTAAGGCTGTTCCCAGAGAGTGTTAACCTCATTCCATGTGCCCAGAAAAGGCTCTTGGTTAGGCAAGGATGTACAAATGCTTGCAGTTGGAAGGCATTGGGTTGACACACACAAGAATGATAAGTGTTGAGAGGATATGGGCTGGGTACCCATAGTCTCCACTGAAATTCTGCTGTTCTTAAGTACCACCCACCAGCTTTTACTTGCATTTCTCTTCTGGTGGGCCTGGGACTGTGGCCGGAAGGGAGCAGGAGTGGTCAAAGTGTTGAAGGCCCATAAGGGAAATTCTATGACTGCTAATTGCTCCCCTATCACCTAACAAATGCTTGAGTGTTCACTTAGAAAGCTGACCTTCCCTGGTGATGCTGGGAATATTCAAAACAAAAGTGAAATCCAAGTTTTCAATATTAGCCCGCTATGGCCAGCGATATTGAAGAAGGTAGCATAAAAACATGATATCAAAACTCAGAGGCATTTACTTAGGAGTTCACAATGCTTCTTTATTTATTTTTTATGATGTGTTTGAACTGTTCTGCATATGAAGCTAGATTCCATCAACCCAAATCTATAAAATCCATCACAATTCATTTTATGATGTGCTTGTAATACTGCAAGCTAAACTATTTTCATGATTTGTTCTTTCATTTTGACCCCTAGGCTAGGGATTGTCCTCCAAAATAGAGTTGTGAACTTCTTAGAACCTGTGACCACTGTGTGTTAAATGTCAGTGAACCATGACAAATAAATACTGTTTCCAGGGGCCAAGCGGATAGTTGCAGGGTTCTGGACCTCAGGGTTCAGGAGCTCTAAGAGAAACATAGACTTTTAGAACTAGAATAACAAACTTTTCATTTTACTGAGGCCCAAGGTCTCCCAACTTGTGAGAAGTGGAAAGTAGAGTGAAACTTCACCATCTCCTTCTGTGAGGATTGATTGGCATGAGTATTGATTAGCAGCTTATACTGGTTGTCTGGGGAATGATACTGATTCTATAATTCTGTGATTCATATGAATTGTCCCATCAGTCCATAGGGTAAACTTTAATGGGAACTCCCTCTCCTTGGTCACTAAAACCTTTAACGTAATGTCATCCTCTGCCATTTTTCTAAGATTTTTACTTTTCCCTTCCTTTTCTCCTTTAGGAAAAATTGACTGATTCCTTAAGGATATTGTAAGTCAGCTAGGACAAGCCTTCTATAACAGTTTTGGTGAGGTAAGGACAGAGATAGACAAGAGATGGTTGGGAGCCAGGACACTTAACATTCTGGCCCTGGCTGCTTCTCATCACAGTGGAGGCAACTTTGAGGAGAAATTAAACAGTGCATGTGAGGAAACCACTCTATAGTGAGGCTGAGATCATCAGAGATAAAATGTTCAGAGGGAGTAAGGGATATTAAGTTCTTTGAGGATTTAAGCAAAACATCAGCTTTGAGGTACAATGTGCCAGGGCTACCTGCTGGCTGGTCTAGGAGGGCAGGGGCTTAACAACAGGTAAGCCCATGGTGGGTGGTTGTTCTGGGACCTGTGCCTTGGCAGTGCATATGCAAACAGGGCTGAAAACTTACAGGCCATTAAGCTAAGAAAATAACCTTTTCAGCCTCCAGGCATTCATTGGTAAAATAGAAATAATTTTCATTGCCTTTTTATTTCTTGTATGGATTAATTAGGATAAAATAGAAGTACATAGAACAGTGTTCTGAATGTAGGTGTTCAACAGATGTTATTCATTATCCCTAAATCTATCTATCTATCTATCTATCTATCTATCTATCTATCATCTATTTATCTATATATCTTCACCATCAACAGTAATAACAAAGTTATGACCAACAGACACAGCTTCCTGTTTCGTCTCTTCCCTGAGGCTTGAATTTTCATCTCCACATCTGACTTTGTGCTCTTGCTTTCCAGGGAATTTTGAGCAGAGTTTTAGCTCACTTTCCATATCTGCTCCTTTAATCTACTCTGCACCCATGTAGACATAAGGTTCAATCCCTCAATCTGGTTCCCACCACCCAACCACTCAAGCAAAGTCTTTTTATGCAGACTTTACTAAAGGTTCATGGGTTCAAGCAGCAGCAAAACTATGCTAGATCAGCCAAAACCGGTTTGGCTCAGTAGATAGAGCGTAGGTCTGCAGACTTAAGGGTTCTGGGTTCAATTCCGGTTAAGGGCATGTACGTTGGTTGTGGGCACATCCCCAGTAGGGGTGTGTAGGAGGCAGCTGATCGATGTTTCTAGTTCTCTATCCCTCTCCCTTCCTTTCTAAAAAAAAAAATCAATAAAATATATTAAAAATAAACAACAACGACAACAAAAACTATACTAGATCAGCTTAGTTTCTAACAATAGCCACTCCCTCTCCTTTGTTAATTACAGAATCTCAGTTTTGTTTGTGGTGATAACCTGCTCAAGGAGTATTCACTCTCTCAGGTTCCCTTATAGCTATGAGTGTGACACATTCTGTCTAGCAAGTAGGGCTTTGCTTTCCTAATTTAGACTTCTTTCTTTGCTGTTCCTGCCTAGAAGGTAAATGTGATGCTTGGAGTCACAGCAGCCACTTTGTACTGTAACTTTAAAAAAGCACATGCTAAAGAAAACAGAAAGTTCTTAAGGACATTATAGGGCAGCCAGATCATCCCTGAATCGACAACTTTGAACTTACTGTCATGTGAGAGAGAAAACAAAACAAAAACACTCTATCTGTTCAGGCCTGAGTTAGATGCTATCCTAACATGAAGACAAATGCTATGCTACATAAGTGACTAAATTTTCTGTTTTCTTACACTGGTCTCTGGCTATTTTTCCTCTGTGTGGGATCCTACTTCTAGATACCTTTCTTATATTTTACTCTCAGCCCCACTCTGACTAGCAACTCTAAATTTTCACATATTGTTATCCAGAGAAATCCAGCACCTTTCATACCTTTAGTTCCCAGTTCCTTTGCTCCCCCAAAGGTTCTATAAGACTTCAAGGTAAAAGGAGCTGTGCTGACATGAATTAGAACACTTACTTTATTTTCCTTTAAATTTTTTCCTATTTATTGAATGTATTGTGGTGCCACTTTGATTAACAAAATTATACAAATTTGATGTGCACAATTCTACAACACATCATTTGTACACTGTATTGTATGTCCACCGCCCCAACTCAAATCTCCGTCCACCATCATTTATTCCCAGATACTCTCCTCTACCTCCCTCCCCCCATACCCTTCTTTGGGAATCACAACACTGTTGTCCATGTCCAAGATTTTTTTCTTTTTTCCTTTTAGATCACTTCATTTAGAAGAGAGAATTGATTAAAGCCAGTATTATTCTGTGCTGTATATATTATATGAACTAGCAAGATAATTTATTGCATGCATATTTTTTATTTTTAAATGAACTTGCTCCCTGAATGGACAGGCAATATGTATATAGAGAAAAAGGATCAGATTAAATGAGAGGACTAAGAAAGTATTTAAATTTTGACTCTAATAAACAGGCAAGGGAATAAAAAATTTTATTCCCTTGCCTGTTTATTAGACAGAAAATCCACTATGTCTTTAAGCAGAGCATGAAAATAGCTGTGTTTGAAAACCAAGACACATGTGCAGAGGTTCATACTACTTAGACTTTGCTCCACTGGGCATATGATTGGAGATGATCAGTATCAATATATGGGATTCTTTAAAAAAATATTTGCAGTTTTCTAAGTTCATTATAGATTATATGTCTGCTCTTAATTTCAGAGTTCACAAGAAATCATTTAATTTCAGGGCACAGGAGTGGGTAGTAGACACCTCCACTCCCAGGATTAGAGGAATTCATGGGCGAGGGCGGGGCTGGAGGTTGGGGGCTAAGTGTTCAGTTCACTCCACAGGACTGGCCTTTAGCTCCTTTGACTGATGAGTCATCATCAACCTGATTTCAGAAGGGAGCTCTGGGTGACTTCTGAGGCTCATGACCTCCTAGTTTATTAGTATTAATAAAAGTAGCAGCTGGCTTTTCCTGAACATCCAGACAGGCCAATGAACTTGTGCAGGTCATGACTTGAATCATTGCTTGGAGGGGCCTAAACTCAGGTATGACAGATTTCAAGGCTTCTTAATCACTATGGTGTTATGATATATTTCTCTTTTAGTTTTATTTTATGACAACATTTCCATTTTGGAATAAATTTAAATGTGCAGATAAGTACGGGAGATTAGTTCCCATCTGTCCACTCCCCTCTCTTCTTCCTACATTGTCACTGTTTCCCTTTTATTTTTTTTTCACCTTTGAATTCTAGGTTTCACCTTTTATACTAGAAAAATAAATTCTTCCTTTCTCTGCATTTTTCCTCTTTAATTTTTTTCTTTAACCCACAGTCTGCTGGTCCCCTTTGAAGGAGGAGAAGCATTGAAATATGGGGACTCTCTTTCTTTCTTAACTCCTCTGGCCTGGGAAAGAGGGATGAGATGCCCAAGCAAACCAGACAAACAGCCTCCCATGGGCTCTGCCAGCACCTTGTGGGCACACAGAGGTCTCTGCCGTTAGGAGAACCCTGGGGAGTTTTCCAGGGAGAATGCCAACAAGAGCTGCTTTCTGGAACAATACTGTTTGCTTTAGATTATTTGTACCAACTTTTCAGCTGGAGACAAAGATGTGTCCATGAAAGCTTACATAAGTAACACCACTTTGTTTTTATGTTGTTTATATAAAATGGCAAAGTTTGTTAAGAGCATGGAAACTCTTTGTTTTGTTAGTCCTCACTGGAGGATATTTTTTTATTGATTTTTAGGGAGAGTGGAAAGGAGGGGGTGAGGCACCAGGAGAGAAGCATCAATGTGAGAGAGACACATTGATTGGTTGCCTGCAACTGAGGTAAGTGCCCTTGAGTGGAATCAAACCCGGGACCCTTCAGTCTCTGGACCGGTGCTCTATCCACTGAGCCAAACTGGCTAGGGTGCATGGGGACTCTGTCTTCTGCTGATGCAAACAAGCAAGCATGCACAATGCTTTATCTAACAAACTCAGGAAAAAGGTAGAAAACTAAATCTTGGACATTATCCTGGTGGCTGACACAACTCTACCTCTGAGCAAAGAGACCATTATATTATTACATGGGTTATTTTCCCCATTCGCCCCTTGCCATGTATCAGTCACCATCCCCAAAGACAGCTCATTTTTTCCTAGGTTGGGATCTCACGCAATCACATGTGGGGTGATGGGCTCCAGCAGAGGGAGTGGCTATGGCTCAGGGACAGATTGAATTCATTCATCCTATAGCCAGAAATGCAATCCAAATCCTCATGCCTCAGCCGGGCATCTAGGCTTTTCCTATCCTATGGATTGTGTCCCAATCCCCCACCCCCCTCTCTCTGTATGTATATGTGTGTGTGCTCAGTTGGGGTGACAGAAGGGGTCTACTCTGCTGCCCACCACCAGGGCCTAGGAGCAGGATGTACACAGAAGGGAGTTTGAGTAGGGAATGCAACAATATGTATTCTTAAAAATGTGTGAGTTTAAGGTAAATCAAACCTTAGGCTTTATAGGACAGCACCCTTCCTTCTAGGCCATTCATTTAGGAACAGTAAGAAAAGTCAGGAGATTGTCCAATGTGGTTTTCCTATTCTGATCACACTGAAACTCTCTTATCTTTTCTAGAGAGATAAGACAGTCCTGTTTCCTAACATTCTGCCAGCGAGGGGATTCTATTCTTTAGCTACTCTGCACTGTGGTATTTAGTAGTAGTTCACTACCAGTCAGCCAAACCAAGAATGTCTAAAAGCTTTCCCTGGGCAAATACCAGAACTCCATCTCTGTGGGGCGCATGGAGAAAGATTGGAAATATGTAACAGTCTTCAACTGTCTCCTTCTTCTTCCTTCTGAAAATAGAACTTGCCCACTTAAAAAATAATCCAGGGGTCCTCCCATGCCAATTCCCACAGTGCTGCTTGTGGGCAGAAACCCCAACAGGTTTAATCTGGAGATGAGCTTGCAAGGCAGCCAGCAGGGAAGGCTTAGCCAGACTGAGCTAGTTTTAAACCAGGCTGCCAGATAAGTGAGAAATGTGCATGCACCTGTGTGTGTGTGTGTGTGTATGTGTGTGCGCATGCACATGTGTGTGTGCATGTGCATGTAGTGCTTGTCTCCAAAGGGCATCTGTATTTTGGTGGAAGCATGTGCAGAGGCAACAGGACTCTTTGCAGAGGGATCATATATGGTCAACATTGGCATTGGCATCTGCTTGTGGTTCTGTTTTTCAGGTTTCGAGGACCATTTGTTTTATTCTTTCCCTTTCCCCCTTCCTTTCCTCTCTCGCCTCTCTCCACCCCTCCCTCTCTGTTCCTCAGAAGGGTTTTAGATAGGCTTCTAAACACCTGCCTCTGACAAGCGACTGTGCTCACAGAGCACATGATCACCTCCTACAGAGCATCTGCCACATGCCAGACCCTTTACATCAGTGGACAGAAACCACACAGCCTACAGAGTGGGCACTGGCGACAGGTGGTAACTGAGGGATTAACTGTAGCAGATGCTACTATCGGTGCTCCACTCATAACCCGTAGGGTCTCTTCACCAATTTTGTGCCACCCGGCACACATTCACCCTCAACAGCCAGCCCCTATATACCCCAGAGGAAGTAGACAGGACTTGAGGGAACTCCTGGGCCAGAAATGAGAGACATATGAGGAAAGGGCCATGGAACTGCTCCAGAGTCTTGGTTACAAGCAGAAACTGAGCTCAGTCAAATTAAGCAGCAGAAGAATTTATTGACTAATAAAATCAAAAGAAAGGTATGGAACCATAATCAGAAAATGGGGAGATGCTCAAGAAATTTAGGGGGTGGACTCTTAGCCAAGGTCATGTCAAAGGGGTAGCCAGGCTAGGATGAGATTGGGTGCTAAAGGCTGTAGTTAACACTGAGACCTTGAATGCATGAGCTGACACCACTGCCATTCCAATCCTGGAACTGGAAGGCATGACTGTCACCTTTGCCATATGTGTGGAACCTGGATGCAGGAGTTGATATTATTGTCCCTACCGTTCTCAAGGTCTGAATACTAAGCCTCCACCACTATCAGGTTGCATCTTATGGCCACGCTGGGACCCTGGCTGCTGGACCTGGCCCCACCACTGCCACGTTAAATGCTGGAGCTTTTTCCTCTGGTATTGCCACTGGCATTGGCACAACATTGAACACCCCTCTTCAGCTTTTCTGAAGTCAGGCTCACACTTCACTTACCAAAGAGAATGAGCACCTGGTCTTCTACAATTTACCTACTGGGAGATAAGTCACATCACACAGTACAGATTTTCATAGAGAACCATGGGTGCAAATGCTGGTTAGAGCACAGAACACCATCATTCATTATGGTCATTCAAGGGGGTTTGTTCAGATACTGGGAGACATGGGCTGACACCACATGCTCTACTCCATTCAACAGGCATCACCCATGACCTGTATAAAGGCTTTTTTAAAAACTGTCCTTGGATGTCCACTGAGACAATGTTACACAGCTGGTAGTTAGCAAAGCCAGAATTTACACTCAGGCTTGTCTCTTCCCAAAGTCCACTCACTCTCTATCCCCCACATCTCATAAAATAAGCTGTAGACGCCTGAAATTAAGAAGGAAATTGCAGGTCAAAATTGTTGACTTTGTGATTTTTATAAAATGAATAGTTAAAAGGCAGGCAAGCTCCGGCACAGGTGGCCTGTGTGAAATGAAATGTAAATGATCAAACGTGGAGCTGCAGCGGGGAAGCTGCTCAAGGTGATTGGCCATGTGAGGAGGGCAGGGACGCAGAGCAGACTGGGGGCCACGAATGATCCAGAGGTACACACAGTGGTTAGGAGAGAGAGAGGGTGGGTGTTGATTCAACTTTACTCTTGTAAAAAAAATTACATTTTTAAAATTTGTAGCCTGGGAAAATGAAACATTGTTCAAACAGAGAAAACTGAAAATTCAGATTTATCCTCTTCAAGTGACAAAATGAAAACCAGCAGCAGTGAACATCAGTGATTGATTTTGTTCACAGAATGCTAATCTTTAAAAGGACCATTAGAAGTTCTAGGCTTTAGGAAACCCTAGAAAATGTACTTAAACATTGAATTGTGCTCCTCTGCAGCCTGCTGGTTCCCCAACATGGGGATTAGCATCATGCTGGGAACACGACCGGCCCGCCTACCACAGAGTTTCGTGTGGACATTTTGAGGATGGGCAGAGCAAGGAGGCCTCTGAGGAGGTGTGAGCAGGTGAAGAAGAGCTCAGTGGCTGGGATGGCAGACCCCTGAGTGAGGGGAATACTTACAGCTCTCCTGTAACACTGCACAGTTGAGAGGGTTGGTGAAAGTGTGGGGAGGGTGTGCTTGAGGTGAGGTGCTAAAATATGTTTTATTTATCAAAATGAAACTATTGAGGAGAATAAATCATTCTTTTGGTGGTAAAGCAATCAAAGTCTTTGATTCCAGCTTCATTATTACTGATATTCTTCTGGGAGAATACTGTTTTTGAAAGCAAATAAGCCAATAAGGTTCTGTTTTATCTTTATTGTTGAAAGTATTACAGATGTCCCCCTACCCCCCAATCCATTGATCCCCTTCACCCAGTTCCTTTACCACACTATAGTCTGTCCATAAGTTATGCATATATGCATGTACGTTCTTTGGTTATTCTCTTCTCATGCCCTTTACCTTTGAAGTTTGTCAGTTAGTTGCAGGCCTCTATGTCTCTGGATCTATTTTGTTCATCAGTTTATTTTGTTCATTAGATTCCACATAGAAGTGAGATCATGAGGTACTTGTCTTTTTCTGACTGGCTTATTACACTTAGCATAATACTCTCCAGGTCCCACCATGATGTCTCAAAGGGTAATAGATCCTTGTTTGTTATAGCTACATTAGAGGCCCGTTGCATGAAGAGATTCGTGCAGTAAGCCTTTCTTCCCTTGGCTTCCAACACCAGTTTTTCCTCTGGCACCTGGGACCCAGGCCTTCCCTCTGGCCAGAGTCTACCTTCCTCATCTTCGCTGCTGATTGTAGGAGCCCCATCAGCCCTCTGGCACCTCTGCACTCCCTACCAGTTTCATTGTGGCCTTCTCTTTTCATCCTTGGTTATAAGGATTCTTTCCAGCTAGTCTTCAGTTGGATATTCAGGATGATTTTTTCTATATTTTAGTTTATTGCTGGGAAAATATCATTGTACCTTCCATGTAACCCATTGCCATCTTTGATCTTTACTGTAGCTTTTGATATTTGTGTTGATAATTTGTGCTTAATAAGGTTTTATTGTTTAAGGCTAGTTCTAATTTCCTATTATAGTTCCTTGCCTCTATTTAACTTAGTCTGGAAGCCAGTGTTTTATAGCCTTAAGCTTCAGAGGCAGTCACAGTCTTCTGCTTCACAGGTTCTTTGCTATGCATGGAATTGACTGGTCTCTGAAGTCCTTTCTGATGTCTGGTCTGTAGGCCCTCTATACCATGGGAACAGCAGATAGTCTCTACACTCATTGATGTCCCTTCTCTCTCATAGGTGTGATAGGGGTTCAAGTACCAGGTTCCTCAATAATATTTTTATTACTATCCCTTCTATATATTTTTTAGTTTAAAAAAATTCATTTGTAGGGGGAGGAAGGAGAGGAAGAGAGAGAGAAACATCGATGTGAGAAGGAAACATCAATCGGCTGCTTCCTGTATGTACACCACTGGGAATGTGTCCTGAATGGGATTCAAACCAGCAACCTTTTGGTGCATAGGACGATGGCCAACCAATGGAGCCACATTGGCCAGGGTCTATTCCTTGTGTTTTACACAGCAGCCATTTTGCAAAAGTGATCCAGTGAAATGGAAGGGGAGATGTTCCTTTGAGAAGGAAGCTGTAATGTAAGGATGTTCTGACTAACAGGAAATAGAAACAAAGGCCCCGTGGGAATTGTTAGAAGAAGTAATGATAGGGAAACATGATGCAATGTATACATCCTGAGCCTCTTCCTGCACTGGGTTAGGGGATAACTCAGAATCAGAGGGGCATTGCCATGTTTCCCTCTTGGAGTAGGAGGTCCTCTAATGAAGCAAAGAGGAAGAAGAGAATTTAAGTTTGCACTTTCAGGACCCCTTCATTTCCAGGTGGCCTGATAAAGATCCAGGCAGACCCTGGAGCATCCCAGAGTGGAGAACCAGTGATAAATACTTGGGACCTTGACAGAGGTATTGCTGAATTGAGGCAAAGTGACTTGTAGACAAGAGCTATAGGGAAGGTCACTCAGGTTGGGGACTGAATGTGAGTCCCAAACAGATTTCAGCACCAGAGAAAGCTGGGTTGGAAGACCAAGTCTAGAGGACAGGACATCAGGCTCTGATGGGGCCCAGAAGCTGGGCCACAGTTCTAGCGTGCAATTCAAACAGCGTGCTTAGAGAACAGATGGACTAGGGGCCTCTCCAAAGAGGGCAGAGGAGGCACAACTGTGCATGAATCTGAGATCCTCTCTCCTCCATCAACAGGAAATCCCCTCATACCACCTAACACCCGAGAAGGAAGAGAATGAGAACATTCATCCAAAACATGCAAGGATAAGGAGACCTCTGGATGTATTGGTTTAAGAAGTCAACCAGATTAGACCAAATATAATGTAACCCAGACCTGGAAGGACAAAGCAGTGGGATGATAAAGAAATTACACTTTGTTTTAATGTGAATTAGGAACCTTGTTATTAGGGAAAAAGCTAATGGTGTGACATGAGTTTCGTGAATTCTTTGAAAGGTTGAAGGCAAAACTGAAAACTGAGGGCATTTGCCTCATTTCCCTGGAGTTCTGATGTGGGACTTGTACAGACAGAACCCTTTTTGTACCTGAGCTCTGCCATGAATCACAGATTAAGCTCTGCTTAGAGGTGGGGAGGAGGGGGAGGAGAAGTAGGGTGGGGTAGACCAGATGTCTTTTAGTTTAAAAAAATATATATTTTATTGATTTTTTACAGAGAGGAAGGGAGAGAGATAGATAGTTAGAAGCATCAATGAGAGAGAATCTTCAATCAGCTGCCTCTTGCACACCCCCTACCAGGGATGTGCCCGCAACCAACGTACATGCCCTTGACCGGAATCGAACCTGGGACCTTTCAGTCCGCAGACCAACGCTCTACCACTGAGCCAAACTGGTTACGGCTAGATGTCTTTTAGTTTAATGAATCTGTGGTAGGTAACACAAGCTTCCTTTTAAAAAATGACCTTCAATATTAGTTTAACTTTTGCAAACTGAAAAGTCTGCGTGCAAATAACAAACAAGTGGTGTATATTAGTGAGGCATTAGGGAGTTGTGGTGATTGTGGCAAACTGAAGACCACATGGCTTGTGCAACAATATTCAGATGCGTTTAAAAAATAAAATAAGTTACTGTGCTCACCCAACAAAAGAGACTGTGGGCAGCATTCGGGCTGCCAGTTTGTCGCCTCACTTTAACAGCTAATGTTTAAGGCATATAATGTGGAAATAATTTTTAAACTGCTTGCTGTTAGGCAATGATTTCTTTTCTTTTCATATTTGTCACTTCATGAGCCATTTTAAAGGTCCAAGTGGTTTGGGGATCATGCGAATCTCAGATTACCTGAGGAAAGAATGAGTTACTATTAAAAGCCCAGCCAAAAGAGAGGTGAGTTCACAGCCTTTGAAATTGCAGTCTAGCATTTTCATTCACCAGGAGACATGGACTGAGAGACATTTTTACAGGTATTAAATTAGAGTGCTCCCTGTTGATTCCTGAATGCAGTAAAAAGCAGAAAGAGAACCATCAAGAAAGATTTAAAAAAAAATGTGCTTAAAAGGCTCTCAAGATCAGAGAGGCCACTGGGTGAATGCGGACATTCTGCTTCCCCCCCAGATTGCCTTGAGCTCTGTGGGCTGTCAAGGTCCTGGTTTAAATGACTTAGAGATGGACACAATGATACTTGAAACTTTGGGTCTCCTCCCTTTAAAAAGAAGGTTGGGTTGTCTGAGTTGTGTGAAGGTTAGTTGCATTGTTTCAGGTGCACACATAGAGTTGTTTAGCTAATGTACAGGATATACGTAGGAGGCTGTATGTGGAAGCTGAGTAGCCAAAGGGGTGGTCTGTGCTGGTCACCAAGCTATTATCCCCCCCGCCCCCAGCAACTCTCGTTTCTATCCTCTGCTCTATGAGCTTCAGCTGAGACCCATCCCTGCTCAGTCATCTGTTAAGCTCTGTCATCAGGGCATGAGAAGAGGATCACAGGCAAGAGAGGGAAGGGACCTGCTCTTTTGTGCTTCTTGCTCCTGTTAGCAGTGCCCCACCTTGCTTCTCCACAGAAGCATCGACAATTTGTTGCTATAGCTGCAGTTAGAGCTAGTTTGTGGTTCCAACACTTATAAAAACAGCCTTATTCCACCCAACTCAGAGAGACCATCACCAGCTGGGCAGTGCTCTCTCCTCAGAGATCTTTAGCCAGCCCCACAGGAAAACCCCTCCAACTCAGAGACATCCACAACCCTTCCAGGCTCAGCTGGCCACCTGATGTCCGCTCCTTGAGTTTTACCCGCATGGGACCTCTTCTCCAAGAATCTGTATTTTAATAATTCCAGCCTCTCTTCTGTGTTCCTCCAGTCCTGTGGAGGTCACTACTTCCTGTGGTCATCACTTTCATGACAGCTTCCTGTTCCTGCCTTTCACTTCTCCAATCCCTAGTTAACACCTTTTTATAGCAAGTTGTCTTCATTTAGTGAACCAGTTTCTGTCTCCTGGTGGGACCATGACTGATGGGTAAAGCATTCAGAGGTAAGGGAAGGATGAACAATGCAGAATTTCTTAAAATTACAATACAACGTCTGTGCCTAGAGACATCCAGCCCCAGTGTAGGTTCATTGTTAGGAGTGTTAAAATAAAATTAAAATGAAGATCGGATTTGAGGATTCCCTGAGCAGCCAAAACCATTTAATAAGTGAAATTTAATTTAGCTTATGCTGCAAACGAAGTAAAACTTAACTTGAGCTGCTTCTTGTAAATGCCTCTGACAATTATAAAATAAACACATCATGTTCCTAAGAATGGAATACGATCGTCATTTTTAACCAATCCCCTGCCATCTGG
Source organism: Pipistrellus hanaki (assembly GCF_964339955.1). NCBI lineage: Eukaryota > Metazoa > Chordata > Mammalia > Chiroptera > Vespertilionidae > Pipistrellus > Pipistrellus hanaki. The sequence goes on along the minus strand of NC_140508.1, from coordinate 19,042,730 downwards.
AAACTCCCACTGCAATTGCCATTTGTTGCAAAGGTTAAGCAACCTCTTCACCTAAGCCATCCTGTAATGCTGTGCCCCTGAGCTTCATACCAGTTTTAAATTTGAAATCTCCCAATTTGTGAACTGTATGTCTGTGCACAATAAGCTTTTACTAAGTACTGTTTATTGATTTGGCAGTTTTTATGTTGAAATTCCTGGATTTTTGACAAGGGGTACTTGATGGATGTTTCTCCACCCTGCTTCCTATCTGCTGCCTACCTGAAGGGGCCAGCTCACCTCCCCTAATGGGAACACCCTCTACTTGCTCAGCAAGTGGGCACCCACAGGCACATGGCCCCCAAGTGAGAAGATGGTTTCCTTCTCATTTCAGGGTAAGACCTCTCTTCCCAGGTGTTGCCGTCTGACCAGTTAGGCCCTTTCCCCGTGTTGTAAAGTGTGAACCTCCTCTAGACAGACACTCTATCCACAGGAGTGTGAGTTTACTGCCTGCCTCTCACAAGACCAAAGCGCTAGAACACGGTAGACCAGCATCTGGTCTCACTGTGTTATCCAGGCTTTGGAATCCCAGGAGATGATGGTTGGACCACCCAGAATACGTTGGGGTTTCCCTATCCCAGCTCAGTTAATTCTCAGTTTTCATGCAGTATGAAGTAAAAGCAGGCATGCATGCGCACATTAACTCCCCCTGGCCTGCTCATCAAAAACTACACAGAACTCCAGATGCATAGCAATAAAGAAGGGGCAGCTTAAACCCGTACTGAGAACATGTGCATTTCTCTCAGTTAAGCAGTGAATCCTCCAGGCACAGCTCTGCTGGAACCTATGTAAACTTTACATCCCCAAGAAGAACACTTAACCCCTTGTTCCTATCATCCGCACTCAGTCAACAGTGACCCTGTCCCCTTAAAAACACTGGGAGGCACTTGATTTATATAAGCCCAACTTAAAGGGCCATGATATTGATTTTCTCCTAAGGGTGAAATCACATTCTATTACTTTTGAGTCAGAGAGTGACTGAGGACATTAAATCACTTCTCAGCTTACGGGGAAAATAAAAGTGTTTTCCTCAAATTTGGCTACAGTCTGAGCCACTTACCTTAAGATAAAGGCAGAATTCCTTTCAAGGGATTATTATTAAATAATTATTAAATAATAATAATAATGGGTGGATATACTGTGTCAAATAATGTTCCCTAAAATTCATGACCCCCTGGAGCCTCAGAATGTGACCTTATTTGGAAACAAGGTCTTTGCAGATGTAATTAGTTAAATTAACATGAGGTCATACTGGATAAGGGTGTGCCTTCATCCAAGGATGGGTGCCTTTATCAAAGAAAGCAGTTGCAAAGGCAGAATGCATGTGACAATGGAGTTGGAATGATGTGTCTAACAAACCAAAGAATGCCAGGAGTTGGTGGCAACCATTAGAAGCTGGGAAAAACAAGAAGGGTTTCTCCACTAGAGGCTGAAGGGAGAATGGCCCTGCTCACACCTTGATTTCAGACCTCTAATCTTCAGAACTGCGAGAGAATAAATATTCCTTGTTTTAAAATTATTTTATTGATTGATTTTAAGACAGAGAGGGAGAAATGTAAATTTGTGGTTCCACCCATTCATGCATTCACCAGCTGCTTTCCTGTATGTGCCCTGGTGCCTGGGGATAGAACCCACAGTCTTAGCACATCAGGACAGTGCTCCAACTGAGCCACTTGGTCAGGGCAGTTTTTGTTGTTTTAAACCACCTAATTTATGACAATTATTTTCAGCAGCCCTAGAAAACTCATAGTGTGTTTGACTTCGAAAGATGAATCCTGCCCTAACCGGTTTGGCTCAGTGGATAGAGAGTCAGCCTGTGGACTGAAGGGTCCCAGTTTCAATTCCGGCCAAGGGCATGTACCTTGGTTGTGGGCACATCCCCCATAGGAGGTGTGCAGGTGGCAGCTGATAAATGTTTCTCTCTCACTGTTGTTTCTAACCCTCTATTCCTCTCCCTTCGGCTCTAAAAAAATCAATAAAATATATATATTCTAAAAAGATGATGTCCCTTTGAAAATAGTTCAATGTTTCAAGTTCATAAGCTTTTAAAAAGTTTTTTTTTTAATGTAAAGCTTAAAATATTTGGAGATCTGAATAATAATGAAGTAGATATTAAGGTTTCTTTGGTAGGTGATTCAATAAAGAAGGTGAGAAAGAATTGAGGCAGGAAAAAATGAGGAAGGATAGGTGAACACAGGAAGATAAATGCAAGGAGAAAATCTTTGGTTTTGTTTTCTCCTAGAACACCCCATGATTTTCAGTTAATGAACGAGGTGAAGAGTAGATTTTTGAAAATCATGGTATTGTGATCTTTTGCCAATGATCAGAATCAAGTATATGCTATAAAAGAAACAAGGAAACCAGAGTTGCTAACTCAAGGCATTTGGAGACCACATGTTACATAACCGTGTCTAGAGGGAAAAATTTTTGTCCAGACCACCTCCTTTCCCTCTGTTTTGCTGAGTGTGTTTGCTGCGGGAGAAAAGCTACTAGATAAGTGTGGGGGCACTGTCATAAATCTAACCAAAGTAACCCCACAGCAGGGTGACCTGATTATAAGTTCCTAACTGGGCAGATCATGGAGGTAGTCATGCTCCAGGCAAATAACTTCTTTAGTGAAAAATTCGTCTTTGCCTTAAGCAAATCCTGTCCATTGTTTTCATGCATCTAGGTTAACATACTTTTGAAATGCCTCTTTTTTTTTTTTTTTTTTTTTTTTTTTTTTTACCCTTCAGAAGTGTAGCTACCCTCAAAGCAATAAACTTGTTAATTGTCCAGTAATCCAATTCCCGCCTTGCTTTCCCCCACCTTCTCATAGTCTTACTTATGTTCCCTCATTATTTTCAGAAGCATAAAAGAAACTGCAAACTGTCATTCTCAAAGGCATTTTTCTTGGTCTGTTGAGATCTTGCTTCCGGGAGCATCCCCAGTTCAGCTCAAATAAACTCTAATAAAGGCTCTTGCTTCAACATAAGTCAATTGGAAAAACAATTCATGACTTTGCCATCTCTCTTTCAATGCACTTCTCAGATGTCCTGATAGCATCTATACCTAAACTCCAAATGGAGAGCCCCTTGTACCCAATCTTTGAGTAATGCCTCCATCAAAGATACCCTAGCCCCCAGAAACTGTGACTATTCCTTTACATGGCAAATGAGACTTTGCAGGTGTGATAGGATTGAGGCCCTTGATGTGGGGAGATTTTCCGGAATTATCCAGGTAGGCCCAATCTAATCACACACATCTTTAAAAGCAGGCATGACTCCCAGCCATGGTCAGAGAGCTGGAGGAGGAGCCAAGGAATGCATGAGCCAAGGAATGCATGAGCCAAGGAATGCAGGTAGCCTCTAGAATCTGAAAAAGACAAAGAAATCTGGCAAAAGCAGAAATCAAAAAGCAAATAAATGAACATATTCTCCTCATATTAGTCTGCTCAGGCTATGATAATAAAATACCATAGGTGCAGTGGCTTGAACAATAGAAATTTACTTCTCACGGTTCTCAAGGCTAGAAGTCCAAGATCAAGGTTCCCCCCAAGTCACTTTCTGATGAGAATCCCCTTTTAGGCTTGCAGGTAGTGCTTCTCATTATTAGGTCCTCACAAGGCCTTTTCCTTGGTATGTGCACACAGAGTGAGATAACTTTCTCTCCTCTCTCCTCTCACTCTTTCTCTCTTGTTCTCCCTCTTCTTATAAAGCCACCAATCCTATTGGATTAGGGCCCTATCCTTATGACCTCATTTAACTTTACCTCCTAAAATCCCTATCTTCAACTATAGTCACTTTGTAGGTTAGAGTTTCAACAAATAAATTTTTGGGTGAACACAGTTCATATCTTAGCACCTCCTAGAGTCTCCAGAAAGGAATGCAACCCTATTGATTTTAGTTCAGTTAGATTCATGTCAGATTTCCGACCTACAGAAATATTAGATAATACAATTATGTTGTTTAGCCACTAAGTTTTTGGCCATTCCTTACCATACCAACAGAAACCTAATATACACACCCTTAGTCCCTTTTACAGCATTCTTTTTCATCTTTCATGAACTGGGTTTGCAATGCAAACTGAACTACTATGTGCTAGGCATTGTGTTATATACAATGTTGCTTGTCTTTCATCATCTGCAAGAGGCCATGGTTATATCTACTACGGACAAGTACTGTAGGCCCTTAGAGGATGGGAATTATGTTGGTCATGACTTGGTGTGTCCAGTACTTAAAAATGTAGATCCTAAATATAAATTTGTCAAATGAAAAAAGATAGACTTTGATGTTCAGAGAGGTTATATAACTTTCTCAGAATCAGAGATTGATCTGTGCATTTAAATGAAGGCCATATACTTCCTACAACAAGATGTAAGCCCCCCCAAAGCATGAATAAATGCATGCAAGAGAACATGCATTTATTCAGTTCCCACAGTCACAGAAGCTTTTCATGTTTTATTTGTTTTTGCTTGTTTTTGTTTTTGGTAAGGACTGATGATGTATTTTATTTTATTTCTTAAAATCTTTATTGCTAAGAGTATTACAAATGTCTCCCATCTCTCCCTCACCCCCATTACCTACCTCCACCCAGTTCCTGCCCCACTCCAGGCATTCACCACCCTATTGTCTGTGTCCATAGTAATGCATATATGCATGTAAGATCTTTGGTTAACCCCTTTCCACTCTCCCTCTGCCTCCCTTCCCTCGGAGATTCATCAGTTTGTTCTATCTTTCCATGCCTCTGATTCTAGTTTATTCATCAGCTTATTTTGTTCATTAGATTTTTTGTTCATTTATTTTGATTTTTAGATTCAATTGTTGATATATATATTTATTGCTATTTTATTGTTCATATTTTTAATCTTTTTTTTTTCTTCTACTACTTCTTCCTCTTAAAAATACCCTTAAATATCTCATGTAATGCTGGTTTGGTGGTGATGAATGCCTTTAGCTTTTTCTTATCTGTGAAGTTTTTTATCTGACCTTCAATTCTAAATGATAGCTTTGCAGGGTAGAATATCTTGGTTGCAGGTCCTTACTATTCATCACTTTGATTATTTCTTACCACTCTCTTCTGGCCTCCAAAGTTTCTGTTGAGAAATCAGCTGACAATTATATGGTCACTTCCATACATGGAAGTAACTAACTGCTTTTCTCTTGCTGCTTTTAATATCCTCTCTTTATCTTTAACTCTTCACATTTTAATTATGTTGTCTTGGTATAGATCTCTTTGGGTCCCTCTTGTTTGGGGCTCTTTGCACTTAACTGGATTTGTAAGTCTATTTCTTTCATCAGGTAAGGGAAATTTTCTCTCATTATTTTTGGATTCTTTTTTCTTTTAGCTCTTCTGATTGGATGTTTTTTGCTTCCTCATATTCCAAATTGTTTATTTGATTTTCAGAATCCTCTACTCTACTGTTGAATCCCTATAAGTGATTCTTTACTTCAGTTAGTGTATGCTTAATTTCTGACTGGTCCTTTTTCATGTCTTTGAAATTCTCACTAAGATTCTTGTAAGTCTCACTGAGTCCCTTGAAGCTCTCATTAATATCCTTGAGCCACCTTATAACCATTGTTTTAAACTATGTATCCCGTAGTTTGCTTTCTTCCATGTGTTTCATTTGTGACATGTTTCTTTGTCTCCTCCATTTTGACTGCTTCCTGTGTTTGTTTCTATGTATTAGGTATATTTGTTATATCTCCCAGATTTGTGTAGTAGGTGTCCTGTAGGGCCCAATGGATCAGCCTCCTCAGTCACCTGAGCTGGGTCCTTTAGGTGTTCCCCTGTGTGGGCTTTGTGCACAATCTTGTAGTTGAGCCTTGATTGCTGTTGATGTCACTGGCAGGAATTGATGTCTAGGCCAGTTGGCTGTGAGGACTAGCTGTGACTACCGTGGAAGCTGCTGTGCAGGAGATACCCTATGGCACATCCTATGCTTCAGTGGGGCTTTAGTGTTCACTTTGCCTACCACTTGAGTGTGTCACTTGTGGATGTGTAGCATTGTAATATGATATGATTTGAAGCTGTGCCCCTGGGTGCATTGGCTCTGGGGCCTCGTGGGAGGTGCAAAGTCAGCCACTGCCTAGAGCCACCTGGCAGAAGCTACAGAGAGATCTGCAGATAGCTGCTATTTGTATTGGGCTTAGAATTGCCCAGGTAAGGAATGGTCTTGGGCCTCTTATGGGTAAGTTTGGGGCACACTGATGCCAGTTGCTGCTTGTTTGAGAGATTTTAGCAAAGTCTGAAGCCTGAGTCAGGACAGTCTGTTCACATAGAAAAGCTACTGAAAACAGCTTGGGTGGGGCTGTAAATTGGATTAGGTGGAGTCTCAGGGAATCACCGGGGCAGAAGGAAAGTGTGGGCCATGCTTATGGAAACTCAAATATGGCTGCCAGTCAGCTGAGACAAGGGAGGTCCCAGAAAAGGAACAATGACCCCTGCCAGTGCCCCCATCTAGGGGCACCAAGATCCTGCCCCTAAATACCCTGTTCCTCTCTATATATTCCTGTCTCCCCTCGAGCCATTGCCCCAGTACTGGAGCTCAAAGGAAGTGGGACCATGAAAGTTAATGCACTGGCTCTTTAAGAGAAACTGCCTGGATCTCCAGTAGCCTCAGTCTCCCTTAGCCACAATCCCTGCTGATTTTTATAGCCCTAAGTTATGGGGATTTCTCTTCCCAGCTCTGGAACCCTGGAATGAGGGTCTTATGTGGGACCCCTTGCTCCTCACAGGCAGCCACTGCATGGAAAATTGAAAAAGAAATGGTGCCCTAACCAGTTTGGCTCAGTGGATAGAGCATCAGTCTGCAGATTCAAGAGTCCCAGGTTTGATTCTGATCAAGGGCATGTACCTTGGTTGTGGGCACATTCCCAGTAGGGAGTGTGCAGGAGGCAGCTGATCGATGTTTCTCTTTCATCAATGTTTCTAACTCTCTATCCCTCTCCCTTCCTCTCTGTAAAAAAATCAATAAAATATATATATTTTAAAATAACAAAATAAATGGTGGGTATTGGATCAGTCCATTCTATGCCTCTGCCCTTCCTACCAGTTTCAATGTGCTTTCTTCTTTACTTCTATAGTTGTAGGACTTTCATTCAGGCATTTCTGAATGACTGTTGTTTGTATTTTAGTTGTAATTTTGATGTAGTTGTGAATGGCCACAAGTGCCAGCGTTTACCTGTGCCAACATCTTAGTTCTTTCTGATGACCTATTTTAAAGGAGAGGGGGGTAATTTTCTCCTCCTGATCTTGCAATCAATTTGGTGTGTTTTGTTGTTCTTGTTTTTCTTTTAAATTTATCTTTATTGTTGAAAGTATTACAGATGTTGCCCTTTGTTTTCTCATTGATGCCCTCTACCCCACACCCACTCCTCCCAGGCCTTCATCACACCATTGTCTGTGTCCATGGGTATGCATATGTGCATAAAAGTTCCCTGGTTAATCACTCCTATTTAGCTCTTATGAGGCATATATTAATTGTATTCATTGGATGGGCGAAAAAAATCAAACTCAGCAAGGTTAAGAAATGTTCTCAAAGTTTTATGAGTATGTGTGGAAGAAATGATTTTAAAACCCAAGTCTGCTAGGCTTTTGTGAAGTTAATGTTTATTCCACTGCCTCTCACTGTAAATGTACTATTTATTTTTATTTGCTTGTGTTCTTAAATTGACCTATGAAAGCAGAGTCTATTGTTTTCTTTTAACATTCTAACTGTTAGTTGAACCCAGGATCTTAGGAAGGGAGGGACCATATCTATTGCTTTCCTTTTATTTGCAGGGCAGCTCATTTTGAATAGCACATCACACATGCAGACCACAGTGCCTTTCAAGGTACACAAATTCGTGGACTGGGCCCCTAGTTTTGTTTTAAAGAGCCACTCAGACTAGATGTTTTGTGTGTAAATGTCATACAGGAGACATCATATGGGGGTTAGAACAAAATCCACCCAGAGGCAGACCATCCACATGGTCTGATGGTTAGGTTCCAGGGCTCTAACATCAGGCAGGTTTGGCTTTGGCTCTTTAGGCCACAAAATTCACAAGCTGTGGGACTTGGCCAAGGTATACCACCTCTCTGAACCCTAGTTCCATGTCTCTAACAATACTTTTTATTCCCAGGTTTTGTTTGTTTCTGCTTTGATTTGCTTTAGGGGGTAAAGATTAAGTAATATAAATCTGAGAAGCTGTTAGCATGAAGCCTAGGACATAGCAGAGGTTTATTAAGTGTTAGTTAGTATTAATATTAGTCCAAAATGTAATATGTGTAAAATACTTATTTGTACAATGTCTGGTATGTAATGAGCACTAAAAAATACCATATAATATTTCAGGTATACCTCATTTTATTGAACTTCACTTTCTTGTCCTTCACAGATAATGTGTTTTTTATAAATTGAAGGTTTGTGGCAACCTTGCATCCAGCAAGTCTGTCAGTGCTATTTTTTCCAATAGGTTCAAATGACGGTTAGCATTTTTTAGCAATAAAGTATTTCCTAATTAAAGTATATACATTGTGGTTTTAGACATAATGCTACTTCACACTTAATAAATGACAATATAGTATAAACAGAGCTATTGCATACACTGGAAAACCAAAAATTTTGTGTGACTCACTTTATTACAATATTCACAGAGGTCTGGAACTGACCCCTCGATATCCCTGAGGTATGCCTATATTAATAAGACGTGTTCACTGGCATTATGAAACATTAATCCAGATAAGAGATAAGACTGACATGTATAGATTTAAAAGCCTTAGAGTGAGATTTTCACTTTCTGGTCCAGCATGTAAGGAGCTTGGCAGTTTTCACTCCTGTCTTGACAACATGGAAAAAGCTGAATAAAAGGAAAATCAGTAACTCTTCTTAGATTCAGGCAACCTCCCTCTAGTCCCCAAATTGGAGAGACAGACAGATGGATGCAGCGAATCATGGCTTCCTGGGAAGAAGCCGGAACTCCACAGGAACCAGCACTGGAGCAGGAACACCTCATCTGTAGCTGATAAATTGCAGGAGGCTCAGTGTGCACAGGTCTGAGAGAGGAAACTCCAGGTTTCAAGGGAGTATCCATACTTGAGTGGATTTCACTTCCAGGAGTCCTACCAAGTCCACACTGAAGCTCAGAGGATAATCTCCTTGCGATTTAATGCGGCAGGGAGAAGGGGAACCATTTTGAAATATGCCCAGAGCATTCTCTTGCTCTAAAGAAACTATCTTACTGGAACCTCACCAACCAGGATTTTATTAAAGCCTAACCAATGGGGGGGATCACCCATTTCCAACCTCTCTAGGCTTCTTACTTCATCTGAAGAAGAAAAGCATGAGAGCATGTCTGAAGGTCATAGCCCAGAAACACAGGCTCGCTAAAAGACTAGATCTGTCGTAGAATGCTTCTCCTATCCTCACTCCTTACCACCATGTCAGTTGTACTTCATCTATAACAGGGGTATATGACTAAAGATATATGCATATCTCTGATCTATTTAAGAAGAAATCTTTAGGGAAACACCAAAACAACAACAACAAAAACACCAAAGACATCTGAGAAAATTTTAGCCTCTGGTACTAATAGCTACAAGCAAATAGTAAACACAACCTAACCCCTAGCCATGTAAACATGGAATTTCACACGAAATGCCCATTTAGTTCAGTATCTTTTACCAAGTACATTATGTCAAACTTTCCACAAAAAATTATGAGGCATACAAACTCTTCTCTAGTGTACATGGAACATTCACCAAGATAGACCACATTCTGAGACATAAACACACCTTAACAAGCTTAAAAATCACACAACGTATGCTCTCAGATCAGGATGGAATTAAATTTAAAAACTAATAAAAGAAATAGCTGAAATAAAACCTAAAAAAACTTGGAGGCTGAAACCAACACTTCTAAAAAACAAATGAATGAAATGGAAAATTAAAAATTTTAAAAAATGTTTTGAGATAAAAATAAAGGGAACTTTAACTTATCAAAACTTGTGGGTGGGTGCAATGGAAGCAATTCTTACAGAGGAATTTAAAGCATTGAATGATCTATCTATATGAAGAGGTAATATGCAAATTAGCTGGGACACCTTAAGGCATCACAGTCAGCTTTAGGAGGAGGCTGCACGCACAGATGGGTGGGAGAGGACTGTGTGCCACCCCCAGCCCCAGCAGACACACACCAGGGGTGAGGGTGTGCTCTGAGCAGCCGCAGCGCAGCGTGGCTTGGAGCATGCCCCCGGTGAGGAGGGAGTGAAGCAGCCCTGGTCCCAGATGCCTGGCAGTGGCAGGAGCAAAGCAGCCAGGTTCCTAGTGCCAGAGGGAAGCCAGTGCCTGAGGGAAGCCAGAGCCAGCAGCTAGGGGAAGAAAGGCCTATACTTGCACAAATCTTCATGCATTTGGCCTCTAGTTATATTAATAAAAAAGAATCTAAAATCTATAATTTAAACTTCCAGATTAGAAAACCAGAGAAGTAAAAGCAAATGAAATCCAAAGTAAGCAAAAGAAATGAAAAAAATTAGAATAAAATTAACAAAATTGAAAATAGAAATTTGATAGAGGATATCAACAAAACCCAACATTGGTTCTTTGAACAGATCAATAAAACTGATAAAACCTTAATCAGGTTAACTACCGTGTTTCCCCAAAAATAAGACATCCTCTGAAAATAAGACCTACTTACAGGTTTCCTTCTGAGTGAAATATAAGGCATCACCCCAAAAATAAGGCCCCCCTAAGCTAAACATGAGAGATTTGGTCCACTGATTCTGAAAGAAATGGAGTCACAAGAAATTCACCAGGAAATTCAGGAATTGGATTGTTATGATGATGTTCCAGAAGATGATGACATGATTGTCATTGAATAAATGAGTAAATTCTTGATACTGTAGGATTCACAGTTTGTCTGCTTTGTGTTGACAACTACCGTACTACCGTACCGTATACTGGTAATAAATTTCCTTTATTTCCATTTAACAATAAATGTGTACCGTATTCTTCTTCATGGAAAAATAAGACATGCCCTGAAAATAAGACCTAGCACATCTTTGGGAGCAAAAATTAATATAAGAAACTGTCTTATTTTCGGGGAAACAGGGTAAGAAGAAAAAGAGATGAAACAAAAAGTTTAATATCAGATATGAAAAGGGTTATCAGTAAGCCTATGGGATTTAGATAAAAGAATATTATGAATAACTTTATTCTCACAAAGTTGATAACTCACAGATTAGATAAAAATGGACCAATTTCTTGAAAAACACTATCACAATTTATACAAAAAAGAGATAACTTGAGTAGGCATAATAAATAAAATAAATAATTAATAAGTTTTCAAAACAGAAAGCACCAAGCCCATGTGGGTTTGTTAGTAAATTCTAGCTAATATTTAAGGAAGAAAATATACCAATTCTCTGCAGTTTCTTTCAGGAAATAGAACAGAGTGAATCTTTCCTAAATTATTCTATGAGGCCATCATTGCCATAATGTGAAAAATCAGACAACATATTCCAAGAAAAGAAAACCATAGACCAATATTTCTCATGAACATAGACACAAAAATCCTCAATAACATATTAGCAAATTGAATTTAACATATGGAAAAGAATTATACACCATAGTGAGTGAGATTTATTTCAAGTATGGCAAGGCTAGTTCAACATTTGAAAATCAATTAAAGTAGTTAGTCAAATATAAAAATTAAAGAAAAAATATGATTATATTGATAGATGTAGAAAAAGTGTTTGCTTATATACATTACAATAAACATGATCTGAAAATTAGAAATAGAGTAGAACTTCAACTATAAAAAGAATACCTGCCAAAAATAGCTGACATACTTAATGGTAAAAACTAGATACTTTCCTGCTAGATAAGAACAGGTAAAGGATGTCTACTCTTACTACTCTTATTCAACATTGTGTTAAAAGTCCTAGTTAATTCAAAAAGACAAGAAAAAGAAATAAAGATTATACAGGTTGGAAGGAAAAAAATAAAATCATCTTTTTTTTTTATTCCAGACAAAATAATTGTTTCTGTAAAAATTTCCAGTAAGTCAACAATAACACCATTTTTGCTATGCTCTAAATATAAACAGACTTTTCCAAATTTTTTGTTTTGCAAAAACTGTATTCCTTGTCATGTATGTTCATTAAAATCTCTATTCCTTATCCGAGTTCAGCTAGTATTTTGACAGTGATTTCCTTGAACCCTAGGAGAGAATAAAAAAAAATTAAAAAAAAAGAAAAAAAAATCCCATATCTGCCAGTCTTTACAAATTGTCTCTGCTCCAGGCACTCCTTCAACTCTTATCCAAACTTGCACCAAACCTAGGAATTAGCCAAAGGTTGAAGCTTTGGGTCTTCCCCCAGGCATATGCATGACATGGATTTCTAAATTACCCATGTGCTTTTGAAAGTCCTAATTTCTTAAACACTCTTCCTGAGCTTTAGGCAGTCCATTGTATGTCTCAGTTCATAATCTATTATTCCAGGCATTTTAGTTGGTCTTGCAGTGTTTTTGAGCATCCCTGCTCTTTTCCAGCCTGGGTTCAGCAAAACAGAGGTGATTGCCATTATATTTTATATAACTACTAGAAGCCTGGTGCATAAATTCATGCATGAGTGGGGTCCCTCAGGGTGGCCTGTGGGGATTGGGCCGAAACCTGCAGTCCAATGCCTCGTACAGCTCCTTCCTGCTGCTCCCCCTCATCCCAGCCCTGCTCACACCCAATCAGTCCCAATCAGGAGAGGCTCGTACCGCTGCAGCAGTGTTTGCCATCTGTGAGCCCTGCATATGATGCCCTCCAGAGGCAATGATCTGGGGATCGAGCTGAAACCAGCTTTACAACATCCCCCGAGGTGTCCTGGATTGACAGAGGGCATAGGCAGGGACCCCACTCATGTACTATCAGGGCCTGGAGGGTTCCAGGGTGTGTCTGGCCCATCTCGCTCAGTCCCAATCTGCCAGATCCCAGCAGCAAGCTAACCTACCAGTTGGAGCATCTGCCCCCTGATGGTCAGTGCACATCATAGTGAGCGGTGAGTGGCCTTAGCATATCATTAGCATATTATGCTTTGTTTGGTTGAATAGACGATGGGTCACCGGATGTCTGGAAACTAAGCATATTAGGCTTTTATTATATAGTATTAAAGTAGCCAACCATGAGAGTTATCTCTGACATAGTCAAGTTTGTTTAGATTTACCCATATTGTCTTTTCTCATCATTCCCTGCTTTATCTCAATACTTCCTTCTGGGATCATTTTACTTTCCTCTGAAGCATATCTTTAGATATCACTTTTCTGAGAGTCTCTCAGTTTTTTTTGTTTTTTATAATGCTACCCACCCCACCCCCATTTTCTTTGCTTTAATTCCTGAGAGATAGTTTCACTGGGTTATTTAATATAAAACATCTTGAAGATAGGATATTACTAATTTCTACTTTATTGCTTGTGAGAAGCAGCAGAGGTAATTTGTAAACTAGGAGAGGTGGGTTTAATTTCTGTTTCTTCATCAATAATCTGTTTTTTTTATTTCTGACTGTTTAACATTTTCTGTGTCTGGGTTATGCATTTCTCCCTAATATTTGTCTAGGTTAGGTTATCTTTTATTTATTATGTATGGGATTTAATATCCTATCTGAACATCCTTCTTTCTTTTCTCTCTGTGGTTCAGTCTGTATAATTTCTTCAGTTGTATTTTCCATTCATTTAATCCTTTTCTCTTTTGCTATGTCTAATATGCTATTTTATATGTCCATTGAGTTTCAAATATTTATTATTTAATTTTTCTTTCAGTACTATTTAATCACTTAAAATTTCAGGTTAATATTGATAGTCTTATGTTTCCCATTGTTTCATAAATGTGTTTATATTTTTAAATATATTAAACATATTTGTTACATATTTGCCATATTGATAACTCCAATATCATCAGCTTTTGTGAGTTTGTCTCTGTTATTTGTTGCTTTTGTTGGCTTTTTTTCATGACAACTTTTGGATTTGGTGATGGTACTAGTGGTGGTGAGAGAGAGGCGGGTGGGAGGGGTTTTAGTATAATTTCTTTGAGGCCAAATTTTTAAAGGGATTCATTTAGAGAAAATTTTCCTTTTCTCCTGCAAATGTGCCTAGGTGTAACCACCAACTTTGGACAACTTTTAACTAAGTTTTTTGCTTCAGCCAATTCCCCCCCTCCCCCCCCCCCCCATCATCTAAGTTTAGACCCCATACCCACAGAAAATGGGGGGATTATGGTTGATAATTCTGAAAGTAGACTTCCTTTTTCCCTACTCTGCCCAAAGCCAATGTTGAGTTAGACATGGCATATTCACCTGCTCTTCTCTGCAGCAGAACAAAGGAAGGAGGTCTTAGTCATTCTTGTAGGATTTCAGGGTCCTATCTTTTTCAGTGGTCTCCAGCACCTTTCCTTATGCTTAGATCCCTCACTTTCCCTTCTGCAAGCATAAGGTGCAACTGAAATGAGCAAATCTACCAGAGAACATCCAGCTCCTTGATTTGCATATTCTAATCATTTATGACCTCAGCATTTTCCTCACCAAAAGAGTCTGCTGGATACTCCCTCAGCTAACTCCTCAGCCCAAGTAGGATGATCTTCTCTTCAGAGAGGCACAATGGCCTCTCTGCTTTGCCTATTAAGACACATTGGTGTGTATTCTATAAGCAGCATAGAATAACTACACTCAAAGAATTATCTGCTATCTAAACTCAGTTTGGCATTTTAACATATCTTTTAATATTTTCCCCAGAATTTTTGGGTATGCCACATCCAGGACATTATTTATTTACATATGAATTGGAAAGCCAGAGGAAGGCACTTTGGAGAGATATCAAAAATAGAGGCAAAGGGAAAAAAAGAGAAGTAATGCAAGAGGTGGAGAATAAAAAGGAGAAGGAAGAGCAGGAAAAAATGAGGATAAGAAGGAGAAAGAGATAAATAGAAAAAAGGATGAAATCAAGCAGAGAAGTACAAACATGAGCAATAGAAAATGATGGCTTCTTAAGTTTCCTGTAAAATGTCAAACTCTTGCTCTTGGGATTGTTGCATTTTTGCCTTCCTTGAGATTTGGGAAACATACTGAGGCTTTATACACCTCTTCATATTTGTTTGTTTAGACATCTAAACTTAGTTCCCATTATTTATCACCAAAAGAACTTTCTGATACTCTATCTACTCACTTCTGAGACTAAGTGGGCTGGACTCCTTTTTATTTTTTATTTTTTTTATTTTAAATATATTTTATTGATTTTTTACAGAGAGGAAGGGAAAGAGATAGAGAGCTAGAAGCGTCGATGAGAAAGAAACATCGACCAGCTGCCTCTTGCACACCCCCTACCGGGGATGTGACCGCAACCAATGTACATGCCCTTGACCGGAATCGAACCTGGGACCTTTCATTCGGCAGACCGACGCTCTACCACTGAGCCAAACCGGCTTCAGCTGGACTCCTTTTTAGATGTGTGGGCTCTCTGCTTTGCTATTAAGATACAAGGGATTAAGATACATGTTCAACAAGAAATATTAGAAGATTGCTCTCTACGTCCTAGTCACAGTGAATATTCTCAAAATTATCAATAGCTTAATTCAGAAAAACAAACATTTCTACTCTTGGATTAAATCATAGCTAAAGAAAATTGAGAACTCCAATAGTATCATTCTGGTTCCTTCTGATGATGATTTTACTACATAGCACTTTGATTTGATGCTACAATCTATATATTATTGCTTGGTATAAAAAAAACCAGAGGCCTGGTACCCGAAATTTCATGCATTGGGATGGGTCCCTCAGCCCAGCCTACACCCTCTTGCAGTCTAGGACCCCTCATTCTTACCACCTACCTACAGCTGAGGCTAGAGAGGCTCCTGCCACTGCTACTATGCTTGCCAGCCATGGGACCTCAGCCAGAAGCTGGGCTCATGGCTGGTGAGTGCAGTGGCAATGGCTGGAGTCTTACCCCACCTCCAAGGCAATGATAAAGAGCAGCGAGCCTGACTTCTGGCTGAGTGGCACTCCCCCTGTGGGAGTGCACTGACCACCAGGGGCCAGCTCCTGGGTTGAGCGTATGCCCTCTGATGGTCAGCGCACATCATAGTGACTGGTCGTTCTGCCATTAGGTTGCATATTAGGGTTTTATTTTATAGGAGAGGGTCTATGTGGTTAATGGGTACCATGCTTTATTGTTATGGGTTCAGTTCTGTCTTCCCAAAATTTATATGCTGAGGTCCTAACCTTCAGTAGCTTAGAATGTTACCTTATTTGGAAATAATGTAGTTGTAGCTATAATTATTAGCTTAATTAATAGAGGTCATTAGGGTGAGCCCTAATTCAATATGACTAGTGTCTTTATTATTTTTTAAAGGAAGTTTGAACAGGGACATATACATGGTAAATGTCATGTAAAGATGGAGGCAGAGATTGAGTGATACAAACCAAGGAACACCAACAATTGCCAGCCAACAGAAGGCAGGCAAAATGCAAAGGACAGGTTTTTCTCACAACCTAAAAAGGAAGCAACTCTGTCAATACCTGGATTTTGGACACGATAAATTTTTTTGTTGTTTAAACCACCAAGTTTATGGTACTTTGTTAAGACAGCTACATCAAAACAATACTGCGAGTCCATCAATACTGGCTCATGGCGGTCCCTGGTATAGACCGGTGCATGAATATTGCTCTCTCCAAGCACAAGTGCTCACATGTATGACTTTTTATGACCTGTTAACTTGAGCTTAACTTAAGTACACTCATGACTGTACTTAATATTGCATTACTGCCGCTCACTGGGAAGGAATAGTTCAGGTGTGCCAAGAAAAACACCAATGACTCATCTGTAAACTTTGTGTTATTTTAGAGATGCCAATGAGAGGCTGTCATCCAGAAGAAAAAAAAATCTAGTCATGCCTGCAGGGAGGCCTGGCCAAAAAAATGGTTGAGAGGTCACCAGATTCCTTGGTGGATTATTTCCCACTCTCTTTCACAGTCCAAGTAGCCATTTTCCATCTTCTCACATCAATGCATGGCAAAATAATTATTTGTACTAGAGGGGAACTTTTAGCAGCCCTCAGAGAGTAAGATCATGCCAGAACATAGCTCTAAGCATGCCCTGGAGTAGAAGAAGTGTACTGTTCTCACAACCATGTTCTTGGGTGGTATGGTATGTTCTGTGGTTGGGGTAGGGTTAACCACAATCCCACTCTTTCAGTCCCTTTCATGCAGTCATGTAGTGGATTTTTTAAAAATTACTTTTGTTAGGGTGGGCCTTAATCCAATATGACTAGAATTCTTATAAGAAGAGGAAATCAAGACACAGACATGTATAGAGGGAAGATCATGTTAAGACTTGGGATGGAAAAATAGCCATTGACAGGCCAAGGTAAAAAATGACTTTCTGTTGTTTAAGTTACCCAGCCTGTTGTACTGTGTGATGGCAGCCTAGCAAACTAAAGCAGCACCATTCAATCAGCAGTCCCAGAGCATTGACTTTGGTCCTTGTCCATCAGGGCATTCATAGTCTTGTGAAAACAGTGGCTGTGAGGGTAATAATCTTCACCGGTATTAATGCCTTTATCATGGCTTCACTGTGGGCAGAGTATACTTTCCTGCCCCTTGATTTTAGCCTCAGCCATGTAGCTCCTGTTGTTCAGTAGCATGTGGGCAGAATTAACACTGTGCAAGTTTTAAGCACAGGCTTTCAGCATTTTTATGTGTTCCTCTCTTACACCCCTGGTTTTTCTATGACAACAACATGACACATCTAGTCTCAGATCCAAGGAGGATGAGAGATAGGCAGAGCAGAGCCTTTGTAGTTTGAAGTCGAAACACCCAGTCCAATCCAGTCCAAATCAGCCCACTCACACCCAACTGAAGACATGTGAGTGAGCCCAGATGACATTAACAGAGATTCCTCTAGACAAACTTTGCATACATCAGTAACATGTATTGTTAAGTGGCAACAAAATAATGTGGTTGTTACACAGCATTTAGTGGCAATAGCTAACTGATATAATGAACTTATGACCTGAGATTATTTAATCAAAGATGAAAGCCCAATTTTTTTTTTTCAGTGTTAAGAAGAAGTTGTCTTTTTTCTCTGAAGGAACACATTTTGGCCACTACTTCGTGCCCAGAATGTAGATGATAATAAGGATAATAAGGATGCAGAACAGGGTAATGGGAGAAATCTGTTTTCTGATTGGTGCTGATAAGCCTTGCGCACCAACCAAACATAAGACTTGAGCTATGCCCGAAACCGGTTTGGTTCAGTGGATAGAGTGTCAGCCTGCGGACTGAAGGGTCCCAGGTTCGATTCAGGTCAAGGGCATATACTTTGGTTGCGGGCACATCCCCAGTAGGGGGTGTGCAAGAGGCAGCTGATTGATGACTCTCTCTCATAGATATTTCTACTGTGTTTCCCCAAAAATAAGACATCCTCTGAAAATAAGATCTAGCACATCTTTGGGAGCAAAAATTAATATAAGACACTGTCTTATTTTCGGGGAAACAGGGTAACTCTCTATCCCTCTCTCTTCCTCTCTGTAAAAAAAATCAATAAAATATATTTTAAAAAAAGACTTGAGCTACCTTTGAAATTCCTACTCATATGAGCAGAGGCATTCCCTTATTGTTTAAGCCCATGTGATTTAGATTTTCCATTACTATGAAAATACAGATACAAAACTTTTGCGTTCATCTGCAACATGCAAAAAACTTGGAAAGTGATCACTCTTGCTCCTAAAAACAAGGAAAATATTGAACAAACTGAAAATAAACAAAATTTCTTAGACCCATCAAAGACTTGTGCTCAAAGAATGATACCACCGCCGCCCGACACCAAATCTGGAGAGACAGTGAAGACACAGAATCTGCATGCTTAGAGCAGAAGCAGCTGGAGCCACAAATGGGTAGGAACATTTGGTAATTTTGATGGACTGGAGATTGAGTGTGGACTAGCAAGAAAGTGAAAAACTTCTGGAGTCTTCAGTCTTAGGGGAATCCACACTTCCATGGATCTACTTTTAGGAAGCTCACCAGGTTCTTATGGTAAAAGCTAAGAAAGATTCCCTCAGTGCTGCAGGGCAGGGGTGGGGTGGGGTGAGGAGAGGAGGAATCATTGTGAGATATGCCCAGATAATTCTCCATAGTAAATGCTTAATCTTCAGAGGGAATAAGGAATAATTTTTTACCAAAACCTAAAGAGAGAGGAAAAGGGTAAAAAATACTTGTGAAGGTCATAGCTCAGGGAAATTGGTCTATTAAAGTCATATTTAATCATCTATACTAATAAAAGAGAACATGTAGCCGAAACCGGTTTGGCTCAGTGGTAGAGCGTCGGTCTGTGGATTGAAAGGTCCGAGGTTCGATTCTGGTCAGGGGCATGTACGTTGGTTGCAGGCACATCCCCAGTAGGGGGTGTGCAAGAGGCAGCTGGTCAGTGTTTCTCTCTCATTGGCATTTATAGCTCTCTATCTCTTTCCCTTCCTCCCTGTAAAAAAATCAATAAAAATATATTATTAAAAAAAAGAGAACATGTAAATTGACCATCACTATGCTACACCCACCAGCCAATCAGGAGGGAATATGCAAATTAGGAGGCCAATGATGGCAGCTGCCCAGCTGCTCCAGGTGAGGAGTGGCTGGATAGGGCAGGACACCTCTGTGAAAAGGAGGTGGTGGCTGGGGTGGGGGGTGGCGCAAAGGGATCTACAGGAGTGGCACTCTGGCTGCAGTGAAGACGAAGACTGCAGACTTTGGAGTCTACAATGAAGAGAAGATAGCAGACTCTGGCCAGAGTCTGCAGCAAAGACAGCAGGCTCTAGCTGGAGCGAAGGCCTGGGTTCTGGGGGCCAGAGGAAAACAGTGCTGGAAGCCAAGAGAAGGAAAGCCTATTGCATGAATCTCTTACAGCTAAAGAGCTATAAAGTGCAGACTCTACTTAAGGAGCCCAATGGTAAAAGGAGAGAAAAAAACAAAGACATGAAGTAAATTTGAAGCTTCTGACACTTACAGATACAGCAAACATTGAACACTTAGACAAATTAGCATAAAACTTTGCACTAAAGGCTTTTACCTCAGTTCTTATTACCCAATGTATCATGTCCAGCGTTTAATAAAATTTTACAAGGCACACTAAAAGGCAAGATAAAACACAGTCTGAAGAGAAAAAGGAAGCATTAAAACCAGACTCAGATATGACATAGATTTTGAAGTCATTGGAAGGGGAATTAAAAATAGCTATGATTAATATGTTAGGAGCTGTAATGGAAAAAGTAGACAACATGCAAGAATAGATAGGTAATGTAAACAGAGAAATGGAAACTATAATAAATAATCAAAAGGAAAACCTACAAATCAAAACCACAGTAACAGAAATGAAGAAAGCCTTTGATGAGCTCAGAGGCTAAAAGATGTTACAGACATACCATTTAAAGTTCCCAAGCTAAACAAAATAAAACAACATAAAACAAAGCAGAACAAAACATCCTATAACTGTGGGGAATTTCAAATGGTATAACATACACATAGTAGGAATGCCAGAAGAAAGACAAAGGAGAAAAAGAAATATTTGAAGTAGTAATGACAGAGAATTTTCCAAAATTAATGACAGACACAGAACCACAAACCCAGGGCTCAGAGAACACCAATGTAGTAAATATCAAAAAAAGTACATGTAGGTATATAATATTTAAACTACAGAAAACCAGTGGCAATGTCTTTAAAGAAGATGTGGGGTTCATATCTAAAAATAAACAAAGGTAAGAATTACCAAAACCTTCTTATCAGAAACCATGCAAGCAACAAAGAGTTGGTGAAATATTCAGTGTTGACAGAAAAAAATATAGCATTCTATATCCAGAAAAATTATCCTTCAAAAATGAATGAGAAATAAAGACCTTTTTTTAGTAAAACAAAAACTTTTGGTAATTCATTGCCAGCACATCTGTCAAGAAAAAGTATTTAAAATTTTCTTTATGGAGAAGGTGAATTATATAGGTCAAAAACTTAAATGTATATGAAGAAAGGAAGAGCACCAGAGAAGGAATAAAAAAAAAGTAAAATCAAATATTTTATTCCCCTTATTTTACTTAAAAGAGAAAGTTAAAAGTATTATAATAATGGTAACTATGAATTGGGTGGTTATAGCTATAGATACATTAAAACTTATGACAGCAACTTCATAGGAATGAGAGGGAATAATGGATCCTCTCTTGTTAAAGGTAGCTCTATATTCTGTGTCAAGTGATATGACGTTATTTTAAGGTGAACTTAGATTAATTGTAAATGTATATTGCACACTTTAGGGAAACCACTAAAGTTCTTTTAATGGAGTATCATTTGTGTGCTAAGAGAGAAAGTGAAATTGTATAAAATGCTCAATTAAAACCAGAAAAAGCAGTAAAGATAGGGATAAAGAAAAGAAACAAAGAACAAATGCAATGAATAGAAGAACAGTTACAAACATGGTAGATATTAATTTAAGGATACCAATAATCAGCAAATACAAATGGTATAAATACACTAATTAAAAAACAAAGATTATCACAGTAGATCTAAAACAGGATCCAAATATACATGGTCTACCAGAAACTTTCTTTAAATATAAAGATAAAGGTAGATTTTAAAAGTAAAGGAATAGAGAAAGATATATCATACTAACAGTAATAAAATAAGTTAGAGTAACTACATTAATTTCAGACAGAAACTGACTTAGAACAAAATATTCATCAGAGATAAAGAAGGGCACTACGAAATGATAAAGAGGCGAGTTATCCAAGAAAACAGAACAATCCTAAGTATGTATGCACCTAACAACAGAACATCAAAAAAATGTGTAGCAAGAACTAATAGAACTTCAAGGAGAAACAGACAAATCATTATTATATTTGACGACTTCAACACCCCTCTTTCAGTAATTGATAGATGAAGCAAGCAGAAAACCAATAGATATAGTTGATCTGGACAGCACTATCAATCAACTTGACATTTATAGGGCACTCCATCCAACAGCAGCAGAATGCACATTCCTTTCAAACTCACATGGCACTTCCACTAATATTGACTACATATACTGGCTCCTAAATTACACTTTAATACATTTAAAAGAATTGATATCATACTAAGTGTGTTCAGTGACCACAATGGAATTAAAGTAGAAATCAATACAGAAAGGTAGATGGAAAGTTCTAAAATAGTTAGAAATTAAAGAAAAACTTTATCAGCAAGAGGAATTTAGAAGTATTTTGCACTAAATGAAAAAAAAAAAAAGATAACAAATACATGCTCCTCACTGACACACCCATCAGGTTAGTTTTTTAGAGAGTTGCTGATGTTCTTCCAAGACAAAAGGTTCTTCTGCAGTGAAGCTGTTACCCAGTTCCTCATTTTGTGGTGACCCCCTCAACCATAAAATTATTTTCGTTGCTGCTTCATAACTTCTGATGGTCTTACGTGACCCTGCTAGCTGAGCCAGGTTGAGAACTGCTGCTGTAGAGACTAAGACCATTGGAAAATACAGATATATACATTACGATTCATTAACAGTTGATAATCACTGAAGATGGTTAGCATATTTTTAGCAATAAGGCATTTTTAAATTAAGGTATGTACACTTTTTAGACATCATTCCATCACACACTTAATAGACTATAGTATAGTGTAAGCATAACTATTATGTGCACTGGGAAAGTAACAAAACAACATTTGCTTTGTTGCAAAGGTCTAGATCCTTATAGATCCTATCTCCAAATACAGTCACATTGTGGGTTAGGGTTTCAACATATGAATTTGGCAGACACAATTCAGCCCATAATAATACAGCAGATCCTCAAATAACATTGTTTTATGCAATGTCACTTTGAGGGGGAAAAATAGATTTCCAACCAGGGCTATTGTCTGTGGAGGAGTTTGTACATCTTCCCCATGTCTGTGTGGGTTTTCTCCTAGTGCTCCGGTTTCCCCCCACATCCAAAAGATGTGCACGTGAGGTGAACTGGCCTGCCTACAGGTCCTAGTCTGAGTGAGTGTGGGAGTGAGACTGGCCCAGCAGTGAAGAGGCATCTGTCCAGAGTGCATTCCCACCTGTGCCCCAAGCTGCCTGGACAGTCTCCAGCTACCAGAAACCCTGAACTGGAATAAGCAGTTTGGGAAAATAATCGTACTTATTTTTATTACTCTTCCTTAAATGTATGTGTAGCTCACATTTATTTCAATGTTTAATATCAGGAGTGTTTGGGGTCTTTATTTAGAAGTTTGGTGATGTTTGTATGAGAAGAGATATGCTATAGGAACTTAATTTAACTCTCACTTATATCAACTACCTGTGGTACACATGGTTTCATTAGAAGTCATTAGCTTATAGGCACAATTTGCAAGAACTTTTTGATATTGAGGACTTCCTGTAATATCATAATAATGTTAGGTAAAAGAGTAATGATATGTGTTTGGTATACTAGCATCCATCGCATTAAATAAAATTAATTATGTGAACTGTATTAATTGTTTGTTATTTAATGCCTTATGAGCTATAAGAAAAAGTGTTATGTGGGACTTCACATCTCATGACAAATTAAAAGCAGAACTTCAACTTTGCCACCTCAAGATTCCACAAGAAAAAGATCCAAAAACTCTGTGATAAAACAGTTTCAGTCCAAATATAATAAAAAGAGAATGAAGAAATACTTTGAAGACTGTGTAAGAGCAAACATTTTGTTCCTACTTATAAAATTTAACAACAGAATTCCAAGTGCTTTAAGAAGAAAATTCTTCATAATTTCAAGTTAAGAGGAGCTTAAGTTTTAAACATAAAAATAATTGTTTTAGATTGCAATCTCTCTTGGTAGTTGTAGATGAAGCTAGGATCTTTTGTGCAAAATTTCTTCTAACAATACGTTATAAAAATCTTTTACTAAATTATACAATGCTACCCTCAGAAAGGGTAATAATATTTAATGTGCTGCTTTTGTATTTTGCATCAGGCATTTGGCCATGTACAAGCACGAGGGATTATTTTTACAGCCGATAGCAATGTTGGATGGCTTACTAAGAGATTTTTCTGTTTCTGTTAGTTAACATGGGAATCTGCTAAAGAACTATTTATAGAGTGAAAGTTCAGTGCAACCGATGCTGGAACCCATGTAGCAAAAGCCAGGCGTGAATAAGAAGCTCACAAACCTGTCAAGTTTTGGGCCCATCCTCCAGTTGTGTGTTCAAAAATTAACGAAGTAGTAGTGTGCCATGTAAGAGAATTATTGGTCAGAAGTAGGCTAACTGTGAGCAGCCAGGTCCACCCCTTCTTCAGCCACAGCCAGACTACAAGACAAGGACATCATGGAACTGCCTTGTCAGATGCTCACACAAGACACTCACACCAGCCCTAGCTGGTTTAGGTCAGTGGATAGAGAGTGTCGCCCTGTGAACTGAAGGGTCCCGAGTTTGATTCCCATCAAGGGCACGTGCCTGAGTTGTGGGCTCAATACCCCAGTAGGAGGTGTGCAGGAGGCAGCCAATCAAAGATTCTCTTATCATTGATGTTTCTATCTCTCCCTCTTCCTCACTTCCTCTCTGAAATCAATAAAAAAAATATATTTAAAAAAAGACATTCACACCAGATACAAATCAGCTGTGATGTGTTTAAAAGACTGCTTAGGCCGAAACCGGTTTGGCTCAGTGGATAGAGCATCGGCCTGAAAGGTCCCAGGTTCGATTCCGGTCAAGGGCATGTACCTTGGTTGCGGGCATATCCCCAGTAGGGGGTGTGCAAGAGGCAGCTGATCGATGACTCTCTCTCATCGATGTTTCTAACTCTCTCTCTCTCTTCTTCTCTATACAAAATCAATAAAAATGTATTTTAAAAATAAATAAATAAATAAATAAATACTTAATTAAAAAAATAAAATAAATAAATAAAAATAAAGACTGCTTAGATAAGTAGAAGCTTTAGCACTGCTTTTTGAGGTATGAAAAACCAACATAGAAGGGAGCACTAATGACAGTTCAAACATACAAAAAAAACCCCACCGTATTAAAGTACACTATTCAGTGGTTTCCAGTATATTTAAAGAAATATGCAAGCATCGCTACTATCTAATTCTAGAATGTGTCATCATCCCAAAAGAAATCCCACACTTATTAGCACTCTCTCCCTATTCTCCTCTCCCCCTAGTCCTTAGAAACCACTAATTTTCCTTTCAGTATGGACTTGATTTTTCTGGACATTTTATATAAATTGAATCATAAAATATGCACCTTTTTGTGTCTGACTTCTTTCTGTTAGCAATTATTTTTAAGGTTTATCCAGGTTGTAGCATGTATCAATACTTTATTACTTTTTAAATATATATATTTTTATTGATTTCAGAGAGGAAGGGAGAGTGAGAGTGAGAATGAGATAGAAACATCAATGATGAGAGAGACTCATTGACCAGCTGCTTCCTGTATGCCCAACACTGGGGATTAAGCCTGCACCCTGACCGAGAATCAAACTGCGGCCTCAATATTCAACCATGGAGCCACGCCGACCGGGCTACTTCATTATCTTTTATTGCTGATTAATATTTAATGATTGGAACAAACCATGTTTTATTTATCCACTCATTAGTTCATGTACAATTGGGTTACTTCTCCCTGGGGCTATTATGAATAGTGATGCAGTGAACATTTGTGTACAAGTTTTTGTATATACCTAGAAATGAAATGTCTGAGTCCCATGTTTAGCATTTTGAGGCAGCTTCACCATTTGACATTCCCTCCAGCACTGTAATAGGATTCTGATTTCTCCACATTCTCATTATTATTTTTTATTGTCTGCATTTTTAAAATTATAGCCTACCTAGTGGGTGTGGAGTAACATCTCTTTGTGGTTTTGCATATCCCTAATGGTGAAAGACATTCAGCATGTCTTCATGTTATTAAGGTCCATTAGTATATCTTCATTGGAGAAATGCCTATTAAAAATGTGCCCATTTTAAAACTGAATTATTTTTTTGAGTGTTGAGTTGTAAGAGTTCTTTGTATATTATAGATACTAGTTTCTTATCAGTTATGATTTACAAATATTTTATCCTATTCTATAGTTTTTTGTTTTTGTTTTTTACTTTCTTGATATTGTGCTTTGAAGCACAATTATTTTTCATTCTCATGAAGTTTAATTAATCAATATTTTTCATTGCTTGGGCTTTTGTGTCATATCTGAGACCAGAGTGTAATACAAGGTCCTGGAGACTTAGAAGCAATTACAATTTCTTCTAAGAGTGTTATCATTTTAGCTCTTACATTTAGGTATTTAATTCATTTTGAATTAATTCTTGTATATGCTGTGAAGTTTGGGTTCAGATACATTCTTCTTCATGTAGATATCTAGTTGTCCCAACACCTCTTGTTACAAAAGCTGTTCCTTCCCT
Source organism: Pipistrellus hanaki (assembly GCF_964339955.1). NCBI lineage: Eukaryota > Metazoa > Chordata > Mammalia > Chiroptera > Vespertilionidae > Pipistrellus > Pipistrellus hanaki. The sequence goes on along the minus strand of NC_140508.1, from coordinate 19,016,314 downwards.
CTTTATACTACTTGGAACTCTTACCAAAATTAATTCACCATAAACATGCAGGTTTATTTCTGGACTAAATTATATTGCATTAATCTATATGTCTACCATTATGTCAGTACTATATAGTATCAATTACTGTAGCTTTGTAGTAAGTGTTGAAACTGGGAGTGTGAGATTTCTATATTTGTTCTTCATTAAGGCTGCTTTGGCTATTCTGGTCCTTTTCATTTCCATGTGAATTAAAAAAGATTGATTTATTTTTGGAACAGTTTTAGGTTTACAGTAAAATTTAGCAGAAGATACAGAGAGTTTTCATATATCCCTTGTTTTCCCAATATACTCAGCCTCCCTTTCAAAATCCTGCATCAGATGAGTACATTTCTTACAATTGATAAACCTACATTGACACATCATTATCACCTAAGTCCACAGTTTACATTAGGATTTATTTTTTGGTGTAGTCATTTCTGAGTTTTGACAAATATATGATGATATGTTTCTACCATTACAGTATCAAACAGAATAGTTTCACTGCCCTAAGCACTCTGCGCTTTGTCTATTTTATTCTTCCCTCCATCCTGACCAATGTAAACCATAGTTTTGTCTTTTTCAGAATGTAATATAGTCATAATTATACAGTATGTAGTCTTTTCAGATTGGCCTCTTATATTTAGTTTCGCGAATTTAAGGTTTCTCCATGGTAGATTGGCAGCTCATATTTTTATTTTTTTATTTTTTTTTTTTAGTGCTGAATAATGTTCCATTGTTTGAATATACCACAGTTGACCCATTCATCTGCTAAAGAATATCTTGGCTGCTTTCAAGTTTCAGCAATTATGAATAAAGTTGCTATAAATTCAAGTGCAGGTTTTTCTGTTGACAAAAAGTATTCAACTTCTTTTTTTTTTTTTTTTTTTTGAGTAGAGGAATAAGTAGTAGTAAGGTGTATGATTGCTAAATTTTATGGTAAGACTATATTTAGATATTTAAGAAACTGCCAAACTGCCTTCCAAAGTGGCTATACCATTTTGTATTAACCCCAGCAATGAAAAATTAAAGTTTCTATTGCTCCACACCCTGACTAGCATTTGATATTTGTCAAGGCCATTCTGTGTAGTGGTATCTCATTGGTGTTTTAATTTGCAATTCCCTAATAATGTATGGGTTGGAATGTCTTTTCAAATGCTTAGTTGCCATCTATATATCTTTGGTGAGTCGTTGGTTCAGATCTTTTGCTATTTTTACTGATAAGAACAGATACTACACTTGATCTTAGCCAAAAGGCCAAGAAGCGATATTTTGCTGTTTTTAATTGGGTTATTTGGTGTGATTTGTTGTTGTTGTTGCATTTTAAGTGTTCGTGTATATTTTGCATAACAGGTCTTTGCCAGATATGTCTTTCTCAAATATTTTCTCTTTGTGGCTTGTTTTCTCATTTTGTTGACAGTGTCTTTTGCACAGAAGAAATTTTTAATTTTAATGAAGTCCAGCTTATGAATTATGTTTTTCATGTCTTTAGTATTATATCTTATAAAAAGCCATAGCCATACCCATGTTATGTTCTAGAAGTTTTAAAATTTTTATTTTATATTTAAGTCTGTGATCCATTTTGAATTAATTTTTGTGAAGGGTGTGAGGTCTGTTAATGTTGGATGTTAAGCGGCATTTAATACTGGTGGGTCTTGATCTGGCATCTAGAAGGGTTCAGCAATCTGGAGATGGGGCCATGCATAGATTAAATAAGAGTCCAAAGAAGAGCTATAATTTTGAAAGGCATTGGGGATCAGAGGAGCCTGGCTAAAGAAACCAAGTTCTTCTTGTCTCAGGATCCCTTGCTTTTTATTAACACAATTTGTCCCAAGGCAAGGTGAAGATACACTTCAAAGAGTAGGGTTTCTGTAAAGAAGCATTGTCAGAATGGGGAATAGCCTACAGTTGTTCAGGTGTTTGGCCAGTAGGAGGCAATAACATATAGATTATCTGGCAGCAAACAATTATCTGTTTTCAGGGTTGGGGAAATGCCTTTAGCCATTCCCAATAGGCGATAACATATGTGACCCAGCCCTTGTTGAGTCCCCAAGTTCCACCAACCTTTTGATGAAACTCTTGTAATTATGATGCTAGAATTGGCTTCAGCAGTCTGTGTCTAGATTTATTTTTTTAATATATGGATCTCCATTTATTGTTATAGCACTATTTGTTGAGAAGACAATCTTTATTGCTTTTACTCCTTTGTCAAAGCAGTAGAATATCTATATTTATACCTATATCTATATCTATATCTATATCATTTTCCTTTCTCTCCTTCTATGACTTTGGATTGGAATGTTTAATCCATTTCATTTAATATAATTATCAATAAGGTAGAAATTGCACCTACCACTTTGCTATATGTTTTCTACATGTCTACCTTGTTTTGTTTCTCTTTCATTGTTGGTGTATTTTGTGTTAAATGTATATTTTCTAGGATATTATTTTCTTGCCATTTATTTTACATTTTATAAATTATTTCCTTAGTGCTTGTTTTGAGGACTAAAATTAACATCTTAAGAATGTGTCAGATTAATATCACTTTAAGTTTAATTGTATAAAATTTTTTTGCTTTTATATAACTCCATTCACTTCCCTCCTTAATGTTACTGTTGTCATCCAAATTACGTCTTTTTACATTGTGTGATCTTTAATGCAGATTTATGACTATAGCTTTATGCAGTTGTTTTTTAAGTTAGATAGTATTAATAAAATATAATAAAACACCTTACATTTACAATGAATTTTATATAACCTAGGTAGTTTTTTTCCTATGATTTTTATTTCTTCAAAGGAATTTGAGTTACTTTATGGTGTCCTTTTATTTCAGCCTAGAGGACTCCCATCAGTATTTCTTGTAGAGTAAATCTGCTAGTAAATAAAAAAATTTAAAAAAAAATCTGAAAATGTCTTAAATTTTCTTTATTCTTCAAAGAAAGTTTGGCTGGTGTAAAACTGTTCACACAATATTTTTCTTTCAGCATTTTGAATATGTCATCTACTGCCTGCTGGTTCCATGATTTAGGATGAGAAATTAGCTATTAATCTTATTAAGAATCCCATCCCCATTTATAATCACACTTCTGTTGCTTTCAATATTATTTTGTCTTTCAACACTTCCATTATAATGGATCTAGATGTTGATTTCTTTGCATTTATATTGCTTGGAATTTGTTGAATTTCTTAGATGTATAGATCAATGTTTTTATCAAATTTTGGAACATTTCAGCTTTTATTTCTGTAAATATTCTATTTGTTTCAGTATTCCCCTTCTGGAATTCCTGTTATACATATATTAATACACTTGATGATGTCATAGGTCTATGAAGTTCTATTCTGTTTTCTTCATTGAATTTTTTATTTCAGTTTTGTACTCATCTTTCTTATACTTTTCTTTAGAGTTTTAGACTTTTTTTTTTTTTTGGTTCATTTAAAATAGTTGATTTGAAGTATTTGTCTAGTATGTCCAATGGCTGGGCTTCCTCAGGGACAGTTTCTATGAACTGCTTTTTTGTTTTTTTCTATTATAGACTCTACATTTTTTCTTTGTATGTCTAATAATTTTTCGTAAAAACTAGTCACATTAAGTAAAAATAATGTGACAACTATACAAATAAGATTATTCTCTTTAGAGTTTGTTGTTGTTTCTCTCTCTCTCTCTCTCTCTCTCTCTCTCTCTCTCTCTCTCTCTGTGTGTGTGTGTGTGTGTGTTTTCAGTGATTTTTCAAAACTAATTATGCAAAATTAACATTCTTTATCATCTGTGGTCACTAAAGTCTCTGCTTGATTAATTTACTGGTCAACTATAGATTTGTTAAGATTTCCTTACATGCCTGGAAATAACAAGTCTCCTATTCTCTGCCAAGGGGCTCAGTATACGTGTATTGGGAAATGACTTCAAAATTTAGCTATGCAGTTTACAAATCTGTCTTAGTCTTCTCTTTTTACTTATTCAGAACCTCAAGTTTTCAGAAGTGAGAACTTACAGGGCCTTTCAGGTTTTTTCTTTGCATGGACACAGCCTTTGCATGGACTATGCATGTGTGTGGCTTTCTAGATTTCCAGATATCAGAATTTTTCAAAGCACCCAATGGAGATATCATTCTCCATTTTTTATTTTTAAGCCAATTGATTATCCTACTGTTTATTCCCTCTGTTATTTAATGTGTTGGGCAGCCAATTTTCACTGATTACTTTCAACAAATTTCCATAGGCAAAAAATGATTTGTATTTAATTTACTCTGAGTCAAATTAAATAAAGAGGCATCTTTCAGAGAACAACAAGGCATATAAAATGAAGACCTTCTGCCTCTTCCAGTGGTTACCTGGCTGCTTGTTTTCACTGTGATTATGATTTATTTGTTTTCAAGGATACCATAGTACCAGGAAGTATGGGTGGAAATAGAGCAAGTTAAAATGCCATATATAATAGCTTGCTGCTCTTACTTAGCTTCAGCCATTTTTTTTTTTTCTTGAATAAATGCCCTGTACATTGCAGGAAGTCTTTGGTTAATTGTCAGAGTCCTGAAAATGTTGATTCTAACTACTTTCCTTAATGTTCTGATTATTGTTATGCAGAGACTTTTGAGTGTTCTCACTTTTCCAAAACTTTAAAGTGCCAGAAAACATTGCCCACGTGGGATTTGGTAGCAATATAAAACATCTCAGTAATTATCTCACAGGTGACAATTACTATAATGAAGAACTCACGAAGATCAAGAGCCAAAGTCTTTATGCCTATAATAACTGTGGGAGGTGTTAGCAATTCCTCTACCAGAAAGCTGAAATTCCCTGATAATTGTATATCACTATGAGTAATGCTGCGATAGCTTGCATCTTAGAGAGAGTCAAGAATCTAGGGTTTTTATAAATGAGGAAATGAAGTGCCTGGTGATTGTGAGATTCTCCTACTCCTGCACATCTGGAAAAGCCAGAATTAGCTCCTGGTTCCTTTGAAGCCTGGTTTTGTAAAGGCAGCTTGAGCAAAAAGCCCAAGTTTTTGTGCCCCTCAACCTGCATTCTGATGCATATGCTTGCTAGCCTATAATTAAGCCCCAACCCTCTTACCCCTTGTGTCTTGGCCTTGCAAAATCTGTTTCCCTGAATGCTTATCTTGCAGGGGCTATAAAAGTCCCCACAGAAGATTAAATTCTGGCGCCAGGCGAGTTGATTGGTTTGGTCCTAATCTCCCTTCCCCCTTACAACTGTCATAGGGGCTGCAAAAGCCAGTGAAAAGCAGACAAACTTAGGGCTATATAAACAGACTCCCACTGCATTGGGCCACACAGCTTTGAGAACTGATTCCCTTGAGCCATGCACCAGTGTTCCTGCAATAAAGTGTTTTTTTCTGAATCTTCTGAGTTCCTGGTTGTGTGTCCTCTGCTTGCCTGGTAATTTCTGCAACAGTTTTGGCAAAATAGTCACACATAGTTATGGAACCAGAGATTACTGTCTAGGAAAAAAAAGAAAAGTGATTTGTTGTATGGAGCAAGGAGCTCTTCAGTGTCTTTGAAATTCCTCATAAATGGAAAGAAAGCAGAATTCATGGTTTAAGAAAAACAAAACACAACACAACCAAACTATGATGTTTTGAAGTTGGTGGTCATAATACCCAATAGGTCTGACCAAGGGTATATTCATGAAAATGGTTTCAAAGAATCAAGGGTAAAAATGGTGGCTATCAAAAGAATGTGTTCAAGACACCCTGAAAAACACATATGGTATTAAAACAAGCCAGAGGAAAATCATTTGGGCAAAAAAAATGAAAAAGGATCCCAAGTCAAATTTAAAGAAAATATTCCTTTTTTAACTTTTGGTCGAGAATATGTTTGTAAATTTTCAGAAGACAACTCCGAGACCATGTGGATTCTGGCAAGAGAGAGGAATTGACAGGACTACTCCAACCATGAAGACAGAAGAGAAGCAGTCCAGAGATGGAAGACGCTGACAATGCCTTTCCATAATAGCAGTCAGCAGCTGTGTATTACTGCAGGTTGCCCAGGATCAAACCAGAGAGGGTTGGACCTGAATTACCACCATTTTTCCACCATCCAGAACTGAAATATCATTGCTGACATGTACACATAAGGAACCGTTTGACATTGAAATTTGGTCTCAAAAGAACTATTGGCCCAGAAAGAAACTCTCTATAGACTGATTCATATGCCCTTAAGCATAACGATTATTGCTTGTCTCATTTTTGATTCTTATAAGTATATTTCCAGTAGGACATGATCTCACTCATCTGGGGGAAATGGTGAACAACATAGACTGATGAACAAGAGCAGACCCAGAGATAAGGAGCCATGGGTCAGACTGTTGGACCTCAAAGGGAGGGTGGGGATAAAAGGGAGAGATCAACCAAAGGACTTATGTGCATACATATGAGTCTAATCAGTGGTCAAGGACAATAGGGGGGTGGGGGCATGAGTGGGTAGGGGTGGGGGATTGGAATGGGGGGTTGAGGACAAATATGTGATACCTTAATCAGTAAAGAAATTAAAAAAAAATTAATACTAAAAATATGGATGGCTTTAAAAATGCCATCTGTTTGATTGTAAATAACTTCCTCATTTTGATTTAAATATTTTACTAACACTAGATTGGGATCATATAGACAATTACTTAATTTTTCCACTCTTATTCTTTTAAAGTCACAATTCTTTGTCTTATAATCCTTAGCTGGTAGATTCATATCTATGGAAAGGTTGTGAAATTTTACCTATGAGGTCTTAAAGGTAGGTGCTGCACTGACATAGGCAGTTCATAAGGATACCAAGATAGGTTAGAAATTTAACTTATAGGGGGGTCCTTTTATTTTCCTCTTGCTATGCCTCATTTTTTATTGTTTGAATACAGACCCCTTCCCACCTAATATTCCTTGCTGATCACACACACTTAAGGCTCCTCTAGTAGTTATTCAATACTTTAGGGAAATGACAAGTAATGCTTTTGTAAAGCAGTTGAATACCATAGTAATCATTGTTGTGGACAAGATCTACCAATGAATGCTAAAATTAATGTGTGAAATTTTGTGGAGAAACAATATTTGTTCAGTTATAAAGTAGCTTCTTAAAATATTAACTCCAACCGCTCAAATTTAACAACCTCCAAATAAGATATACTCACATCACAAACCCACTGATATGATGCAGTGAGGCCTTAGTATAATTTCATTGCCAAAAAAGCATAACCTCTTGTAAATCACGAGAAAACATCAGGCAGAACTAAACGGAGGAATATGCTAAAAAATAAAACTATCAGTACTTTTCAAATGTGTCAAAATCATGAAAAATAAGGAAAGACTAAAGAATTGTCAGAGATTTGAGGAGGTTAAGGAGAAATAATCGCTGAATGCAAAATGGCATCCTGCATAGTAGACCCGAACAGAAACAGGACCTTAGAAATGTGGATGAAAGGGGCCACATGCTGACCTGACAGGCTCAGGAAGGCCTTGCATGGCAGTCTTGCAGACTCAGAGACCAAAAGTAACCACAAGGATGGTCTGAAATGAAGCTTTAACTAAAAGCAGTTACTGTGGGTAGTCAACTCCTAGGCCAGTATCTTCACTGACAGGGTCAACCTTTACCTTAACTGAGCCTATTTGTCTTTTTGCACCTATAATAACACACCCTTTGAAATGTCTAAGTAACTTGTAACTTCCCTTTTTCTGGACCCCTTTGGGGCACAACCTAATGTGCTGGGCGCCAAAACAGATACCACAAATTCCTTCATTATCATGTTTATTGTTCTTGCACCCACCTAAGTATGTGTCTGTGGCAAGCCCGCTTGGCCATGGCATACTCAGCTCCACGTTGGGCGCCTTATGTGCTGAGCCAGCTTAGCCAGGTTCGGTGACCCTGAGGAGGTGGTGAAGGATTGAGAAAAGTCAGACAAGAGAAGAAAGCTGGGTCTGGGTGGGACGCTGGTCCTCTCTGATGGAAAACCTCTCTGATGGAGAGAGACAGTGCCACAGTCTGTAAGCCATCTCTTTATTTTATAGACACATTCCATGAGGCAAAGTAAGGGCGTGGTTAAGATGCTTACAACATTCTTGTAGGTTTCTATCCTATTCAATTATATGCACCTGAACTCTATCAAGCCCACATTACTCAGACATGTGGGACCACGTGTTCGGACCGTAGGTTCAAGCTTACAACTATAGTTGTTGGCTATAATTGTGCTGGGAGGGCTCTGCCCTCTAAGCTGGGACTTACACGTGGCAATGAGAAGACGGTGCCCTCTCATTAGTCCAAGGCTTGAACTTATCCAAACACTATAGCTGCTCTCCACGTATGTCTATCATTTTATTTTTTATCCAATCCATGTGGTTTCCCTCCCCCCACCTCGTTATCCTACCCCTTTGCTTTCTCCTGCCTCTCTAGTCTATCACCAATGGATTTCATGTAACCCACCTAAATCCCTTTCCTTTTATTGCAATGTATAAATGCAAATGTAATCCGCCAATCTCTGAAGCATTATCTCAATTCTTTGAGGTTCTGCTTCCCGGCATATATCGACAGTTTGGCACAAATAAACTCACAAAATTTTTTACAGGTTTCAATATTTTTTTTATGTTAACAGAAGAAAAAGGGATGAAATTTCAATAAGGTTTGTAGTTTAGTTAGTAGTATACCTATGTTAATTTCCCAGTTTTGATAATTGTACTATAATATCAAAAGTGATAACATTAGAAGTTCATGGGGTTTATAGAAACTCTTTATTCTATTTTTGTAGTTTTCCATAAATTTGAAATTATTTCAAAATTAAAAGTTAACCCCTAACTGGTTTGGCTCAGTGGATAGAGCATCAGCCTGCGGCCTGAAAGGTCCGGGGTTCAATTCCGGTCAAGGGAGTGTACCTTAGTTGTGGGCACATCCCCATGAGGGGGTGTGCAGGAGGCAGCTGGTTGATGTTTCTCTCTCATTGATGTTTCTAACTATCTCTCTCTAACTCTCCCTTCCTCTCTGTAAAAAATCAATAAAATATATATTTTTAAAATAAAATATATTTTTTTAAAAATAAATAAGTTAAAAAAATTATTGCACTCAGTTTTTAACATTTCAAAGAACTTTTTTTTATTTCTTAAATAATATTTGTCATCCAATTAAAATTTTTGATATTTTTGGAACACTTTTCTGAGATTATGACAAATGTAGACAAGGGGCTGAAACATTTTGAGAGAAAATAAAAAGTATTATACCTAGGCAGGGTTGTATTCTCAAATTCTCACACTGCTTTTTCAAAAGTTATACCTTGTTTTGTGTTTAAAACACATTAAATTGGTAGTGTTAAAATAACAGATTACAGTAGGTGTGGGATTTAACTTTGAAATTCTTCTTTTGAATATTATCTGGAATGTAGACACTTGCTAATTCATAGCTAAATGTTTAATTATGAGGCTGGAATTCTTATTCCTTGGGAACTCCAGAATCTATTGCTTATAGATTACTTTTGTGGGTGGAAAAAAAGGCCACACCCTAACCTGACAAGCTCAGGGAGGGACCTGCAAGGCAGTTTTGCAAACTCAAAGACCTAAAGTAATTACAAAGGGTGGTCTGCAATTAAAACTTGAACTAAAAGCAGTTTATAATGGGCAGTCAAGTCCATTATCTTCCCTGACAAATGTCAGTCTTTACCTTAACTGACCCTATTGTCTTTTTGCATCTAAGATAACATCCTGGTGAAATGTCAGGGTAGGGGTAATTTGTAACTTCCCTTTTTCTGGACCCCTCAGGGCACAACCAAATGCACCTGGGCACCAGAACAGAGACCATAAGCTCCTTTATTGTCATTGTTATCATGTTGTTGACTGTTAACTATCCTGCACACACCTAAGTAAAAGATGTGTCTATCATTTTACTTATTATCCAATCCCAGAATTTTCCCTGCTTTGCCTTCTTCCACCTCCCTAATCTATCACCAGTGGATTTCCTGTAACCACTTACACCTCCTTCTTTGATTGTAATGTATAAAACAAGATGAAGAGCTGCCATTCTCTGGAGCATTATCCCAATTCATCAAGATTCTGCTTCCTGGCAATTGTTGACAGTTTGGCTCAAACTCACAAAAATTCTTTACAAGTTTTAATATTTTTATGTTAACACTTTAAATGCTTAAACATTGGGAGTTTGGTTTTGTTGGTTTTCCATATATAAGAGATGTTTAAAAACAACTGGGACTTTTTTTTTAAATGGTGCATGTAAACTCGAGTGTTATAATTTATACCTGGCCATACATATGGATAGTTATGAAGACCTAGTCATCTTATCTATGATAAAAAACCAACCAGATCTGTGCTTCTTAATCTTTAATGCGCATAGGAATTTTTTTGTGGATTTTTTTCAAGATGCTGATTCTGAAGCTGCAGGTGTGCTCTGGGCCGGAGATTCTACATTCCTAAGCAGCTCCAAGGAGAATCCATAGTCTGGCCCATTTTGAGTAACAAGGACCTAAATGACCAGAAAAGAGTGCTATGAACGAGTCCTGTCTACTTCAGGTGTCAATCTTCAGAGTAAGGGATTAATTGTAAACAAGTAGAATATTTAAGTATCTTAAGGCAGTACTGCTAATAATAACAAAACTTGAGGAAATCTCTCCACTGACACAAACACTTGGAAGCAGAGAGTGAGGCATGTGGTGCAGCAGTCATTTCAATGTCAGACATTGCCTAAGAAATGTCAAGGGATGGCTGCTGATGCAAATTCAACACCAACAGGAATCCACAGTTTGGGCTGTGGTGAAGAAGGAAACTTTACTCAGTGCAAATGGCTCAACTCTGATATAGCACAGCTGTGAGAACAGCACTACTCAGCCTGAAATAGTGTTACAGCTCAATAGTGTTACAGATCAATTATGAAGCAGCATGTCTGTGGAATAGCACTGCTGTGAGGCGGGCCTGGGGCCAGGCCACTCTCTGGTTACACAGCTCTGCTTATGTTCTGCTCTGCATTGGTCTGCTCCAATCCGGGCAGATATCTTTAGTGTTTCAGATTCAGCTGGGGAAATACCACCTTCAGTCTTCAGTTGAAAGGAAAAGTGGGCTCTCAGAACAAGTAAGAAGCTGACTTAAATAAACAGAAGTCCCCATCACTGACCCCAGATTGGTTCATCTTCATGCAAATGAGGACTCCAAATCCTAGTAGTATGATTGGTCCAAAAGGTATTGTCCTTTTTTGGTCAGAAGGGAGCCTCTCTGATTGCTAACCCAATCACTGATCCCAGATTGGTTCATCTTCATGCAAATGAGGACTCCAAATCCTAGCAATTTGATTGGTCCAAAAAGTACTGTCCTTTTTGGTCAGAAGGGAGCCTCCCTGATTGGTTGTTGAAGATGCTGATGGGGGATATACACAGCTGCACAGCTCTGATTGGATGGGGAGAACCTCAGTCTTATTGGTTGAAATAGAATAACATGAACTCTTCCCTGAGGACTGGCTCAGCAGGCAGGAGTACAGAGCGGGCAGGCAGTTCAGTGCAGGAGGCAGGCAGCTCAGTGCAGGCCTCCTCCTTGAAGTGCAGTTTGCATGAGAGGACCCTATGCAGAAATGGCTGCTTAGCTCTGTTTTTAAAATTTGAGCCTAGTTAGCCACCAGGAACACTTTTTAGTATGAATCTTCTCCCTCAGAATCCACAGTAGAAATATGGAAGGGAAAGAGACTGAGGATTCAGTGTGAAATTAAGCTGAGCCAGTCACCAATCATGGGGAGGTAGGGTGAAGGAAACACTTTGAGAGAGAAAGGGAAAGGGAGTGAGAGATAGAACGATTAGCGATGAGAGAGATTCATTGATGAGCTATATATAAGTATATTTATATATTAGTATATACATATACAAATGGAAAGAAACATGTACATATACAGATGTAGGCAACAGAAATCCCCTAGGGCCTAGGAGGATGTGTACCACTGCCACTAGGGGGAGCACCACCACAGCTTTTCAAGGTTGGCAGTGTGACATCAATTTTCTCTCTGGGGCACTGGTAAAAGCTGGGTACAATAACGTGGGGCCCTCCCACTCCTTAGGAATATGACCTCAGCTCTCCCTATGACTGGGACTTGGTGATGGGTTCTGTGTTTACCACTCTTAGGGAGTTACAATTGGCAGCTGAGCTGGGCTTGAACCGAAAGGGATTCTAATCAGCATTGAGGTTTCAGGTGTTGGGGGAGAAGAGCTTGCTGCACGTACCCTGGTAAGGATAGCACAGGGCTGTTGAAGCGCGGAAAGCAATTGACCGTGGCATCTCTTTCTTTTGCAGGTTTTGTATTTTCAAAATGTTTCATAGCTGGAAACATCCTTCTGAGGAAAGGTTGCTGCCATCCTTCTAGCTAACAACGAGGAAACTGAGGCACAAGGAAGAAATGGCCTGCACCTTAGATCTGTGGCTAGATCACAATCAGAAGTCCAGCTTCCTGCTGTAGTCAACAAAGGCAGCCAACCACCCAGGCGACCTGCCCCTCCCCTGCAATCTTACTGCAGCTGCTTAGAAAGAGCCTCAGGGCAGAGGGCAGCCAGCAGGGAAATGCTGGGCAGAGTGGCTCCTAGAGGGAAGTCTTCCTGGAGTCCTGGGCCCAGCCTTTTGTTCTCCCCTCCCCTGCCAAAGTTAACCATAGGTCAATGCTCAACCAGTGAACCGCATTGGCTAGGCTACATATAAGTGTATTTATATATAAGTATGTACATTCAGATGGAAAGACACAAATGATTTTAACTTGAAAAAAATTTATAATACAGCTTACTCTGGCCTCTTAAGATGTACACCATAATTTTCTAGGATGAGGTCTTGAAATTTAAAAGTGATAAAACTTTTAGAGATCAATTTTCTTGATTAAAAACATGGTATTTCCAAGCTTAATATTTGTGTGTTAATATAAATAAACCTCAGTGTCCTCCTTGGGTTTTTCCTGTCACACTGGGTTTCTGAATGATGCTGATAGGATGAACAAAATTACTTAAACTGTGAAATACTAAATTTTTGTCCTCTGAGGATTTAAATTTTTAAATAGATTCTTTCCATGCTCTGGATTGTTATATTTTGTCTATCAGAGTTAAAAAACAATGCAGAACTCATGCAGAACAGGAGCCAGATACAGCCACAGGTGTGGGGTGTTTGCATACTCTGTCTTTATTTCTTCCAAACACCCACAAAAGTTAATTTAAAATATTGACCAAAAGGGGCTAGATAATATATTTTGCCTGTTTAGATTTGCCCTTTAAGATCCACTAAAATATCTCTCTCTCTCTCTCTCTCTCTCTCTCTCTCTCTCTCTCTCTCTCTCTCTCTCCTCTCTCTTTCTCTTTCTCTTTCTTTCTCTCTTTCTCTCTTCCTCTCCCTCTCATTCTCTCTCTCTCTTTCTCTCTTCCTCTCCCTCTCCCTCTCTCTCTCTTTCTCTCTTTCTCTCCCTCTGATTTTCTCTTTCTCTTTCTCTTTCTCTCTCTCAGCAGATTTCAAAACTTAACACAGAAGAATCCCTGGGAGTTTATAAGAATGCAGGCTTCCAGGCCTCCTGAATCCTGTTTCCTCAGGATGGGCTTGGTCGAAGACATTGCTAACAAGCTCCCTTGTACTTTTAATGTCTGTCCACGTTCACTGAAAGGATGCTCCATGGCGCAGCCACGGTCTGAGTGGGAATCTTTCCTGATGGCACCTATTCTTTCTTCTCATTTAGAAGGAAAAGGGGATGGAAAGAATGCACAGGAAATGGATTGTGCTGACTTTTTCCACTAAAAGCTGCCTCCAATTTTATGCACACTTTGGAATTCTTCTATGCTTGTCTTAAAAAACTTGACCCCCTAAGCCTGCCAGTTGACCTCTTGTCCTGCAGTTACCCTGGGGCCCTTCCTTACGCAGTGTAACCAGTTTGCGAAGCAGCGATGACTGGTTCAGTTTCAGTTGAAGTTCCTTATAAAACTAGTCAATCTGGAAGGTCATTTGTATCAGATCCAGAGGCAGTGGTTTGGTTATTCTTGGCTTACACTAAACTTGGAAGGGAACTGAAGCATCAGGTAAAAAAAAAAAAAAAAAAAAAAAAATCAAAAATCTACATTTAAAAGCAGCATGAAAATGAACAAACCCTAGCTTTACACACCATCCTGGACAGATTCCACCGAAGCAAGGCTGAGCAAAAGTTTCTTCGTTTTCCTGAAGTTCAAGGACAGGCAACAATGGCCTATGACTGTGATCGGCAAACTGCAGCTCTCGAGCCACATGCGGCTCTTTGGCCCCTTGAGTGTGGCTCTTCCACAAAATACCACGGCCTGGGCGAGTCTATTTTGAAGAAGTGGCGTTAGAAGAAGTTTAAGTTTAAAAAATTTGGCTCTCAAAAGAAATGTCAATTGTACTGTGGATATTTGGCTCTGCGGACTAATGAGTTTGCCAACCACTGATCTAGGCTGAAAGAGGGGAATAGGGTCTGTCTTTGAAGGCTTACTACTGGGTGGGAGGTTGGTAGGAAATGTTCTAAGTTTTGATCTAAATCTCATGTAGGGTGTATACACATAAACAAAGTCATTGCACTAAATGCTTAAACTATGCATTTTCCTGCATGTATATGATACCTTAGTAAATGAATAAAGAGGGTGACAGCTGTGAATCTGACAATGGTTCACTAGAAAAAAGAAATCTACAGTCATATCTATGTAGTGAGTAAAAATTACCAAATGCAAAAAGAAAATAAAAAAATTGGAAACTACCATAAAATAAGCAGTTTCTTTGAACTCTCATTGTAATCTGAACACTTTAATGGGAGCCCCAACTTGCAGACCTGGTGCCCTCAAATACCTCATGAGATGGAGTGTGGGATGAATACACTCCTAGGAGTGATTCCTTTGTATCTGTTGAAATACCCACAGCTCAGAAATAGGCTGACGGAGCAGTTTTACTGGCTTTTGATAAAGGCAGCAATCGAGAACGGGGAAGGAAATAAGTTGTCAGGCCTTCCTGGATGAAGTTGGGGGTCTGTCTAGGTCTGGGTGACTGTGCATGCATAGGGTGACACATCGGGCGTGTAGAGCAGCAGGTGTATTCTTTGTCTCCTGAAGCTAGGCCGTGACCAGTGGGGTGAGGCCTGGACATTGAAGTCGTCAGGCATGCCCAGGAGGGGTGCTGCATCTGGGACCAGTCCAGGAACAGTCCATGGCAGAGTTCCTCCCTTTTATTCCCCCATCCACCAACCCTTTTTATTTTTTTTAATTTTTTAATTTTTTAATTTAATTTAATTTTTTTTTTACAGAGAGGAATAGAGAGGGATAGAGAGTTAGAAATATTGATGAGAGATAATTATTGATCAGCTGCCTCTGCACACCCCCGACTGGGGATGTGCCCGCAACCCAAGTACCTGCCCTTGACGGGAATCGAACCTGGAACCTTTCAGTCCACAGGCCGACACTCTATCCACTGAGCCAAACTGGTTTCGGCTTGAAGGGTTTTTTTTATGAACATCTATTGTAAGGTGACTAGCTGTCCCACTTTTGGCCGGACAGTCCCAATTTTTAACAATTTGTCCCGCGTCCCGCGGCATTTAAAAAAAAAAGTTCCAATTTAAAAAATCGGGACTTTTTAAAAAAATGCCGCCGGACATAGGACAAATTGTTAAAAATCGGGACTGTCGTCTGGTCACCTTAAATTCTATTGGTCTTTCCTCTCTTAGGTTGGGCTACATTTCCCTGTAGTTATGGAGCATCATGACCAGGAGGCATCTCACCAAAGCAAGTGGCTTCTCTGGATTTTTTCTCTCCTCCCTCCTTGCTGAGTGGTTTATCTGACACAAGTGGCATTGTCTGGTGTTCTGGAGACACAGCCTTGCTTTGTCATAGAATCTGCTCTGTCAGGTCTGGGTGCTGTGGGTGAGGGGAGGCCGGAGACCTGGAAATTTCGCAGGAGGGCCAGGCAGGTGCTGGTTGTCTAGGCAGAGACCAAGCCCCACTCTGCTTCCCTGTGGAGAGCCGGCCTGGGCTGAGTGACCGTGAATGTGGTCGTGGAAGGTCTTTGATTCTTTAGTATAAAGCAGAGGTTTGAGAAAGATAAACCATGACCGCGCCTGCACATCAGGCCCAGAGTCTGCTCAGAACTGAAACTGGAATGTTTACGGGAGGTCAAAACAGGGGCACGCGCGGTCACGCCCAGCACCTAGCCCAGGGTGAGGAGGCGCCCCGTAAACACGCCTGCCTCGTTTCTGGATTGGGTGAGGGCCTGAGCACATCTTGGGGCGATAGATCTCTTTCCAAGCAAGCTAATGCTCAGATTATTAGGGCTGGAACTTTCTCCCTAAGACACCCTGAACAAAATGTGACACTAAATAGATTACAAAAAAAAAAAAAAAGAAGAAAAAGGCAAAAGCTACCTTAGGATTAATGAGGATCCTGATGGTGAAGGATAAGTAGCACATTAGTTATGACAGGTTCTGCTTCTAACATAACCCAGTGTCCTTGAGGAGCTTCCTGGGAGAGACAGGGCACAAGTCACTGTTTTCCTCGGAAACGGAGCCCAGTGACTGGGGTCTGGCCCCTTTGTCCACTGATGACAGAAAACTCGAGAGCCTGCTTCCCACCCAGCACACCTATTGGAGGGAGGGGAGAAGAGGCCCTTCCTGACCAGAGAAGGGCCTTCCCTCTTCTTCCTGCAGAGGACCATGGCAGCATGGGGTCAGGACCCCTCGTGCACCACCCCCTCCTCACCCGCCCCCCAGCCTCCATGCAGACTGCCAACCAGAAGTCCCCGGTTTTCTTCCATGGGCAGTGGTTGGCTCCTCCTGGGTCTTTGTCTTTGCTGTACTCCAACACACCCCTTAGCTCTGAAATCTATTAATATTGACTAGAAAAATTTCTATGTGCCAAGGAGCAATCTTTCTCTCTCTCACCCTCCCCCCTCCCCCTGTTCCTTTTTCCTTTTACTGCAGGTACTGAGAGGATTCCCAGGGAACTGCCAATCCTTGCTTTCTCCCTTCCCAACACTGCTCCCATCACCAGATTACACAACTCCTTTGCCTGTGGCAATTTTCCCCTGAGCTAGTGTTCATTCTCTAACCCAATTAGTTCCAGATTCTCTCTCTCTCTCTCACTTTTATTTTCCCTACATACACCAGGAAAAGCGACTCCAGTGTATTTCCTGGTTAGTGGGATGAAAGGCAGAGTATTCTGAACTCCTAAACTTTCATTTCTGTGTCACAGAATGTTTGATGAAGGTAATGCAACTGGGGAATCCCCTCCTCTCTGCCTCCACCCCCCTCCCCTGCCCCCACACACCAGCCGGCATGTGTTTACATATTTAAAAAAACCCTTCTCTGTGCCTGGTAATCAAAGCACAGGGACAACCACATTGTGGAACATTGATGAAAAGGTGCGCTCTGTGTCTGGCAAGATGCCAAGCTGAAAACAGGAGTACATACATGATATGACCAGGAAGCAAACATCTCCTGATTTTGTAGGGTCAAATGGGCTCTCTGTGGAAAGGAAGCCACCCGTGTCCCCAGAAGCTGTCATCTGGAGGTCACCACAGGTGGGAACGCCCTGGGCGGCTGTGGGTTCTCCCAGTCGGGGAGTGCGGAAACCTCCCTAGGCACATGCAGCTAGATACCCCGACGTGCTTGGACTCCGTGGAGACTGTTATTTGGACACCTGGTTTACTAGTGAGCCTTTTATTAAGAAGCCCTTTAGTTGTCAGCCTTACCCAAAATGCATCTCCTCCTCAGGGCTGTATCCACCAGCCATCCCAGCCAGCAGCCCTAGGCAGGCACCAGAAGAAGCCAGGAGGCCTGAGGAGGAGGAGGATGTGCCTGACATCCTAGGTGTCCTCTCCAACGCACACCTTACCTTCCGCAGGGCTGTGGACCTAGCCGGGCCCTGGGAGAGTCAACACCTTGGAGGCAAGGGAGTGGGGGTACTAGGGCTTTGACCTCAGAGTTAGGGGCTCCCTAAGCTTCTTGAGGAAAGCCTGAAGCCTCAGAGGAGCCTCGTCCCAACATTGGCCAGGGACCCCCAGGCCGCCTCACCCAGGGCCCCAGCTTGAGGCTTTCTCCAGCGGCATCAAGGAGTGAAGTGCGGGCCCGGGCCAGAGGGGGGAGCCAGGACACCCCCAGTGAGCCAAGAGCCTCTGGGGAGCCCTGTTCCAGGTCCGGAGGCTGGCGTGCAGGGGGATCCCCACAAGGGGGCGGAGGGAAACCCAGGAGGCCCACAGGAGGAGGCGAGGCGGGTAGCTGGGCGAGCGCAGCCAGGCGCACGGCACTCACGGCGCCCGCTTTCCGGGCAGAGGACAGGTCGTGAGCTCCAGAAACCCCGGGTTTCTCCGAAAGTTTCTAGTGAAACCCATTTTTCCGGTGGCCGGCTTTTCGGTGGCGGTTTGTGTTTCCCTTCCCCTGGCAAGAAACGATCTTGCCAGGCTAGCGCACCGGGCTCCCTGCTCAGCTGTCTCCTCCCCACGCGCCCCCTCTGCGCGGTGCTGGCCAGAGCCGGGCTCCGTCCCCCGCTGCCCCCCGCCCGCGCCCGGGTCCCCGAGCTTTGCCGGCTGCGGGGAGGTGCTCCCTCCGTGCTCCCGCGCACTCCGGCTCCCGGTGCACCGACCATGGAGTAGGCGGGCGGTCCCGTCCAGCGCTCCTGCAGCCGGTGAGGCCGGAGCCAGCCCGGGTGGCCTCGCCAACCAGCCGGCAGCCTTGGCCAGCGGCGGGGCCTCCTCCCGCCGGTCCGTCCCTGCTCCTCCTCCTCCTCCTCCTCCTCCTCCTCCTCCTCCTCCTCCTCCTCCTCCTCCTCCTCCTAGGCCGCCCCCGCCTCCCGGCCGCCCCCGCCGCCCCCGCCGCGCCGCCGCCCGAGGCCGATCGCGGACGCTAAGCGTGGGAGCCATGGCGCGCGAGAAGAGGGACCCCGAGCGCCTGGAGGCGGCGGCGCGGGCCCGAGGCGAGGAGGAGGAGGAGGAGGAGGAGGAGGAGGAGGAGGAGGAGGAGGAGGAGGAGGAAGAGGAGGAGGAGGAGGAGGGAGAGGAGGGACTGAGCGATAGCGACGACGAGGACCGAGACCAGCAGACCGGCGGCGGCGAGGCAGAGGCACGGGAGTCTGCAGCGGCTGCGGGGCGGGAGCGCGGCGAGAACGCGCGGCTGCAGAGCGCAGGGCTGCCTCCCGCCGCCGCCGCCGTCCCCGCCGCGGCCGCCCGCGACCGGAGCGGCCGCCGCCCGCCGGGGCCCCCGCCGGGGCCGCTGCCCTGCCTCCCGAGGATGCCCGAGGAGGAGGACCGCGAGCGGCGCCGGAGTCGCCGGAGGGACCTTCTGCTGAGCCAGCTCTGCTTCCTGGCCTTGGTGGCGCTGGTGCTCTGGTCGCTGTCAAGCTTGCAGGAGCATAATGGTGAGTGCTCGCCGCCCGCCCGGAGTGGGCGCTGCGGCTCCGGCGGCTCAGGGCTCCCGGACCGGGCACGGGCGATTAGGCTGGGCCAGCGGCACGGGTGCCGGGGACCAGGAATCCCACTGCCCCTCCGTGGGGCTCGGGCAGAGCTGGCTCCGAAGGGAGCGCCGCGCACGGAGTAGTTAGCACGCTGGCTGCTTGGCTGGCCCTGGAACCCTTGCCCGTGTCTTTTGGAGGGACTCAGCCACAAGCTGGAGGCACTGTTCCCCTAAGCAAGTCCCCCCCAAAAGTTGACCTGGTAAGATTCGCTACCTGTGCAGGTAAACCACCTGTCTGTGCACTCTCTGGGTGGAGGACATGCACAGGACTGGTTGACGGATGAACACATAGTTGCCAGGTGTTCTCCATATGGAACAGGCGCGGGGTGGACCAGATAGGAAGCTCCACGCAGGCCTTTCCAGCACAGATGCTGGGAACTTCCAGATAAGAAAAAAAGTGTCGGCCACCGGCAAGGGTTTGGGAATGGACTTGTTCTCTTAAAAGAACCAGTCGCCGGGAAGACCGATCTGTGTTGTGGACTCGCCGTTCTGGAATAAAGGGTTTTGGACTCGGCTTTCCTGGTGGGGCCACCTTCTCACCCACAACTTTCGTTTTATCTTTGCCCTTGGCCTTCCTTGCGCTGAAATAGCCCTTGTGGGGAAATGTGCTCGGAACAGTTGTCCAGGGAAAACAGTTTGGACTCCGGGGAGCAGCTGTCTAAGAAACAGAGGAAAGACTTGGAAGAATTATTGTTGTAAAATGGTTTTATGGTCCCAGCCATTCAAAGTGGTATGTTTCCCGGGAAGATAATCATAGAAATGATTGTGAGAAAAAGCAGTTTGTACCAATAGTGCTTTGGTGTTAAGAGAGACGTATAGCTTTAACACAAGGTGTTAGGGAGTGCACAGTACAGGCATCTGGATGTTGATGGTAAGATATTTTTAAAGGTGCCATCAATTGAGGGATCACCCCCAAATGGGCTGGTCTCGTGCTTCGTGGGGAAAGCAGATGGTCCATCTTGGTTCAGGCCTTCGCAGACCTGTTGACAGACTTCATCATATATGGTAATATGAGAGTCGGCTCTGGTCCTCAGGGAAGCAGCTAAGATTGCTCCAGATTCCCGGGTTCAGGTAGGGTTCTGTGCTGGGCGAGCAAAGTGGACCCCTCTCCCAGGGCAGAGTCAGAACTGCCAGTTCTCACCAAGTGGGTTTCTATGAACCCCATTTCCATCTTCATTTCTCTGACACAAAGAGCCAGTCTGTACTTCGAGCCACCTTTGGAAAGGGCCATTCCAAGTCAATTACATGCCGGCCATTTTTTTCTTGCATGTCTGGGCTCTATGAGTCATAGAGTTCCCACCGCTTTCCAGGATAGAAAAGACATTTGTTTTTTCAGGATGGGGAATGTGACCCATACAACTACGTTCATCAGGGGGAGGGGGGTATCCGACCTGGGATGTTCAGGGGGAGGGAGTGTTAGACATCCTGCAGACTGGAAACCTGGTGGCTAGAATGTCATTTTGAAATGGTTTCCCTAAGCAGTGACATTTCTGTTCAGTGCCAGTGACTCAGATTTAGTTCCACAGCATAGCCCTTCCCCTCACCCCTCTCTGGATCTCTCTTCTTCGTACAATTCGTATTCTCTCTCCCTCTCTCCGCCCCCTGCCATAAATGTGGGGCTTAAGAAGACCCTCACACCAAGCACCTGAAGATAACGGAGAAAAGCCGACAGTGTTATGAAGACGCTATCCAACTGCCATTTATTTCCTCCAAATGACATGTTAGTCATGATTCTGTGTTGAATCACCGTTTTTTTCCCCCTATTGCATATTGATAATTTAATTGCATGATGCACAGCAATATTTTGCCGCAAGGCACAGGTTTTTTTTTTGAGATAGTTTTCAAGATATTAAATTAATGCGTGTGAACCTGCAGGTGATTATTTTGCTTGGGAGGTTGTCATTCAACATACGTAGGCATTTGAATAGTGAGTATCAGGCTGGAAACTTGGTGCTACTCTACCTGAGGATCCTTTTAGGATGGAAAAAAGTTTGGAATTTAGCCTTTTTAAAAGATGCTGTGACTTCGAGAGGCTGAGTGATTCACTTAAAGTCACGTAGCAACTGATAAGCAGAGGAAGAAACCAGCCTGAGTTGACCTGAGTTGACCTGGCTCTTTCATGTCACCTCTGTCCCCTGGTATTCATATCACCATGTGGTGCAGCTTTGTAATATTTATGTAACCACAGAGGGGGTACCTTCCTAAGGATCAAAGGTAATATTTTGATGTATTCACCTGAAAGCCATGCACTGGTTAAGTGTAACTTCCCAGAACACTTTTCTAACACATATTGACTTTTTATTTTTTTTAATAAAAAAGGATAGTCCTTTACTAAACCTAAATAGAGATTTGTGGCAGTTATGTTTCATAATGTTGTATATCGTATGGAATCTGAGATCCCTTTCTTGACATTTAACCAAACTTGGTATCGATTCTTTTCTGCTGTGATGAAACAGGAGCATAGTTAAACTAGGTCGAAAGGGTTAGCACTGGAATCAAGAAAAATGTTAATTCTTACAACAACAAAGGAATAATGATAATTGGAATCTGGTGTGCTCTTAAAAGGCAGTCACTGTGCTAAGTGCGCTGTACAGGCATCGCCTTATTTAATCTGCAGACACTTTGCAGCTGTGTGAACCTTCAGCCGCAGAGAAGGAAAGAGCCGGGGTGCCCTGTTTAGTTGCTGACGATGGAGATCTCGTTTTTGATCTCTGCTTTCAAAGCCAATTGAAATAAGTTGTCAGATTTGCTATCAAATGTTTTCTTTCTTTCTTTCTTTCTTTCTTTCTTTCGCAGTGAGGATGGATTACTTTTGTATATTTTGAGTTTTTAAAGTGTTTATTCTTTGAAGTAAGGAACCTGGTCACCTTTTTCTAGAAGTGATGTGGATAAAGCACAGGGGTTCTAATTCAGAAGTAACCATTCCCTGAAGAATGGTCCTGAGAGGTGAACAGTAAATAAGAACAATTATACACCTATCTATCTATCTACTTTTACATATGCTAGTACATACACACACTTTGAGATACTTTCTCTCGAAGTTTCTATTGCTGTATAACAAACCACCCCACATGTATGAGTATAAAAGTTATTTTATTTTTTTTTGCTCATGGATACTTTGGCTCAGACAGCCTAGTGAAGGATGGCTTTTCTCTGCTTCATTATGTCTGGGGCCTCAGCTAGAAAGATTGAAAGGCTAGGTGACTTGACAGCTGGGTCTGCAGTCATCTGGCGACAGCATCACTCCCGTGTCTGGGGTGGATGCCAGCTGTTGGCTGGACCCTCAGCTGGGATGTCAACCAGAACACTTGCATGTGGCCTCTCCATGTGCCTTGGTTTGAACTTCCTCAGAAGTTTAACAAGTAAAAAAAAGTCCTCAGGGTTCCAAGAAAATAAGGTAGGAGTGCATGGCATTTTTATGTCTTAGCCTCAGGAGTCTCCTGTTATCACTTTCCTGTTGCTCAAGGCAGTGAGCAATGTCTGCCCGAGTTCAAGAAGATAGATACCGTCGCTTACTCAATAGAGGCGTGTCAGGGTTTGCTGTAGGAGAGCATGCGCAGTGGGAGATACTAGTGTGGCTGTCTTTGGAATACCAGGAATCCAAAGGCATAGTAACTTACAAGTAATTGTAGATATTCTCCAAGGTGGAAAATGGTGACTAATGCATGCACTTCCACCTTATTCTCTTGGAACATACGTGTGTATGTCATTTTTTGGAATACCTTGCAATCATGAAAACATTGCTATGCATGTAACTGGCGTGGGATCCAGCGGTGGAAAGCGGGCTGGAGTTTTATTGCGAAGGTCAGTTGCAGACCCGAGAGCCCATCTTTCACTTTGTGGTTTCCCATTCTCAGAGGACCATGACCATGACCTTTCCATCCCTCGTGTGGCTTACAGGGAAGTCTTGCCAGATTCCCCAGCATTATCTCCCCTTCCCATGCTCCAACACTCTGGCCTTTCTTCTCAAAAGGGTGAAGCACATGCTGGTCCCACTGTCACCACTGCGGTAGTTAATCCTTCAGCCTTCCCTTCCTGGCCCAGGATCTTCCTGACCAGACGAGGCTCCCCATTTTGCTCTCTGAGCAGGCTCTATCCTCCCTTCATAGCGTTTATCACAGTTGGCAATTATGTATTTCTTAAGTTACGGCTTGAGTAATATCTCCTCTTCACCAGGTTCCAAGGTCAGGAGGTCAGGGCCACTATGAACTTGTCTCACCTTTGTCACCTCTGTCACTCAGCCCATAGAAGCTGTTCAAAAAGATATTTGTTGCCAAAACCGGTTTGGCTCAGTGGATAGAGCATCAGCCTACAGATTGAACGGTCCCAGGTTCGATTCCAGTCAGGGGCACGTACCTTGGTTGCGGGCACATCCCCAGTGGGGTGTGTGCAGAAGGCAGCTGGTCAATGTTTCTAACTCTCTGTCCTCTCAATTTCTCTCTGTAAAAAAAAAAAAAAAAAAAAAAAAAAAAAATCAATAAATATATATTAAAAGAAAAAGATATATATATATTTTAAATATATTTTATTGATTTTGTACAGAGAGGAAGGGAGAGAGATAGAGAGTTAGAAACATCGATGAGAGAGAGTCATCGATCAGCCGCCTCTTGCACACTCCCCACTGGGGATATGCCCGCAATCAAGGTACATGCCCTTGACCAGAATCGAACCCAGGACCCTTCAGTCCCCAAGCTGACGCTCTATCCATTGAGCTAAACCGGTCTCGGCAAGAAAAAGATATTTGTTAATCTAAAAAAGCCCTTTTGGTTTTCAGACTACTGTGTCTGTGATAGATCGAACTCCCATGTGTTAGGAACCCACTGGCTGACACACACTTTATTTTCATGATTTATAATCCTACCCTCAACCCAGCAGATTTCATGGGCTCACCCTGAGTTGCAGAAAGGTGAGTGCCTTGCCCGGCGTCCCCTCATCACGGGGCAAGATTTGAACCCAAGCCCACCTTGGCCAGAGCTGCAGGCCGCCGGACTCCCTGGCCTGGGCTGACGAGGACATGAGTAGAAAATGGAAGTCACGCTGCCTTTTTCAGGCACCCAGAGAGTAAAGGAGTAACAGAAGGTTGCTTTCAGAGAAGCGGTATTTTAGAAGCATTGCTTTTCAACTTTTTCTATTTTCTGCCTAAACACATATAGATATGCGTCTTTTCCTCCTGGCTTTTCTTAGCTGCTCATCAACCCAGATTTTTCTCAGAGATTTCCTCCACTTGAAAGCCTCCAACCTTGTGGGAAGATTTTTTTTTTTTTTTTTTCCCCTGGAGGGTTGGCAAAGCCAGAAGAATTGCAAAACCAGCCATTTGCTGAGAATTCCATGGCCTGGTGGAAGTTGGCTGATAGCACACGATTTTGGCATCTGTATTTTTCTTTAAGGGCACTTCTTTTCCTTAAGCAAAATAATTTTTTTTTTGGGAGGGAATAATAAATAGTACATATACTTTTATAAGCGGGGGGCACTGAGATATGAGGTGTTCAGAAAACATCTCTGAAATCATGCAACGAAGGGGTGATTCTGCTGGGAAGGTAATTCTACCTTTTCTGGCCTTTTCTTGCCTTTGGTTCCTGTAGAACTCATTTCGAAATGATTTTGTTTATCATTTGCAGTGACTTGAAACGTGGTGTTATTCTGTAGGATTTAGAATGTGAAGTCTTAAGGATTCAAGTGGAAGAGGTTTTCTATGAGGGCAGTGGTGATGGCTCACCATTTCTCAGACTTGGGCGAGACCATCCAGACTCCCTGGGGGCTAGAGATCTCATTGGGACCACCCGCCTTTCTCTCATGACTGAGTCCTGGGGCTTCACCGTCCTTCATTGGTTTTTCCACCCTGCAGCCACCTTTCCAAATGGTCCCTTTGTGGAACTCCTCTCAGTGGCACACCTTCAGTGGCTTCTGGCTGGACCTCCCTGATATAAAGACACAGGGAACTATGTTCACTCCTTCAATAAACACCTGTGGCTTCTTGCTAGTTACCGAGGTGACAGAGGGGTCAGAGATGGACACCCAGAATATCGTCCTCATGGTGCGCAGGCTTTAGTGGGAACAGGGATGTTGGGTTACTAATTTTCAGGCACCGTGAGAGATACAGATGAGAACACAGCATGGCGTGGACGAGTGTGTGGTCAGCAGAACATGGAACCTGGGATAGAAAAGGAATCAGCTTGGTAAGAATGGGGACAAAAAGGCAAAAAATACAGACAGGCAATCCTCACAAAGAAAAGCAGTTGCCAGTGGCCATTAGATACAAGTAAAAAAAAATCCTCTGGGTTTATCGTATTCAGGGAAATCCACATTTTAAAAATGATGCAATGCCAGTTTTCAATATCAGATTGGCAAAACTGAAAACATGGAAATATCAAGTGCTGACAAAGGCGCAGGAGAGTCTTGTATTCTGTAGGTGGGCTGGTGAGTTGGTACCCAGACACCATGGGAGATGGCAGCGGGTCCAGGTTTTAGGCACAGACTTCACATGGAGCCATGGCTTTCTAGTGAGATTGATGTGTAGAAAGGATGGAGGTGGGATTAGAATGGCAATACGTAGATATCTGAGACTATTCAAGTCAACACAAGGTGCTGATGTGAATCATGAAACCTAGCCACTGTTCCTTGCTTGTCAATCACTTTATTTCTAAGGAGAGGGTGAACAAATAAAATAAGCCATCTGTGACCTAGTTTGGGGGAATTTCACATTTGCAACTTTGTGTTTTTCTCCTCATTTTCCCCTTTGTGTTTCAGCATTGTTTGACCTCAAGCAGGAGGCATTTTCACTGTAGTGAGGCAGTCAGCTGGGGAATCAGTGTGCGTAGGGCAGGAAACAAGCAGTTTTATTGAGTAGGACTTTGATGTAAGAACAAAGTGGGTGAGATGGGGCATGGGTGACCAGGAGAAACGGGTTGCCATAAGTTGACACTAAGAAGTCAATAGCACCAATTTAATATGTGTATATATATGTATTAGTATATACTAGTATATACATATATATTGATTTCAGAAAGGAGGAGAGAGGAAGGGATAGATAGAACCATCAATGACGACATAATCATTGATAGGCTGCTTCTTGCACACCCTGCACTGGGGATAGAGCCCACACCCTGGGCATGTGCCCTGACCAGGTATTGACTGGTCTCGTATACTGCAGGTGGGCTGGTGAGTTGGTACCTAGGTTGACGCTCAACCACTGAGCCATGCCAGCCAGGCAATAGAACCACTTTTAAGTGAGGATGTTTAACATTCATTTATGGAATTTTGACTTTGATTTCTGGCAAGGCACTTAGGTGGAATATAGTGAACTGTGGAAAGCCAAGATTGTAAGCAGCTGCAGCTACACATAATCTGTGAGTAGGATACATGAGGCTGAGAATTGTACCTTTGGTTAGCTCTGCAGGTCTCAGTCTTCTCTGCACATTGTGATCACCCTGGTTATAACTTTAAACCTTGCTCTTGGCTGGGTCCTGTCCCCCAGGGATTCCAATGGGATGCTCAGGGGTACAGCTTGGGCATTGAGATTTTTAAAAAATATATATTTTTATTGATTTCAGAGAGGAAGAGAGAGAGAAACATCAATGATGAGAGATAATCATTGATCGGATGCCTCCTGCACGCCCCCTACTGGGGATCAAACCCACAACCCTGAGCATGTTCCTTGCCCAGGAATCGAACCAGCAACCTCCTGGTTCATAGGTCAGTGCTCAACCACTGAGCCACACTGGTAGGGCAGCATTGAGATTTTTTTTTTAAAATGAGGCAGATGGCTCTAACATGAAGCCAAGACTGGCACCACTGGGCTATGTCAGTATTTACCTTATCATAGCCACTTCGGTGGTCTTCACAGCTGAGTTGGGAAAGACACTCGGCTTAATTTTTCTGTTCTGAACATGAGTTAATATTGGTCTGCTTAGTTTTCTAAGACTTTACCACTCATTGAAGCACACACTTTCCCCCAGTCGCCTTCAACTCTTCTTCGTACAGACAGTGCCCTTAGACACTTTGTCTAAGTCTCTTTCTGAAATCTTCACCACATTCTCTGGCCTGGTCTAGTCTGGAGAGGTCGCTGGCTAAATCTGCTGCCCAGTTGTCACCTTGAGCTCCCCCTCCAGCCTCTTCCTGCATCCCTTCCCCCACAACATCCTCCCTTCCCCCAGCTCTCCCTATGTTGAAAGCTTTTTCCAAGAATTCATGTATTGGTCTTTCCTGGTTTTGTGGTATACATTTTTTGGGGATCACATATTACACACTATAAGTACCTCCTCAGACAGGGGTGTGAGAATAATGAAACAAAGGTTTCAGACGTTGTGGGCTTGAAAATATATTCATTCTACCCCTACACTTAGAGGAGAGTTTGGCTGGATCAATAATTTCAATTAGCTGTAATAAGTTTGGGTCAGTGGATAGAGCGGACTGAAAGGTCCCAGGTTCGATTCCACTCAAGGGCATTTACCTTGGTTGTGGGCACATTCCCAGTGGGGAGTGTGCAAGAGGCAGCTGATAGATGTTTCTCTTTCATCAATGTTTCTTTTTTTTTTTTTTTTTTTTTTTTTTTTTTTTTAAATATATTTTATTGATTTTGTACAGAGAGGAAGGGAGAGAGATAGAGAGCCAGAAACATCGATGAGAGAGAGTCATCGATCAGCTGCCTCTTGCACACCCAGTACTGGGGATATACACACAACCAAGGTACATGCCCTTGACCGGAATCGAACCTGGGACGCTTCAGTCCCCAAGCCGACGCTCTATCCATTGAGCCAAACCGGTCTCGGCTCTCATCAATGTTTCTAACTCTCTATGCCTCTCCCTTCCTCTCTGTAATAAATCAATAAAATATATTAAAAAAAGAATTTCAATTAGAAAATATATTTTTTCCCATCAGAATTTTGAAGGCATTGTTTTGCTCTCTTCTAGCTTCCAGTGTCACCTTGCCTCTGAGAAGTCAGATGCTGTTCCAGTTGTTAATTTTTTTGAGTGAGATCTGTTTTTCCCTCTAAGGACATGTGTGTTCTTTGCTTTGCTCATAATGTTCACTAAAATCATGTTTATGACTGGGGTGGTTCTGTTTCATGCATTTTCTTGGCCACTCACCTGGTTCTTTTAATCTGGAAGCTTATGTCCTTCATATCTGTGAACTTGTCTGTATATGGTTTTTTTCTGTCTTAAGTTCTCTTTTCTCTCTTCCTGGATTGTCTATTATTTGGATGTTTGACTTCCTGGGTTGACTTGATTTTCTTATTCCTCTTATCCTGTTTTATTTACTTTTTTCTCATCCTTTTACTCTAATATCTGTATTTTTTTAATCATATCTTCCAATTCTTATATAGAGCTTTTATTTTCTGTTGTCATATTTTTTATTTCCAAGAGCTCTCTGTTTTCCTTTAGAAGTTATTTTTAGTAGCACCCTGTTCTGCTTCAATGATACAGAATCATCTCTTATATCCCTAAGTTATTAATAATGTCTTTGAAGTTTTCTTTTCTCTGTATAGAGTCTGTTTCTCCAAGTTGCTGTTGTCTATTTACTTTGTTTTGATTTTCATATGATGTGCTTTCTTTGAATGTCAAGTAATCCTTGGTGTCTCCTCCTATTGAAGTAAGGCCATTAAGACAATGATTGGAAACTGCAAGGAGGAAAGTCTGTTGATTGTGTTTCCGTAAGCTGAGCTGACTGGGCCATGTCATTGAGTGTCCTCTGCATCTCTAGTTTTAGTTCTTTATCAGGGGACGGTCAGATTTCCCAAGCAAGGGTCACCCAGTGCCCTGTCTTGAGGGAAAAGACATGGTTACTTCTAATAATCCAATGGGAAAGGAAGCTGGGGTAGGGTGGGGATTTGTTAAAAAGAAACACACTCCTAGACTCAAGACTTTGTCTCAAGGACAGCTATGAGTATGAAAGAGCTGAAAAAAAAGTTTTTGTTTTTTTTTGGGAATCCTCACCAATTCCATTGATTTTTAAAGAGAATGGAAGGTAAGGAGGAAGGTAAAGGAAGGGGGGGAGGAGATAGATAGATGATAGATAGATAGATAGATAGATAGATAGAGATATGAGAGAGACACATTGATTTTTTTGTCTCCCACACGTGCTAGGGATGGAACCTGCAACCTAGGTACCTTCCCTTGACGGGAATAGAACCTAAGATCCTTCTGTGCTCAGGTTGTTGTTTTAACCACTGAGCAATACTGGCAGGGCTGAATAATTTATTTCGATACATTGCAAGACCATTCCAACTTATTTAAGTCTTTCTTTGTCCCTTCCTGTCTTCCTTCCTCCTGTCACTCTTTTAGCTCCGATACACATGACACTGGTAAGAGTTGTTGCCTCTTGGGAGGGCTAGTAGGTGGAAGGTGAGTTTTCATCATATCTTTCTTTTTAACTGAAATTTGTTTTGAGCTAGTTGTGGATTCACATGCAATGGTAAGAAATAATAATGCAGAGGGATTCCTTGTAGTTTTTCCCATTTCCTCCAATGGTAACATTTTGCAAAACTCTCATATAATATTATAACCAGGATAGCGACATTGATGTAATCTACTAATCTTATTCATATTTCCTCAGTTATATCTGTACTTGTGTATGTGTGTTAAGTTCTGTACAATTTTTTTTTTAAAACTTATGTAGGTTCTCACAATCACTGCAGTCAAAATGTTGGGCAGAGTCAACATCACAAGGATAATGTGTGTTGCCCATTAATAACCATGCACTTTCTACCTTAAGTAACTCCTATCACCTATTCCAGATTAAGTTAATTTAAAAGTTATAGCTTTAAGAATTAAGTAAAATTCCAGCACCAATAATGCTGCTCTATGCAAAAGACTGCTTATAAGTCGGCAGCAGGGACATGAGTGTAGGTGAAATTGGGGCGCGGAGAGTTTTCTCAATCATTTCAGTTTTATTGCTTTCAGGTATTGTAACCTGAGCTAAGTGCTAGATAAAGGTCAGGCATGGCTAGGTAATAGTTTCTCTAATGAACATTTTTCCCCTGTCATTTACACAATATTTCTGAATGAATCCTCCGTGAAAATAGTTCATTTAAGTCGTTTGTTCATTTAAGCAGTTTAGCTGTGCTCCCTGCAATATTACTTTCACTGTGATTCATTTCCTAGAACAGTGATTTTCAGCCAGAGTGATGCAAGAATTTTCAAATCATGCAATACCTGACTATTTAAGTCCTGGCCACTGACTTCTTTTTCCTCAGGTTGTCAAATAAAAAAATGACAACAGCCGGGACCGGTTTGGCTCAATGGATAGAGCGTCGGCTTGGGGACTGAAGGGTCCCGGGTTCGATTCCGGTCAAGGGCATGTACCTTGGTTGCGGGCAGATCCCCAGTGGGGGGTGTGCAAGAGGCAGCTGATCGATGACTCTCTCTCATCGATGTTTCTAACTCTCTATCTCTCCCCCTTCCTCTCTGTACAAAATCAATAAAATATATTAAAAAAAAAAAAAAAAGACAACAGCTAACACAACAATAGCCATCTGGTGTGAATGAATAAAAATTATACCTATATTTTGTTAGATTGGCAAAAAATACATTTCGAGTGTGCCACAGAATTTTAGTAATTGGTTTATGTGTGCCATGAAATGAGAAAGGTTGGAAATTGCTGTCCTAGAATATTAGAGATAGAGGAGATCTAGGGACCATTGTATGTTATCATCTGATCCTATGTTTAAAGGAACTGATGTGAAAGAATTGAAATTGGGGCCAGAACCCAGGTTTTCTGACTCTGTGCTTAGTAAATACTTAAGAAAAAAAAAAAAACAAGCAGAAAATTAAGGTTAGAAATATATTTAATGCAAACTGTCAGTAAAATTATTTTAAATTCTGAAATATTTTTGAAGTGCTGGTATTTTGCTGGGAATTATTTGGCATGCGTAGTCATTAGGTGGAGAAAATTGGAGAATTTCAGGGTGAAATACTTCTTGTAAAAAATGAGAGATTTGTTTATCCAGACATACTGGCTTATAGGATACTAGTGACTGGTGCACAAAATTCGTGCACATTAAAAGGGGATTAATTAGAGGAAATAATTTAATATTGTTATTTGCCCTTTCTCTATAATAGAAGTGACAGAGATGAAAGAAAATTAGTAAAATGTATATGAAAACCTTCCTCCTGTCAGAGTCTGGGGCACACCATGGGACCCAGACTCATGTCCCCACCCACCCACATGCACCTCAAAGCATAAGGACCAGACCCAGCCGGCCCTCCCACCCCCCATTATGCTAGATCCAGACCCGGCCAGTCCCATCCTTGTCAAGCCCTGCCAGGCAGGGGGTGTAGCCTCAGGTCCCCTGGCCTGGCGCCAGGATGGGGAGCATGGCCTGAGGTCCCCCAGCTCAGACCAGGGCCGGAGGCATGCCTTGAGGTCCTCCATCAAGCCCTGACAGGTGCAGGGCATGGCCTGAGGTCCCCTGTCAAGCCCAGCCAAGCGGGGGTGGGGGGGAGTTGGGGAGAGGTGGGATGGGACGCAGCCTGGTACTGGTGTGGGGGGAGCAG
This sequence comes from Pipistrellus hanaki, assembly GCF_964339955.1. NCBI lineage: Eukaryota > Metazoa > Chordata > Mammalia > Chiroptera > Vespertilionidae > Pipistrellus > Pipistrellus hanaki. The sequence continues at coordinate 18,984,380 of NC_140508.1, read as the reverse complement.
CCTGAGATCCCTGAGCCCAGCACTAGAATGGAAAGTGCACCTTGAGGTCCCCTGTCAAGCCCCGCCAGGTGGGGGGTGTGGCCTCAGGTCCCCTGGCCTGGCACTGAGGTTGGGGGTGTGGCCTGAGGTCCCCTGTCAGCCCCATGTGGGTGGGGGAGGGCTAGTCTCAGGTCCCTGCTGATTGCTCCTTAAGGCTCCTTATGGGAACTTGGCCTCAGCTGTGGGTGCAGCTATCTTTGTGATGAAGTGATGGTCAATTAGCATATTCCCTCTTTATTAGATAGGAAGGATGCTTAACTTGCCTTAGGAGAAAATTAACATCCTTGACTTACCTTTTACCTGAGCAATTACCCCTCTAGCATGAGAATGGTTGAGCATTTTAAAAATGAATGCCCATTAATTTTTCTTGTTATGGGCCTTTGGGCTTACAAGATTTAAAAATTTTTAAATCTCTAGTGTTGCATTTCTAGTCTGTTATCTGAACGTCACTTCCAAGGAAAGCAAAGTTTCCTAAAACCTACTAACCCAGGCTTTGGAATTTGGTGGTAAGGACCTCTGAGCGGGACTTCAATGCGTGTGCTTGGTGTGCAGAAAGAAAACTCACTGCCCCTACTTTAAATAAACTTGGGCATGAGGTCAGGTCAATTCCAGTCTTTCCCAACATTGCAGAATATGTCCTTCCTTATGTATTTTTAAATAGGTATCCTACTATATGTAATGTATGGGATCCTGCTTTTAAAAAAAAATTAACCCACAGTAAAATTAACTGACAGGATACAGAACAGAAATCCACCCCCACCCCAGCCGAGTCCCTCAGACTATCACTTTGTAATCACACCTTCTCCATCTCTAACCCCTGATTTGTTCTCTGTCACTAAAATTTTGTCCTTTTGAGAATGTCATACAAATGGAATCCTGCAGTACGTAATGTTTTGATACTGGCTCTTTCACTCACCATCATGCCTCTTGGATTTACCTACGTTGTTGCATGTAACAGCAGTGCATTCCTTTTCATGGCTAAGGTGTATTCCATTATACAGATGTACAACAGCTTACGTATCCATTTACCTATTGAAAAACATTTGGGTTTTTTCTGGTTTTGGTGTTTATGAATAAAGCTCCTATACACATTCAGATCCAGGGCTTTTAATTTCTCTTTTGCCTTATTGCACTGGCTGAGGCTTCCGGTACAAGGTTAAGTTTGAGTGGACAGCCTTCCCTTGTCTCTGATCTGAGAGGGAACGCCTCCAGTCCTTCAACATTAATTATGGTATTTGCTGCTGGATTTTTATACATGTCCTTTATCAAGTTGAGGGAGTTTCCATCTAGTCCTAGTGTGCTGACAATTTTTATCAGATGGATATCGAAGTTTGTCAGATGCTTTTCCTCCATGAATTGATATGATCTTGTAGTTTTTCTTCTTTAGATAGTTAATGTTTGGTGAGTTATATAGATTGGTTTTCAAATACAGAATCAGCCTTGCATATCCTGGGTAAACACCATTGATCATGGTGTGCTTTTCGCTTGCTGTTTTCTTGGATTTGAATTGATCCCATTTTGTTGAGGTCTATTGCATCTGTGATCGCCCAGGACATTGATAGTTTATTGTTATTATATTATCTTTGTTCGGGTTTGCTGGCCCCATAAAATGAATTAGGAGTATTCCCTTTTATTCTCTGGAAGAGAAAGTGTAGAATTGGTGGAGTCTGCTGTTTACCTTATTATAATATAAACATTTCTCCATGGCATCAAACTTAAAAACTAATTAATATCTGCATAATATAGTGCATATTACAATCATAATATTTTTTTAGTACTATACCAAGTGGCATTTATTGAGCACTTACCTTGTTGTAGGGACTCTTAAGTGTTTTACCTGTATTACTCCTTTATCCTCCGAACCGCCCCCCTCCCCCCCACGGTATCTGATGGAGTAGGTACCATTATTATCTCCATTTTACATACAATAAGACCCAAAGAGTTTAAGTAACTTGCTAAAGCTCACAAAATTTCTACAGGGCCAAGGAGGATTTAAAATTAGGCTGTTTGATTCCAGAACCCATGGACTTAACCATTACATTGTGTCATCTGATTGTATCCTAATATATTTATGCAGGTCTCCATTTGTGATCATTAGGAATTTTCAATATCCTCACTATGATGAATGCTCTTGTGTTAAAATTTTTGCTAATCTCTGGCATTTTCTTCCGGGTGGATTCTTAGAAGAGCTGTTCAGTGTCAGAGTGCATGCCCATTGTCAAAACTAACACGTACTTTCCAGGAATCTGAACAAGTCAGAGATTCCAACAGCAAGGGTTGAGAGTACTCAATTCAGTGTTCTCTGCCAGAATCGAATAAGTACGGTTATTTTTACATATTTTAAATTCAGTTTGATTGCAGAGAAATGGTTTCTCAGTGCTTTAGTTTGCCTTTCTTTTATACTAAGGAAGCTGATTTAAAAAAAATGTTTATTGGTCTTTCATATTTCTTTGCTTGTGAGAAAAATTTCTTCATTTTTTTTTTTCTAATGGGACAACAGTATTTTTATCCATGATTTCTAAGAGCTATATTGTATATACCAGTATAAATATCTTATCCTAGTTCAGAAGTTTTGCTTTTTTTCAATTGGCTTACAAAAGGTTTTCATTTTTATCTAGTCAAAATTATATTTCTTTTCCCTTGTATTTATTTTTTTCATTGTTTTATTCTTAGATCCAGGATCTCAATTATATATTAATTCCATATAAGCCTTCATATCTCTTCCCTGTCTTATGGTTAAATTAAACATTTTTAAACTCTGCTCATTTGGATTTTATTTTAGCATACAGTAAAGATTTGGCTTAAACAGATGAACAGGTTTAACAGTTAAATTGCTTATTTAAGAATCTTTCCTTTACCCACACATTTATAGTACCACCCTTATTTCATGCCTGTTTTCTTATGCACAGAAACAGTTTTGTGATGTCTAATTTGTTCTGCGTACCCATTAATTAATTGTTGTAGTTTAATAGCTTGCTAATTATCTCATAGAGCAAGACTCCTCTTGTTTTGGGGAAGAACACTATTTGCTATTACCACTCATTTATCCTTTCAGGGGAACTTTAGAATCTGTCAATTTTTGCCCAATTGCCTCTGAGTTTTGACAAATCTATTTTGTGGTGGAAAATGGCATTTTATTTATTTTTAAAAAACATTTTTATTGATTCCAGAGAGGAAGGGAGAGGGAGAGAGAGATAGAAACATCAATGATGTGAGAGAATTTTTGATTAGCTGCTTCCTGCACGCCCTCTACTGGGGATTGAGCCTCAAACCCGGGCATGTGCTCTTGACCAGAATCAATCCTGGGACCTGTTGGTCTGCATACCAAGGCTCTATCCACTGAGCCCAGCCAGCTAGGGTGAAAAAAAAAAAATGGCATTTTATAACATTGAATCTTCTCATTCATAGTGTGCTTTTCATGTGATCCAAGGTTTAAAAAACAATCAGTGGAGATTCATGATTATTTCCCTATCTCTTATTTACATTTGTTTGTGAAAGTTTATCTGGTATTAATTCTTTATTGTCCTTGTTGTTTTATTCTTTATACATTCTTTTAAAGATTTCTTTTTAATTTCTTTTTAATTTTATTTATATTTTATTCTTAAGTTTTAAACTATATAAGAAATAATTAAAACACATTTATTATACAAACCAATATCTTGTGTTTTCCAATAATTTGCTATCATAGGCAAGTTTAAAATTCAGGTGGTAGTTGAATAGCTTTTTACTGTTGGCTATTAAATTGGTTACTTTCATTATGCTGTGTAAGTTTTCTTTAATTTCTAGTTTTCTAGGTTTTTAAAAAAATTAGAATGGATGTGGAGTGTCCAAATGCCTCATTAATATTTATTGAAGTGTTTAATATAACATAATGTAAATAAATTTCTATTCTGAGCTGCCCCTGAAGTAAACTCTAGATATATACTTTAAAAAATAATGTTGGATTTGATTTGTTTGTATTTTCTATAAAATGTTTGCTTTTATATTCGTGGCAGATATTAGCATTATACTAACTTTACAAAACAAATTGATCATTTACATGCTCTTCTGTGTTCTGGAACATTTTATAAAGCATGGGAATGACCTGTAACTTTAAAATTCAAAATAACACTTATAGTTCTTCTTGGCCTGTATTCTTGCATCTAATTTTGGACAAATTTTTCAATATCTTCCAGTGCTACTTTTCTGTTTAGATAATTCCCACCCCACCCCCCCCCCCAGGGAAATGACAACTTCATTAAGGTTTTTTAAATGAATAAAAATATGCATTGCATTTTAAAATTCTAACCTGTTCTATAATTGTGATTATATAACATTTTTCTCATTGCTAACTTAGATGTTTCTCTTATTTTCTGGATGAAATTTGACTGTATTTTTTAGTATTTTATTATTTATCAGTTTTGCTCTTCTCCCTATTTCCTGAGTCATCAATTATAGCTCAAACTAGAGGCTCGGTGCATGAAATTCCTGCACTCAGGTGGGGAGAGGTCCCTCAACCCGGCCTGTGCCCTCTTGCAGTCCAGGAGCCCTTGGTGGATGTCCGACTGATGGCTTAGGCATACTTGCACCAGGGAGCTGCCTAAGCCATCGGTCGGACATATTTAGTGCTACCACAGAGGCAGGAGAGGCTCCCGCCACTGCTGCTGCACTTGCAGCTGTGAGCCCAGCTTCTGGCTGAGCAGCACTCCCCCCGTGGGAGAGCACTGACTATCAGGGGGCAGCTCCTGTGTTAAGTGAATGCCCCTGGGGTGGTCAGTGCGCATCATAGGGACAGGCTGTTCTGCTGTTTAGTCAATTTGCATATTAGCCTTTTATTATATAGGATAGTTTTTCAAAATCATCTCTAAACTACTTTGTTTTCTAATATCTTTAAGTACTTTATATATAAATATATATATATATATATTAATTTATTATTATTATTTTTTTAATAAGTGAGTTTTTAAAAAAATATATTTTCATTGATTCCAGAGAGGAAGTGAGAGGGAGAGAGAGAAACATTAATGATGAGAAAGAATCATTGATTGGCTGCCTCCTGCACACCCTCTACTGGGGATCAAGCCCACAACCCAGGCATGTGCCCTGACTGGAAATGAGCTGTGACCCCCTGGTTCATAGGTGTACACTGAGCCACTGAGCCACACCTGCTGGGCCACATATTTTTGTTCTTTCTTGCTAATGATGCATGTGCCTTTCAGGGCCACTTTAGACTCTCCTTATAAGTTTTACAATGTCATGTAATCATTATTGTATTTTTGTAATAGTCTTGTAATTGTAGGTTTATATTTTCTGTGCAAATAATTATTTAGGAGAGTGTGATTTTTTAATTTCTAACTTGTCAGGTTGCTTTTATGTGTATATTTGGAAATATCATTTCTAATTTTCTTTCATTTTGTCCACAGAATATTACATTTGATTGTGTTTTTGCTTTCTTATTATGTTGATAACAACTATTTATTCTCCCTGTTCATTATATAATTGTTTTAAGCATTTCCTCTTCACATGTTTTATTTTGCTTATTTTATTTTTAATTAAATTTATTGGGGTGACATTGGTCAATATGCTATATAGGACTTATGTGTGGGTTTCTATGTTACCAGATCTGTATGTTGCACTGTGTGCCCACCACCCAAAGTAAAAATTTCTTCTGTCCAGCCTTCTCCACCTATCACCTTCCCTCTGGCAACTACCACACTGCTGTTTATATTTATGAATTTCACTTTTATATCCCACTTATGAGTGAAATCATGTGGTTCTTAGCTTTTTCTGACTGACTTATTTCACTGAGCATAATATTGTCTGGACACCTCACACCTGTTAGAGTGGCCATTATCAACAAGACAAGCAATAAGTGTTGGAGAGGTTGTGGAAAAAAGGGAACTCTCACTCACTGCTGGTGGGAATGTAGACTGGTATAACCACTATGGAAAGCAGTCTGGAGATTCTTAAAAAAAATTAAGAATAGAGTTACCATACGACCTAGCAATCTGTCTCCTGGGTATATACCTTAAAAACATGAAATAATGTATTTGCAAAGATATGCACCTCTAAGTTCATTGCAGCATTATTCACAGTGACCAAGACATGGAAACAACTGCAGTGTCCCTAGAGGACTGGACAAAGATGTGTACATATACACAATGGAATACTACTAAGCCATAAGAAAGGATGAAATACCGCCATTTGCAACAACATGGATGGACCTTGAGAATATTACGTTTTTGCATTTGTTTTGATTGTTGTTCTTGGAACATGAACTGTTTGTAATTCCGATAGCTATTTGTATGTCTTCCATGTCTATCACCTCTTTCCTCATTTCCCCTTTTGACATTTCCCCTTCATTCTATAAGAATCTCTAATTTTTTTTCTCCTCAGTGATTTGATTTTCAGTACTTTGGATCTGTTCTAATGCCTTTTTTTCCATTTAGGTTTTGTTCATGCATTTCTGTTTTTTTTTTTTTTGTTTTTTTTTAAACCATATCACATCTGGTCCTCTTCCATATTAGCCAATGCCCACTGTCATCTTAGCCTTTCTGTCCATTTAACATTTTTCTTCATATGGCCCATGTTTTCTTGCATCATTGCGATTGCAAGATAGATTCTTTCTAAAATTCTACTCTATGTACTAAATTATTTATGGAAGTATAAGATTCTTTGTGTTTATGCTGCAGATAATTTTCAAAGCCTTTTTGAATTATCCACCTTTGAGAGAAATGATCTAGACTGTGGGGGTGCCTGTTGTGGGGTGGAGATGGGGGCAACTTTCTAGAGACCTCATACATGAGAGGTTTGAGAAAGTTGAAATGAGATTCATATGACATTCTGAGCTAGAGATGAGGTAAGGTGCCTTGGGGCTTCAGAGAGAAAGAAGGTCATTGTAGGATGACAAGAAGAGCAGATGTTTAGTAATTAGTAGTTTCCTCTGCCCTATAGGTAAGTCAGAAAAGGTTATTTCCGGTGACCACTTTTATTGTGGGCAAGACCCCTAATTTGAATGAAGGAAAAAGTAAAAGCTTTTCTCCATGAGTCTGCAGGGTCTTGATTGCCTTCAGCTCAAAATAACTCCCGTGCCAGGGTGGCACATTTTGGGGAGGCCTGTTTTGAGCCCTGTCACTGTGAACAGACTGGTCCCTGCAGAGCACTCACCTTGCCACATCCTTTCAGGTTACTGTTAGTGTATCTTCAGTTCAAGGTGTGGCTGTTGTTTATGGTCCTTGGCTAAATTCCGTTTGTGTTGTGTTTTCGAGGGTACCTTAGCTTGTGTAAGAGGGGATCTCCTGCTTCTGCTGCCTGGCAGTTTGAATAGTTAGGTGGAGCTCTATTCATATAATTTTAATCATTTCATAGTTATTTCTAAACTTCCTAAAGACAGTACATTAAAATCTAATACCCCAGTGTGTATCCTTCTTATGGTTTTTTCCCATTTCTCTTCTTTCTGTTATTCTCCAAAAGGCAGTATACCCCCACCCATCTGCCCTTTTTCCTTGGTTGAGATGCATTTCCAGGAATTGGGGCCTCTGAATGGATGGGTATAGAAGGTGTATTCCCAGGGTGGGAGTGCCCTTGAAAGCAGTTCCTTTCAGCATCCTATTTCTGAGATAGGGGTTCGCACCCGGGGATCAGTGTGCTCTCCCACAGTCCACATCCCATTCTTATGTTTCAGCAGCTCAGCCACACTCAGCCTCTTTCTCTGCATTTCTACATTTCTTTCAATGGGGATTCAGGAGAGGGTGAATCACATGCCACTGGGTAATTACCACAGCGTCCCACGGAGCCTGCTCAGATTTTTTAGTTTGTTAGAAAGAAGTAAAATTTAATTCTTATGGATAAAGAAATTCAGAACTAGCTAAATCTATGTAATGTTAACTAACTGGTCATTGTGTTTTCCAGGCTCATACTTCTTTCAAGCATTTTTACATCAACTATTTCCAGGTTATTATTTTCCTCATAAAGTGACTTCCCCAGAGTCTCACAGGTAGACAATGGTACCCACCCCTGTGCTCAAACATCTCTGAGAAACGAGATTACTGACCGTTTCCTATCAGGGAGTTCCAGAGGAAGCTCCCCCCACGTGGTTGCAGCTCCCTTCAACCGTGTCCAGGTCCTAATTCCTGCAACCTGGAAATGTTATGTTACATGACACGTGGGAATTAAGGTTGCAGATGAAATTAAGGTTGCTAATCAGCTGACTTTGAGATCGGGACATTACCCTGGATTACCCAGGTGGGTCTCTTGTAATCACAGGGATCTTAATTAGAGAAGGGAGAAGGCAGGAGGGCCAGAGTCAGGGAAAGTGATGTGATGCCAGAGGCAGAGGTCAGAGTGACCGGGTTGCTGGCTTTGAATATGGAAGGGGGCCATGGCCCCAGGAATGGGAGCAGCCTCTTGGATCTGGAAAACGCAAGGAAATGAATTTTCCCTCTGGAGCTTCTAGAAGAAATGGAGCTCTACTGACACTTTGAATTTATCCCAGGGAGAATTCAGTTGGCCTTCTGACTCCTAGAACTGTCAGATTTGGGGCTGTTTTAAGCCACGTTGGTGAGAATTTATTACAGTAAAAATAGGAAATTCAAACACTCAGTGTATCAGATAGAGGCCATGGTCTGACCCTGGAAAGCAGAAACTGGAGCAGGCAGGCATTTCTGTGAGGAGTTACTGGGGTATAGTTTGCTGCGCTTTGTATTTATTTTCTCCCTGTGTTGCTGTTACCCTGTCCCAGTGAGAGTGCCAGCTCCCGGGAGCGGGAACTTCATCTGTTGTGTTCTCTGCCTATGCCCAGTGCCTGGGATGGAGGAGAAACTCCATAAATATTTGTTGGATTATTACTTCCTGCCCAAATGACATTGCACCAAACAAAGGGAATCCAGTTTACTGCCAGCTAGATTAGTTACAGAAATAAAAAGAAAGAAGAAAAGGAGTTAAAAATTGTGTCACCCTTTAAGATATGTTGGGTCATATGCAAAATATTTCTTATATAAGTAGTTCATATTCCTTAAACACTGAATGATCCTTTCATAAAATAAATAGGTGATCTTCATAAAATAAATGTGATGTTGCAGGTTGCATTTTGACTTACAATATGATGTTCCATGTTGCACGTTTGTGACTTAAACACATTTTAAATACATGGTTTTTGTAAATACCATTTCACAAGCTGGTTGGCATTCCTGACTATATAGTGCACATGTATATTCAATATGTAATTAATCATTTGTTGTTGGCCACTTAAAATATTATAGGTGACTTTAAATATTCGGTGGCCACTAATTAAACTCCTTTGTGCTCCGAGTCTGTTACAAGTCACCGTGACCCTCTAGTGATCATGCGTTTGCAGCGATCCTGCAGGCCCAGACTAACTGGCAGAAATGCTGAGCATGTTTGTGGAGTTATGGGGCTGGCGATGGCTCTTTCATTTGTGCTTAACCTATCCACAAGGCCTGCCCTGGCTGTCACCTGTCCCCCCTTTATTTCTTCAACCTCAGATTGCACTCCCCCGTAATGTACGCCTCCTCAGAAATCTCTAGAAGCCCTGCAGCAGTGGGAGACAAGAGCGGAGAAGCACCAACTTGGAAAGCAGACCAAGAGGGTGATGCGAATCAGATGGAGGCACCTCCTTAAAACACGTCACGTGATGACCTACACTTTTTCAAACAGACGTTTTGTTTTTCTTCTCTTCTTGACAGTTGTTTCAGTTTTCCTTCACACTAACCGCGCTTCAGATAACAGAATAAGAAGGAAAAAACAGTTTGAACCGTTAACTCGGCTTCTCAAGAGCAATGAGGTGTCCGGCCGTGGGGGCTGGAGCTCCCCAGGCTCCCTCCGGTTGCACGGGCCAGCCGTGTTAACTGATGACAAACAACAGCTCCGAGCCCGGGAGAAGGATGTCCACCCCGAGGCGGATCTGGACAGTTGTTTTGCCTAAGATGGCAAGAACATCATCATCGTCCAATCTAGAGCCAAGAAAACCATAAATGGACACAGCTTGTCCTGCCTGGGAAGACATGCATCTGGAAGCTTCCAGGGCGTATAGTGCGTCTTGATAGCTCTTGAGCCCCAGTGTTTGCTTTTTCAGTGTTTTTTAGTCCGTTGGGAAGCAGGGTAAGAAGGGAAGAAGGAGAACGGGGAGGTGAGAGGGATGCAGCGCAGAATGAGGGTTTATTTTAGGAGACACCAGGAATGAAATCTTTTATGTTGATACTGTGCAGGACTGCTCCGTGTTGTTCCGCCACAGAGGACAGTAACACTTCACGATCCTCCCGCATTTTTATAATTTCTGCCATGAAAATATTCATGGATTCTTGGAGACTTGGCTCATACTGCCCGTAATAGGAGGACTGGACAGTGAGTCTCGAGGCAGGGATTCCAGTTCCATCCTTGCTGGTCAGCTGCATGTCTGCTTTTGTTCTCAGTTTTCTCATCTGTAAAAACGTGAGCATTTACGCTTCAATTGCCTTTCCCTTGGCAGCCCTGACACTTTTTAATTGCATCATTCATTTTTAACTCGCTAGTCTCCTGGAAGATGCTGGAAACGCGCTTCCCGCTCATTTACAGCCAGGCCGATATGATTTTTGCCTCAGAGCATGCCCTGAATCATTATTCATTTTTGTTTCACGAGAATTACTCTTACCAATGCGATTTTGGTTTCCCAGAGCCATTGAAATTGCACAGCTCGATGGACTGCCTCTGTGTGTCATACATTTCTACTTGTAGGAGAAGCCAGGGATTTTCAAAGCGAGATCTTTGGATCAGTGACATCAGTATCACCTGGCGCCGTCCGCCGGTGAGCTTGCTAGACATGCATCGTCATGGCCCTACCCCAGCCTGCCGAAATGGAGTCCTTGGGGCCGGAGCCAGGAAGCCTTGTTCTAACAAGGTCTCACGTGGAAGAGGTTTGAGAAGCAGTGTCGTGAGCACGGCAGCAGGTTGGTGCTATGATGTTGCGCTCTGCATGTGATGAAACCTCAAGCATATTGTTTGCTCCTTGAGTGACTACTTCTAGCACACCTACTGGGCTTCATTGGAGATGCCAAGATAGAGACCCTTCGGTGTGCAGGGAGCTACTGCTGCTCTGTGGAGGGCCTGACGATGTTGAGAAGGATGTTGAGGTAGGAAGGAGGATGGGATTCCTTTCCTCGGGGGGTGGTATCTGGCTTGCTCCTCTCAGGCTCCCGGGGATGGTGCCTTTGCCGATTTCCAAAGGAGCTGCAAGAGGTCCAGTGGTTCTCATTATTAGTCATTGATGCAAGAATTAACCACAGAACTGTAATTACAGCCATTTCTTAGTGTGGGTGAGGTCTCTCTCTCTCTCTCTCTCTCTCTCTCTCTCTCTCTCTCTTTCTCTCTCTTTCACACACACACACACACACACACACACACACTCACATGTGATCATCCCTCCCGGTAGAGGGTATCCTGAGGTTGTTCTCTGTTCAGCCTTAGCTAAAGTTCAAGATTGAGGCACCCGCAGATTTGGGGTCTGGTGAGAGCCCTCATCCTCTTCTCATTGTGTTCTTACATGGTGGAAGGGGCGAGGGAACTCTGAGGTTTTTCCTTTAAAAAATATTTTTATTGATTTCAGAGAGGAAGGGAGAAAGAGAGAGATAGAGATAGAAACATCAACGATGAGAGAGAAATCATTGATCTGCTACCATCTGCAGGGCCCACACTGGGTATTGAGCATGTGCCTTGACCAGGAATCGAACCGTGATCTCCTGGTCTGTAGATCAATGCTTAACCATTGAGCCACACTGGCTGGGCCTAAGTTTTTTTTTTTTTTAGTTTATTTATTTTATTTTTTATTTTTATAAAGCACTAATCCCAATAATGAGGGCTCTACTCTACTGATCTGTGCACCTCTCAAAGGCTCCATCTCCTTATACCAGTAGTCAGCAAACTCATTAGTCAACAGAGCCAAATATCAACAGTACAATTGAAATTTCGAGAGCCAATTTTTTTTTAAACATTTTTATTGATTTTTTACAGAGGAAGAGAGAGGGATAGAGAGTTAGAAACATCGATGAGAGAGAATCATCCATCAGCTGCCTCTTGCACGCCCCCTACTGGGGATGTGCCCGCAACCAAGATCCATGCCCTTGACCAGAATCGAACCTGGGATCTTTCAGTCTGCAGGCTGACGAGAGAGAGCCAAAATTTTTAAACTTAAACTTCTTCTAATGCCACTTCTTCAAAATAGACTGGCCCAGGCCATGATATTTTGTGGAAGAGCCATACTCAAGGGGCCAAAGAGCCGCATGCAACTCATGAGCCGCAGTTTGCTGACCACTGCCTTATATCATTACCTTGGTGATTGGGATTTAACATCTGAATTTTGGGAGGAACACAAACTTTCGGTCTTTAACATAAAGTTAAACTGAACCCTGAAGCCTGCACTTTCAAGGTTCCAAACTTTGGCTGCAGCCTGCCTCCGAGCTGGAGAGGCAGTTCCACAGTCCATAGGGTCAAGGGTAAGGTGACTAGAAGTCCCGCTTTTGGTGGGATAGTCTCGATTTTTAACAATTTGTCCCGAGTCCCGCAGTGTTTTAAAAAGTCCTGATTTTTTTCCCCCACGTCGCACAGCATTTTAAAAAAGTCCCGATTTCAAAAAATCGGGACTTTTTTTAAAACGCCGCGGGACGCAGGATAAATTGTTAAAAATTGGGACTGTCCCTCCAAAAGCGGGACGTCTGGTCACCTTAGAAGGGTGTATATGAATTATAAGTGAATTTAACACGATGGAGCACTGGGTAACAAACCACAGTGAAGTCACAGCTCTGCTCATTCTCTCAGCAATAGTTGAGTGCCAATAGTATGACAGGCTCTCAAACATTTAATGACACCTTTCTTGTAAGGCCTGGCTCAACTTCTGCATCCTTAACCCTTTTACCCTGCCTAATGGTGAACTTTTCTCTTTTGACTTTATCCGTAACTTAATTTATTAGCTTGTAATTCAACTGACATTCTTGGTGGAGATTTTATGTTGGTGTCCTATGGAGCTAAATAAGAAACAGTCCCTGCCCGGGAGGCACCTAAACTCTATTAGGGAAGAAAGGCATGTGTAAATAATAGATTTAGATTCTGGTGCCACCTGCGAAGTGCCCTGACAACGAGCCAGGGGACTTTTCCGGAAGGAGACACCAGCTCTGGCCGACAGCATTGGGACGAAACGCATACCAGACCTGGCTCACGCATGTACCTTTTAAGATTAATTGTTATTAGCAAAGTAATTCCAGGGTTACTTCCTGCTGGTGAAATTTAAGACATCCCAGACACTGCCAGTGTTCTCTTTGAGTACCCATAGCTTGTCGCCATGATCTATGGCCCTGTCTAGAAGCCATACCAGAATCAGTAGGGCATGTCCCCATTTATGGACATTTTTTATTTTAAACATGCAGTATTTCATTGTGGTGAGATGGTATCAATCTGTACACTTAATTCTGTAGCTTGCCTTTTCTTATTCAACAAAGGATGTTAGGGATTGATTTACCTTCTTCTTTACAATACTTTCCCAGGATGCCTTGTGCACCTTCAGGATATTCCCTGTTCCCCTCGTATCACAGGGAGCTACCTTTTCCAGTCCCCCTGTCCTCTGGCCTCCAGGCAGTTCAGCCAATAGGAGGTACAAGAGGGGGAGATGAAAAGAGGGGGCATCTCCTTTCCCACCCCGCTCACTTTCCCTCCCACCACATTTTATGCAGCCTCCTGGCTGTGACTCCATTCCTGCTGGAAGCACCTCCCTTCATGGCCTGCTAACAACATCTTCTCCTTTGGCCCTTCCCACCCAAGGGATGCTACCAGCTGCCTGCTGCTGTAGCTCTTCTCTGGGTTGCCCCACCAGCCCATTTGGCTCCTAAGCTACTTATTCTATCGGTACAGTCAATCCCTGCATTAAATTCCCTCCATTTGAAATACCTGGTCTCTGACTTGTTCTTATGGACATATCAGAGATGACTTTGCTTTTTAGCTCTTTCCTTGTGGTGGGCAATTGAGGTGTTTGCACAAACAGTGCTGGCATGGAGCCTTCTTGCACACAGCTCCTGTGCCCAACTGTGACAGGAGTTTCTTTAAGGTGACACCAAGCAGTGGAGTCACCATATCAGTTGTTCACCTTGAAATCTCTTCAGGTAGATTCTGAATCTCAAATGCCTCCACTTCTCTGCAGTACGTAGCGAGTTGCTCTACAGAGAGAAGATTTGTTAAGTAGCTTTGAGTGAGTGAATGAATGAATGAATGAATGAATTTCTGTTAGGGTCAGAAATACAGTATTGGGGACTGGCTATTAGAAATAAAATAAAGATTTTAATCATGCTCTGTTAACCAGGATTGTTTTGTTCTGGTTAGAGAAAGCACATTCTAACCTGGCTGGGAGTTTTACAAGAGAAAGCACATTCTAACCTGGCTGGGAGTTTTATGCCCTGGGACATGGGGAGCTATTGTTGGAATGTAGTCCATCCTCCTGTCCCAAGAACTGCTTATCATTATGGAAAGATTTATAATCTCATGGCTGAAACCACCTAGTCTCAGAGGCACCCACTGTTTACAACCTCCAGCCCCTATTGCCTTTAATCTGGTCCCAGGGTGCCTGGAGGCATCTACCCTCAGTAACCCTCACCCCCCAGCCCGCATGATTTGTAACCTGTAATGATTATCCCGGGCCTACTTCTCCATGCTTGTAATTCCTACTTCCCCATGTAATTCTTTGTCCTTCTGCCCAATATAAGCAGCTGGCTTATGAGGAGAGGGAGAACAGTTTTTTTGTTTTTGTTTTTTTTGTGTGTGGATTACCTGCTGTTCTCCCACACTTCTGGCGTTATTGAAATAAATGCACCTATATGATTCAACCCTGTCTCTGCTTCATTGGCTGAAGTAGTGACCGGCAGCCTGGACTCATTGGTTGTCTGGTTACATTTCACTTGCCGATAGAGAAAACCATGCCTCATTCACCTCAGATAAAATGCTTTCAGGCCTTCTGACTCTGTCCCATGCCCAGCTCACCTTGAACAGAAACAAGGAATTTAGGTGGCCCCTTGCCTTCAATAAGTTGATGTAGGGTCCCAGGTCTCTATTTTTGTTGTTGCTGCTTTCTTAAACAAAATACATTTATTTTCTCTCAGTTCTGAAGGCTGGAAGTCCAAGATGAAGGTTTTGGCAGGGTTATTTTCTTCTGAGGCCTCTTTCCTTAGCCTCAGAAGATGGCTGTCTTCTCCCTGTGTCCTCACATAGTCTTCTCTGTGTATATCTGTCTCTAGGTTCACATTTCTCCTTTTTATAAGGTTACCAGTTGTGTTTGATTAGGGGTAATCCCATCCTACTTCCCTGTGATCCCCATCTTAGCTAATGACTTCTGTTATGAACAACCTTATTTCTAAAGGCCACGTTCTGCGGTACTGGGAAAATGTGGACATGCAAGTATTGGGAGACACAACTCAGTTCTTTTTTTTTTTTTTTTTTTTTAAATATATTTTTTATTACATAGAGGAAGGGAGAGAGATAGAGAGCTAGAAATGTCGATGAGAGAGAAACATCGACCAGCTGCCTCTTGCACACCCCCCACTGGGGATGTGCCCGCAACCAATGTACATGCCCTTGACCGGAATCGAACCTGGGACCTTTCAGTCCGCAGACCGACGCTCTACCACTGAGCCAAACTGGCTTCGGCAACACAACTCAGTTCTTAACACTGTACAAATGTCTGCAGAAGCTTGGGGTCAGGGGCCTCCAGTTCTTCCTTGAGAGGCAATAGGCGGGTTCATATTTCATTATATGCTTCTATACTCTCCCTCCCAATGCCTTTAGATTTAAAAAGATCTTAAAATGATCATCAAGGACATAGAGAACCTCCATAGACAGGGATGGTGTGTGGAGAAGGAGGAGAGAGGGTCTCTTGGGGAAAGTGAACATTTATAACTCAGTGTCTGCAGGTTTCTAAACCTTACGTTTTTGGTTAATAGTTGAGCTGGTAGAGCTTTCCTCTTCTTCCCTAGACTTTCATTCCCCAGGGAACTGACCAGGCTCCTGACACTTCCCAATCCTGCAATTAACTTTAAAAAGTAATATCAGTTATACTGTATAGCACTTGGCCTAAAATGAGGATATGAGAAGTTAGGGCAATGCCAGGAACATTTGATGGGCTCAGCCCTCCTAAACACACACACACACACACACACACACACGCACACACACACACACACACACGACAGGGGTCCCATTGTGCTTTCTCGCAGAAGGATTCCTTAAACTTTGAGTCCTCAGATGCTCCAGGTTTTTCCAGCTGCAGATGTTCATTTGTTTTCCTCTCTCTCTCTCTCTCTCAATTACTTTATTGATTAAGGTATCATATATTTGTCCTTATCCCCCTCCCCCCATTCCCATCCCAAACCCCTCCCCATGCAGGATCCTACCCCCCTGTTGCCTGTGACCACTGGTTAGGCTCATATGCATGTATACAAGTCCTCTGGTTGAACTCTCTCCCTTATCCTCACCCTCCCCTATCTTCCCTCTGAGGTCCGACAGTCTGATTGATGTTGTTCTTGTTCTTCAGTCTATCATTTCTCCTAGATGAGTGAGCTCATGTGATACTAGAAATATACTTATAAGAACTGAAAATGAGACAAGCAATAATGGTCATGCTGAGAGGCAAACGAATCAGTCTATAGTGAGTTTCTTTTTGGGCCAACAGTTCTTTTGAATCCCAATAACTATGTCAAACAGTTCCTTATGTGTACATGTCAGCAATGATATTTCAGTTTTCTGGGATGGTGGACAAATGGTGATAATGCAGGTCTGACCCTCTCTGGTTTGGTCCTGGGCAACCTGCAGTGATGCACAGTTGCTGACTGCTGGTATGGCAAGGCATCGTCAGCATCTTCCATCTCTGGACTGTTTTCTGTCTTCATGGCTGGAGCACTCCTGTCAATTCCTCTCTGTTGCAGGAATCCACATGGTCTTGGAGTTGTTCTTAAAGCAGAGTTCTCTCTGGGGGGGGGGGGGGGGGGAGGAGATAATTAGCACTAGTAATTATAGAGCCTGCTGTTGCTGGCCAGGCAGGCACAGGTCGGGGTTTGACAGTGGATGGAGTGGTCAGGATTTGGTGAGCCAGCAGCACCGTCTGCTCCTCTCCTGCCCCAGCTGCCTGCCTTTGCCCACTTTGCCATCTGTAAGTCATCCTGAAAAAGGATTTCATGAGAATTACCATACACAGAGGCCTGGCCTGGGGTCACTTCAAAGTCATGGCAATCTGCACTCTCTAGGGTTCAACATCTGTTTGTGCCACATGCAAGCTCAGCTTGGCTCCAGTCTCTGAGGCATTCAAACACTGGCAGGGCCAGGCTGGAATTGGGGGTGCAAATTTGACCCCTCTCACATTTTTTTTTGTGTGGTACCCAGGTTCTGGTCTGTGTCTTGTCAGTACACATGCATCAGCATGCACATAAGATGTTGACAGCATAAGCATTAGTGTATGGCTGAATTCAGCTGGATTGAGGATGGCCCCAGTGAGAGAAAAGTTGGGCAGAGTGGTAAGATGCGAATCAGACAGCTCTCACTGGGTTTCGGATTCAGTCTTCTCACCAACTTCCCTCCTTTCCCCCAATTTCCCTTTCACCGAGCTTGAATCTTGCTTCCCTTGATTTCACTTAAAGAGCCTAAGCCCCTCTTACATTTTCCTGCTGCCTTTTCTGTTTCCAACCCAAGTAAGGAAAGACAGGATGGTTTTAGTACAAAGAGAATGTGATTCATTTTGTCACTTTTCAACACATTTTTTGAGTTTTAATATATAGAAATAAAAGTGCATCTATCACAAGTGTACAGAGCTTAGTGAATTTCCATAAACGAAACAGTAGTTCCAGATCAAGAAGCAGAGCAGGACTTGCACCCCTGAAGCCCCTCATGGTCCTTTCTGGCGCCCTCGCTCCTACCCCCCCAGAGTGATCACTGTCCCAGCTTCTAATACTGTAAGTCAGCTTTGCTGTCTGTATGTATGTTGTTTCAGTGTAACCCATGCATATATTCGCTCGCTGAATATTATGCTTGTGAGAACCACCTTCATAATTTTGATTGGTTGTAGACTATTTATTATCATTATCATTGAGTGTTTTATTGTGAGAATTGATGGGCATTTGAGTCATTTCCAGTGTTTGATGTTATGAGTCGTGCTGCTCAGAACATTCTCATATGTGCTTTTCCATGGCCACATGTGAATTTCAGGTCTGTATCCTAGCGTGGATGTCTTAGGATGTGCCCGTGGTTCGGCTTTAGTAGATCCTAGTACACAAGTTTCCCAAAGTGATGTACTTATTTAAACTATAACTTGGATTTTAAATCAAAGTGGATAATTGAGTTTGAACTTTGTAGTCACATCCATTGGATTGAAAGGCTTCATGAGCAAACAAACCACAGCCAAGAGAGCTCAAGTCTTTGGGATGGAGAAGCCGCCTTGCCATGGAGTCTCTGCCCTTGTGGATGTCGGGTCCCTGCAGCAGGCAGGGGTTGTCCAGATAGGAGACACTCCTGAGGCACATGCCCTGCCCTCTCCAAGTGAAACAACAACCATTTTTTCTATTTTTCGTCCTCCTCTATTCCCCTTTCTGCCTCCTCCTCCTAGAGTTCTTTTTCTTTGCCCTCAGAATCAATCTCCCCCCCCCCCCTCTCTCTCTCTCTCTCTCTCTCTCTCTCTCTCTCTCTCTCTCAAACACACACACACACACACACACACACACACACACACACACACACACAGCCTTGCGTGTGGGAGGACCAGCTCCTGAGGTAGTAATGCAGTCCCGGAATCACTACGTGCAGAGAAGTGTTAATTATACGGGAGAAAGTGTGATCATAATAACTGGAGTTCCGTAGAGGAAAGCGTATTTAAGGAAAAGGAATGCAGTAGGAACAAGTCTTTCCAGAATCCCTGTGTCTGCGGCCAGGCCTGAGAGACAGCCCTCCCACACTCTGGTTCCTGTGTGGTGTCCACAGTCAGCCAAGTCCGTAGACAGAAGGGCAGAAACAACCCAGAGACCCTCTGAGAGAACAAAGTCACAACACCTTTTCTAAGTAGCAGACTGCCTTCTAGCCAGCTCTCCTTTGAGTGGGGGTCACCCTGCCAATTCCTATAGCTCAGGGCTCCACTCGAGGCCAAGATCTCACTGCTTGAAGGGATCTGCCCATCTGGCTGCCATCCCCATTCTCCATCAGGTACCATTTGTGAATACTTTCCTCTAGGAGTGAAGGCTGTATCCCAAGTGCCTGTTTGCTCATGTGGGGTCCCATGGCCAGGTCCCATTCTCATATGTGCCTTTCCATGACCACGTGTGAATTTCAGTTAGGTCTGTACCCCAGTGTGGATGTTGAGACCTAGTTCTTGGCCGGACCCTGAGGCTCCTGCTGCCATCCCGGGACCGCTGAGAATCCTGTCATGATGGCTGTGTTTCAGAGACTGTGAGTGAAAGCATCTGTGGGGAAGTTGACTGGTCACCACCTACCCTGGAGTCCTGCAGGCAGCCTTGCCACTAGTCCAGGGTCCTGGACACGAGGGGGTGTCCCTGAGAGGTGCCAGCCTATTGGGAGTGAATGCACACAGCAAAGGCATGTGCTGAGACAGCCTGGCCAGGTTTTATGTCGCCATCACCTCCCCTTTCTACCCTTTGGCCGAGTGCAGCCCTTTCTCCTCTGATACTGCTATCCCCAGGGCTAGGAAGCTGCCCCTCAGTTCAGTGGCCTGAGCCATGGATCCTGAGGGGCACTCTGGGCCCTGATCTGGGAGACAAACAATTTGGGGTCATCTTTCATCTCTTATCTGCCCCCACCCCAAGAACCTAATAGACACAATCATTTTAACAAGGTGTGAAAACGGTGGCTTCCAGTCCCCCCCACTCCTCCACGCTATTTTCTTCCATCCATTTAGTGTCTTAGAGGGTTCTGTTGACCCTAAAGCCATATAAGTAAAGCATTAATAAGTTCATTTCTCCCTGAAAATCATCCTAGTTCCATGCAGCTGCTGTTTTGGGCTTTCAGTCACCTGCAATGACTGGAGCTGCCACCTGAGTTGATTCGTTGCCGCTGAAAGCAGAGGCTGATGGCATTTCCATTAGCCATGGCTGCCTTAATTCAAGTAGATCTGGAAATAGCATGTGATTTGGAAATAGCACTCAGATCCTCAGTACCACGTTGTCTGTCCTACCGCTAGACACAGGTGCCTCTGAAAGGTGCCTTTGCATGATAAAAGCAGATGCTTTCAGGCACTTTCCCAATTCTAGGTTGCTCCAGGGACAGTAACACCCTGTCGATGGTGGGCTGAACTGCGTGTGTGCTGACATGCAGACGGGATCAGGGAGACCAGGGAAGCCGGCATCGCATTGGTGCTGCCTGCAGCAACTCCTCCTCCTTGGGAAGGTGTAAATGAGTAAGGAGGCAAAAACCTCTTTCTGCAGGGTGTTTGCTATCTCCGCTTGGCAGAGCCTGATTCCTAGGCAAGTGAATAATTGAGGGAGGGAGGCTAGATAAAGCAGGATAGACGCGGAATGAAAGCTAAGCTGGGATGTCAACTGATCCCACAGGGAGCTCCACAGCTACATTCGAGTTGATTCTGTCTGGGGAAAATGGGCTTCCTTTTGTACCCAGGTCAGCCACTCACTGGCCACTTGCTGCCTGTGGTATCGGAGGCAAGTGACTTGCCAGATGGGCAGCTTCTCTTGAGAAGAGGAAGGTGAGAGCCATTAGCAGCCAACACTCACAGCACTGGGGGGTGCCCTTGAGATGAGGGGGATCTGAGTAGGCATCCGTGGTGATCACTGCCCTGCCACCTGTGGGCCTGGCTGGTGACTGGCCACTGCTTCTCCCAGATCCTGTCTCTATTATAAACAGGGCCCTTCTGGACCCACCAGTTTGGATCATGCCACTTGAACAGATGTGTGTGGACCTGCTAGGACCTTGCAGTAGAACCTTTGGGATTTCACACTAACTGGATCCAAGAAGATCATGCAAGTGGCCAAAACTGGGCTTCAGAGCTGTGGCTGTGAGATCGGAGGGGTTTGAGAGAGGCATTCCTGTTTGCAAGGGTGACTTGTGCCTGTTGAAGATGATGTAGTATTTCTACTCAGATGGGCTTAGTCCATGTGCTCTGAGGCAGAAGGATCTGTGCATATGCCAAGTCCTGTCAGGTACCACCAGAACCACAGCCCCATGCTGTCAGTACTCCACTTCTCTGCTGTTCTCTCTGTCACAATGGTCTGGCTTCTCTTTATGCCACCACATTTCTCCATTGCAGTGGTGAGGCTGTTAGGCGGGAAAATCTCACCTGGTTTCACTCAGGTGGAGGCAGGCATACCGGGTCTGAATTCTACAAAATGGAAAAGGTGCTTGCGAGTAGATTTTCAGAGCATGCCCAGGGTTCCCAGGGCTGGCGTTGATGAGTGATTAACAGTGACTTACACCTCCCACTTACTTTGGTCTTGTGTCAGTCCTGCTTGTGGTGTTTTTTGGCTCTATCTCTTCTTGGCCAAGGTGCTCCTTCCAGACTCCCTGGTGGCTCTGCATTCAGAGCTTTGGCACACTTCGCTCTCATCGAGAGCAATTGTGATGAATAGTGAATTAGCATCCCCAGACAACGGGGGTCATTTTACTGCAGGATGGCAGAAGGGTGCTGAGAAATGAATGTTACGGACTGTGGAAACGCTGAATAATAAGTGAACCTGATCCCACCAGGCAGCAAGGTCTGAAAGGCTCTCTCTGATTGACCCAGTTATACCTTCGAGGTCCGTAGACTGGTGCTTTGGAAAAAGTGATTGTCTTAAGCATCACTCTCTGTGCCTCAACACTATCAGATCCCCGGCATAGTCTGCCATCTCAATAGTGAGTTTTAGGTTTTTAGAATAATAACTGAAAGGATTCCCTGGTAAAGGCAGAAGAGGGGGTATGACCTGTGGGATTGAGAATGAGCATACTGGACACCCAGATCCAAGAGGAAGGTTAATTTACAACTCAGAAGGGAGGGGTGATCGCTTAATCTGAAACCAGTCTGCATGGGCCCTGATGGGAGTAAATAAAAACCCCAGGTTTTGTAGGTGTTTCAGCTCCATTCATTCATTTACTCATTCATTGAGTCAACAGACAGGTGTGGGATGAGGTCAGTGTTACTGGTGTTGGGTTTGAGATGTCCCATATAGATTGGGGTTTGGATCACAGCAGTCTGTGCTGTGGGAAGGGACAGCTCCTCACTTTTAACCCAGGACTGCTCTGCAGGCAGCAGGGATTGCAGCTGGCATTTTCCACATTTCAGTGTTTGGAAAGTATGGGTCTGTTTTTATTCCCTCTCTTATTCCTCATGGGGACAGGTTTCTTCACTCCTTGTTAAACAACAATTTTCAGAAATGGTACACCTTAACTTCCATTCAGATATAGAAAGAACACATTAAAGATCTTATTTAACTCATGATGAGTGAGGACGCTGGTAAGATATTACAAACATATAAGCCTGGGATAATCCAAAGGACAGACATGTTTATTGATCAGGAATATTGCAACGAATGTGCAAATTTGGTTTCTTCCACCGTTTTGGAGAGAAGTCCATTGAGCCTACTGAACAAAATTTGCATGTATAGAGAACAACTATTAATGTAAAGAAGTACAAAATAAATAGCTCAAGGGCAATGAAAAGTCAGACAACCTGGAAAGGTGCATCCTAGAAAATGCTTAGCTTTTTGTTGTAGTGCAGATTTCCCCCTATCCTCTTCTTTAAAAAGTCCAGTATGGTCTAAGCATTAAACTTGCTCAAAGATGACATTCTCTCTCCTTTTTAATGTGCAATTAGCAATGATAAAATGTTTTCCGTGGTCATTTTGAGGTACTTTGGATCTGTTTTTATGATATTAAAGCCAAGTTATTACTCTCCAAATAACTTGTAGAACTATTTTGGGAGAGAATTAATGCTACCCTATGTAGTTTCCCAGGACTTATATTAATGTGTAGAAAGTATGATTTATAAGGTTTATGTGTGTGATTTATAAGATCTCTGACATGTGAATAACATTGAAACAATGAATATATGGACCAGAAATGAATTGGCTCAAACAACACATTGTGGAGTGGGGGATGGGAGGTAGGGGAAAAGGATGCTTGCAGATAATTCCAGAACACAATTTCCTCCAAAGTAATTGGGAATTTCTTCATGCGTTAATTTTTAGCCTCTGAAAGTTTTGAATAATTAATTTTAGCTGAACGTTTTTCTCAGTTCAAAAGAATCTGAAATCCTACAAGCCTCTATTTTACCTGCCATTCTGAGGTTTATCCTGAAAAAGTGTCTAGTCATTATGAACAATGGGAGGACAGGTTTGGCTCAGTGGATAGAGCATCGGCCTGTGGACTGAAGGGTCCCAGGTTAGATTCCAGTCAAGGGCATGTACCTTGGTTGAGGGCACATCCGCAGTAGGGGGTGTGCAAGAGGCAGCTGATCGATGTTTCTCTCATTGATGGTTCTCTTCCTCTCTGTAAAAAATTAATAAAATATATATAAAAAGACACCCTTGGGTTAGATAAGATTGCATAGCCTATAATGGAGATTTACCACAAAAATTATTATTTGGGGTAAAACGTCAGTATTTTATAGTAAGTTAACTGGGAAGATATAACAATTCAAGCACTTTGGAAGGTAATCTCAAAATAACGTAAGACAAACTGGCTTTTCAAGAAGAAACTAAAACAAACATACACGTTAAACCATATTGAGATATAATGAAGCAATTTTCTTAGTAACTCAGATCAAAGAATAAAAAATCATTAAGGATATAGAGTATTTGAACAAGTTTGTACTTACAGACATATAGAACTTTACTCAACAATATGTAATAAACATTTCCAACATATATAAAATCGGACCCATATTAAAATTCCTCTTGTACCAGACCTTAATGCAAGTTTGAAAAAAAAAAGTCTCAGAATTGACATTACACAGATTAAATTTTTTGATCACAGGAGACATTTCTTACCTTCTTACATACAATATGCTACATTATTTTACATTAATATTGGTTTCAGGTATAGTGGTTAGACAGTCATATACTTTACAAAGATCCCCTCGATACATATCCATGCATATATTAGTGACTATATTTCCTATGCTGTACTTTACATCCCCAGCACTACTCTGAAACTAAAAATTTGTACTTCTTAACCTCACACCTTTTTCATTCATCCTCCAACCTCCCTTCCCTCTGGCAACCATTAGTCTGTTCTTTGTAGCTGTGTTCGTTTCTATTTTGTTTGTTTGTTAATTTTGTTCTTTAGATCCTACATATAAGTGAAATGGTGTATTGATCTTCCTCTGTCTGACTTACTTCACTTAGCATAATACCTTCTAGAAACATCCATGCTGTAGTAAAAGATAAGATTTCACTTTTTTTATGGCAGGGTAATATTCCATTGTATGTATGCACAACCACATTTTTATCCACTTGCTATGGTTGGGCATTTGGTTTGCTTCCATTACTGGCTATTATTAAGAACACTGCAATAAACATAGGGGTGCATATAATTTTTCAAAGCAGTGTTTTGGGTTTCTTCAGCTACATACCCAGAAGTGAATTGCTGGTTAATAAAATAGTTCTATTGTTTATTTCTTGAGGAACCTTCATATTGTTCCCATAATGGCTGCATCGATCTGTATTCCCACCAAAGTGCACAGGGAGGGTTTTCTT
Source organism: Pipistrellus hanaki (assembly GCF_964339955.1). NCBI lineage: Eukaryota > Metazoa > Chordata > Mammalia > Chiroptera > Vespertilionidae > Pipistrellus > Pipistrellus hanaki. Next base: position 18,959,658 of record NC_140508.1, on the reverse strand, counting down.
TTCTCCAAATCCTCACCAACACTTGTTTGTTGATTTATTGATAATAGCCATTTTGTGGTTTTAATGTGCATGTCTCTAATGATTAATGACATCGAGGATCTTGTCATATGTGTGTTGGCCATCTGTGTGTCCTCTCTTTGGAAAATATTCTGTTCAAGTCCTCTGCAATTTTTAAATTGCATTGTTTTCTAAGGACTGAATTGTGTGTGTTTTTAATAAATTTTGGATATTAACTCCTTACCAGATATATCATTGGCAAATTTTCCCCCCATTAAGTAGATCAAGCTTGAGATTGTCTTTTGTTGATGGTTTTCTTTGCTGTACAAAAACTATTTAGTTTGATATAGTCCTCATTTAAAATTTTTTTTCTTTTGTTTTCCTTGCCAGAGGAGCTATATCAGAAAACATATTGGCAAGAGAAATGTCACAATTTACTGTGCTTTCTTCTAGCAGTTTTATGCTTTTAAGTCTTAAATTTAAGTCTGTAGTCCATTTGGAGTTTATTCTTGTCTATGGTGTAAGAAGGTGGTTTATTTTCATTTTTTTACATGTATCTGTCCAATTTTTCTAACACTATTTATTGAATAGACACTCTTTATCAAACCATTGTATATTCTTGCCTCATGTGTCATACATTAACTGTCTATTAATATATAGGTGCAGGTATATTGCTGGGCTCTTTATTCTATTCCATATATATATTTTTATGTCAGTATCATGCTGTTTTGATTACTATAGCCTTGTAGTATAGTTTGAGATATGATAGCATGATACCTCCAACTCTGTTCTTTCTCAATATTGCTGAAGCTATTTGAGGTTTTTAGTGGTTCCAAATATATTTTAGAATTGTGTGATGTAGTTCTGTGAAAAACATCATTAGTATTTTCATAGGGATTGCTTTGAATATATAGATTTTCTTGTGTGTAGTATGGACATTTTAACTATGCCAATTCTTTTTATCCATGAGCACAGTGTATGTACCCATTTACTTGTATACTCTTCAATTTATTTCTTTAGTATGTTATAATTTTCCTAGAACAGCTCTTTTACCTTTGGCTAAATCTCTTCATTGTTTTTTTTTTTTTTAATGAAATTTTAAATGGGATTGTTTTCTTAATTTCTTTTTCTGACAGCTTATTATCTTTACTAATAATAGGGTGATATGCAAATTAGACCAGACATCTTCCGGACAAAGCCACAGTGGTGGGGGACAAGGCAGAGATGGTAAGGGGCAACCAGGCTGGCAGGGGAAGGCAGTTAGTGGTGACCAGGCAGGCAGGCAGAGTGGTTAGGGGTGAATCAGGCAGGCAGGCAAGTGAGCGGTTAGAAGCTAGTGGTCCCAGATTGCGAGAGGGATGTCTGACTGCCGGCTCATTTTTTCCCCCTGACAGTTCATTATCTTTTCTAATAAATGGGTAATATGCTAATTAGACTGGACATCCCCCTAGGGGTCCCGGAATGGAGATGGTGTAGGCCGGGCTGAGGGACTCTCCCACCCCTGTGCATGAATTTTGTCCACTGGGCCTCTAGTTAGTGTACAATAATGCAACTAATTTCTGAATATTTATTTTGTATTCTGCTACGTTACTGATTTCATTTATCAATTTTAGTAGTTTAGTGTGTGCATGGCATCTTTATGGTTCTCTCTCTATAGTTTTATGTCATCTGCGAATAATGACAATTTTGCTTCTACCTTTTCAATTTGGATGACTTTTTTTTCTTGTCTGATTGCTTTGCCAGGAATTACAGTACTATTTTAAATAAGAGTGGTGCAGGTAGACATCCCTGTCTTGTTCCTAATCTTAAGGAAAACAGTTTTAGTTTTTCTTCATTGAGTATAATGTTAGCTGTGGTTTGTCACGGATGGCCTTTATTATATTGAGGTATGTTTTCTCTATTCCTACTTTGCTGAGAGTTTTATTATAAACTAGAGGCCCAGTGCACTGTTTCGTGCACCAGTGGGATCCCTCAGCCTGTTCTGTGGGGATCAGTGGACCTCCGTGCCACTGCAGCCTGGCCTTGTCTGCCAGCTCATTGGGCTCCAGCTCACTGTCCCCTTTGATCCCTCGTAGCACAAAGTAGTGCACAAAGTGGCAGGTGGCTCGGGAGAAGCCTGAGGTTGGCCCGGCTGCACCACCTAGGTGCTCAGCAGGAGTGTGATGAGAGGCCATTACAGCTGCACTCGACAGCCCTTAGCCCAGTATCTGGTGCCCATCTGTCAGCTGAGCAGCACTCCTGCTGTGGAAATGCACTGACCACCAGGGGGCAACTCCTGCTGAGCATCTGCCTCCTGGTGGTCAGTGCATGTCATAGCTACTGACCAGTGCATGTCTGGTCATCTGGTCTTCTGGTCATCCAGTCACTTAGGCTTTTATATATATAGTTAGTGCTGTATTCTTCATCTATTGGTATGAACATATGATTTTTATTCTTCATTTTGTTTATGTGGTGTTATCACATTGATTTGAGGATATTGAACCATTCTTTCACCCTAGGAACAAGTCCCAATTGATCATGGTGTATGATCTTCTTAATGTTTTGTGTCTCTGCCCCTCCTTCCAGTCATGTTCTGGTTTTCTTCCATATGTCCTTAGTTGTAAGACTTATATTCAGCTAATCTTTCAGTTATTCAGGTTGATCTATAATTTAGTTGTAGTTTTGATGTAGTCATAGGAGGAGCTAAGTGTAACCTCCACTTACTCTCCCACCTTGGCTTCCCCATAAGACAGACAGTTCACAGTTGTGTCCAGCATGGTAGCTAGGGCCACATACCATCAACTGAGCACTTGAAATGTAGAATTGAGGTGTGTTGTCAATGTAAAACACTCACCAGATTGTGAAGACTTAGTTAAAGAAATGTGAATATCTCATTAATAATTTCATGGTAATGTGTGGTAATCATAATATCATAATAGTTTTCATGTACAGTTGACCCTTGGACCATATAGGGGGTACTAATATCTTTTGCAATTTAAAATCTGTATGTAACTTTGGACTTTTCCAAAATTTCATTTGTCCCTTGGTATCAATGGATGATTGGTTCCAGGACTCCTGCAGATATCAAAATGCTCGGATGCTCAATTCCCTTATATAAAATGGTGTAGATTAGTGGGCACTGTTGGTTTTCCACATCTGTGGGTTCACAACCATGAATTGAAACCACTGCTGGGAATCCGCAGATTCAAAACCGGGGGATATGGAGTGCGACTGTATATTTATTGAAAAAAAAAAAATCCACATCTGAGTAGACCTGTGCAGTTCAAATCCGTGTTGTTCAAGGGTCAGTTGTATTGGATTTATTAAAATTAATTTTACTTTTCCTTTCTTAATGCGAATACTAGAAAATTTGTTACATGTGTGGCTTGCAGTTACAGGCATTTTATTTCTGTTGTTCAGCACTGTTATAGGTTTCTAATTCTAATTATGTGGTTTGGGGTTAGTGCTTCATTTTCTCGTAAGCTCAGTTTTCTCCTTTATAAAAAAGAGTGCTGAATGTTTTGAGTACCTTAGATAGTTGAGAGCATTCAAGGGAGAAATCCATTCCCCAAATGAGGATTTGATAAATGGTAAAACTTTATACTTATGCTGGTTGATTTTATTTCTTGTTTGTCCATTCATTTTTGTTTTGAGCACAGCACAGCTCCAGAAATAGAAAAAAAGGGCTTGGCAAAAATTGAACATATTGCTGGCATCTTGCCTATTTTTGGAGCCAAGAGAGCAGGACCAACCTATAGGCAAAGTTTTATTGGTCTTCTTTAGGGGTTCTCCCTTTAGAATTCTGTGTGTCTGGAATCCTTTTAAACTCACCATAGCTGTACAGAATGATAAAAATAACTCTGCAATGCTAAAACCCTAAAACAATCTCAATATTCAATGAGAAAAAGTGTGATGGTTTTGTGAACTTTGAAATTTTCTGTCACATCATTAAATACAGTTTTATCATTGGTTGAAAATGTATAGTGAAATGAAAAGTAATAAAGCTAATATTTATTTAGTACACAATTAGAAACATTAGATATCAAGAATTAAAGTGTTTCATTTTCATTTCTTTTCTTTTTCTTTCTTTCTTTTTTGTTTTTGTTAATTCCCACCTGAGGATATTTTTCCCCCATTGATTTTTTTTTTTCTTACTTGTTTTTGAGTGGAAGGGAGGGGGAGAGACACACAAAGAGAAACACTGATGTGAGAGAAACATGACTGGTGCCTCCTGCATGCATCCCTACTGGGGCTGGGGATCAAGCCTGCAAGCAAGGTACATGCCCTTGACTGGAATCTTACCTGTGACTCTGCAGTCTGCCGGCCAATGCTTTAACCACAAACTGGTTAGGGCAAGTGTTTCATTTCTTTGTAAATAAAATAAACTTACCTGGGGTACTTTAACTAGTACTTACAGTATGGACTGAGCATGTTTTCTTGGCCCTGGCTAGTTGTACTGTTACTTTCTGAGATTGGATCAGCTTCCAATACTTGATCTTTTACACTTTCCATGAGTTCCTTTAATGTGAATTTTTTTTTGCAGGGGTCACTTCCTCCGGGACATCTTCATCTTATTATTATTATGTTTTTGGGTCACAAACACTTTTTTTATTTGTCCCCATAAGTTTGTCTTCACTGAGTTCATATGGCTGTACATCCAGAGTCTCAGGACCGCAGCCACATCAGGCAGTGTATTCTCCAATTTCATTTACGCTCTGGTTAATGTTTCCCTTCCAGGGTCACTGCTTTCCATTTCTTTCTTTTACTTTTATCTCGTTGTTCAGTTCCTTATTCATCTTGTAGAATGTCACATGGGTCTATCAGGGGGCAGCACAGCCACATGACTGCAGTCTGTTGTTCACTGAGTCCCTGATGCAGTGACCAGTCGTGGCTGACTTTGAAAACATGGATGGGTTGGTCACCAGCTGTGGTGTGCACATTATTTATTGTACATAGTGATTGTGGACTGAGGAGCTGTCAGTGAGGTCTGTTCGATAGCAGTTTGTCCCAGTGAATGCATCATGGTAACAGAAATTTGAACCCTGTTTCAAAGGCCCTTGTTTTATTCAACTAAATGGTGGCACCTGAAATTGGTGCCTCTCAGACTGTGCAAAGCGAGAGCTGCCTGTTTTCGGCAAGCTTGCAGGTTATTCCTCGGGGCCAGATATAGCACCCCCTGGATCTTTAACATTTGTCCCCTGTCTGATCTGAAAGGCAACCTTTCCTATTTCTGGTTCTCAGACATTATCTTGTGGGCATGCCAAGTGTCCGGGGGAAACACATGGGGGCCAGCGCTCATCAAGTCATTCGACAGCTATGCACCCCATATCCATCTGTACTGGGCATGTGCTAGGCTCTGGCATGTTTGCTGGCAACCGAAAGTATCTTAAATTGCTCTCATTTTTGGTTTTTGGCAGCTAACTTTCCAGCGTATTTTCCAAACCACCACTGACACCATTTACACAAGGCTTTAAAGTGACTTCTCACTTGCACAAGTTTCCACTGTGTCAATTGCCGGGATACACATGCTTTCAGAAGCATCAGGTTCCCGGGATTGGGATGTGGCCCGAGGCTGGGCATGCCATATGGGACAGTCCCTTTTCTAAACAGAACAATCAACTAATGGACACAGTCGAAACTTGCATAGTTGCCTGTTAATTATTTAAAGCATGTGTCATCAAAGCCAGACACATTTCTTGCTTTTCCTTCCTTCAGTGTTGTGAATAAACCTGGGAATTATGGCCACCATACTCTAAAGGGTGTGTGGTGGTTTATTTTGGAGCCAGTGTCTTTGCCTGGAGGGTTAAATTTCATTGAAAAACCACTTCAACCAAAAGAGAGGTGCGGCGGGAGAGGGTAATGATCATAAAAGCTTTAATTTTTTTTTAATCCACTGCAGATTATTTGCCATTAAATACATTAATTAGTTTTGGCAAATAATGTATTTCACTTAAGAAATCCAAAATACTTTTGATAAAAAACTATCTGGCTTCCAGTGGTAAAGGGAAATGAATGCTTATTAAATTAGAAGTGTGCCAAGAGCTGTCACATATCATCATACACAACCTCACGCTAGTCTTACAGGTTAGGAACCGGGATCTGCATTTATAAGGTTAAGGAACCTGAGGCCTAGACAGATAAATTAAGATGCCCAGGTTCTTCAGTGTTAGAGATGAGTTTTGAGTTTGTCTGATTCCAAAGTCCTTATCTTTCCCCATATAGAAATGATTATACAAATATGTGATAACTTAATCAATAAAGTAATTAAAAATGATTATAAATGCCTGGCATACTGGCTACCACTCTTTATTCCTGGTCCCATTACAAACATTAATCAATAACCTAGTATTTATTCTTTTGCCTTATACCATGCTGCTGCCCATGAAGAAGCTGAATGGTGCTCACAATGGAAAACCCATTTAAGTCCCTAAATGAAAGATAATTTGAACAGAGAGATCGTAGGGGTGTCTGGACAAGGGAACACTGGTACAGCTGTTGGTGGGCAGCTTTTAGGCCAGTTTGGGCACTCACTGCTGTTGGCCAGTGGTGTCTCTCCCTCCTAGCATTCTCCTGTGCCCACTATATTTCTATATTTGGGTTACTAAGAGAAAGCTAACGTGTTCCCCATGGAATACGCCACAGACAGGAAGAAAAACAATTGTGAATTTAAATCCTGTCTGTTTAGCCTCCGTCTTGGTTTGGTTTTCCCAGAAGGCAGACCCTTAGACATGGACTTAGTTGCAGGCCATGATCCAGGACTTGCTCCAAGAGAGGGAATGAGCAAAGTGAAAGTTGGGTGGGTGGGTGGGGGGGGGGCGTGGAAGGACTGATCAAAAGGTCCTTCTTAAGCAGAATACTGCTATGGGCAACTGGGGTCAACCCTAGATCTCTGAAACACCATGTGGAATATGCCTCAGAGACAGGAAGCTTGGGTATTTATCCACCAAATCCAATTCCCTACTGGCGCAGGGCTGTTTAAGTTCTTCCCCTTCTCTGGAATTAAATCTTCTGTATCTTTCAGTTGCTTCTGTGCTGGCCAAACCCCATACCCTGACCCCCAGTGCTGGAGAAAGCCCTCAAGAGGAGAAGCTGGGAGATGCAGGCACTGGGATGGGGAAGCTGTGAGCAGGATGTTGCACCAGGGGCACCCAGTAGGGGTCTGGATCGTGGCTTCTCCAGTGGCTGGCCTCGCTGGCTTCTCTTGGGTGATTTTCCCAGGTGGTAGGTAGAAAGTTAAGCTGATCCTACTTAGCTCACTTTAGAAAGTCACCCAAATTCTTTCAATTTTGAACGTCTAGTGCAATGGTCGGCAAACTGCGGCTCGTGAGCCACATGCAGTTCTTTGGTCCCTTGAGTGAGGCTCTTCCACAAAATACCACGCGTGGGCGCGCACATACAGTGCAATTGAAACTATGCGCAGAAGTCGGTTTTTGGCTTCCAAAAGAAATTTCAATCGTACTGTTGATATTTGGCTCTGTTGACTAATGAGTTTGCCGACCACTGGCCTAGTGCTATGGGATGTACAGACTTCAAATAGCCTTCTCTGTGGCCAGGCTACATTATTAGTGGTCTCAGCCCAATAGTGTGGATTTGAAATTTATGGCGGTGGTTGATTCCATCAAAGACAGCACAGAACGATGTGTATAGCTTCTAATAAAGTCCTTGTTATCTTTTATAACCATCTCGGGCAAGCGTTGCTTCTCTCGGCTCAGCGGGCTGTGTCAGTCAGAGCAAATGCTCCCCCAGACAGCCACGGCTTGAAGACTGAAGAATGTTGAGGCCAAAATCACTAGCTTTGAAATGGAGCCAAACCGTTTTCAACAGCAGAAGGGGCAGCGTGGAGTCGGATGACCTTTGTAATGAAGAGATCCTTAGCTTTGGGAGGTCCCCGAAGTTGTGGGTAGCAAGATCTTTGCCACCAAGCTTGGAGCAAGAAGAAAAAGCATTGGTGGTGACAGGGGAAACAATATATTTGCAGTAATAGGCGCTAATTAACCCTGATGGCTGATTTTAATTATTGCTGTCATCTGTTGAAATCAGCTAGCTGACAGAGTGGGTCAGTTTCATCGTTTCCAATAGGCGGATACTCACAACGTTCTCTTTCCCCTTCCTACCTCTTCTCTCCTTTTAGCTTAAAAGGAAGCCTAAAATTAGAGTGAGGGAGGGGTATATTTTTTGAGAACCTCCGTATGGTTTCCCTTGAGTTGTCTTGGTACATTTTTTTTGGATGTGCGTTTCCCTGGATTGTGTGAACTTGGCAGAAAACAACTACACATTTCTTATTCAGCCTGCTGTGACAAACTTCTTTGGGTCTTCTAGTAGAGTTCCTATTATGGGGGAGGAGTCAACATATATTTAGAATAAATGTGTTGATAGTTCTGTGTTAGATTCTAAAGAGATAAACAGAAGTGGTGGTACTTGATTTCACAATCTCATTGTAGGAGCTGTGTGTGCATTTAGATTTATAGAATTATGCAAGAGGTACTCTGCCTCTTAGAGTTAAGCAAGGTCATGTGGAAACATCTGGGGCAATTTCTGGATGTTTGGTCTCCCATGGATTAAGCAATAGTGCTGGTCCTAATAGGCCCTCAGGGCAGCAGACAGAATAGTATCACTTACAGAGGGCATCCTGGCATTTGACCCTGTGGTGCAAGGGCTCACCTGTCCTTTTCTATAGGAGCAGGTGGAGGAGGGGAATAGGCCTGAAGCTTCACATTCCCTGGGGGTCTGTCCGGATGTCCCAGGGCCCAGGTCATGTATTAGAAATTTCAATCAGTGACCTAACATGTTGCGTGTAAATAACCTGCCATTGCTGGTTTTAGTCATCAGTCATTTTTAAGGTGTTTTCACTACAGAAAAATCATGAAATTATTTCAGATTCCAGGATCTGATGCAGGTGTGCATGGTGCATACTAATGGATCCCTTGCCACCTGTCATCCTGGCACAGCCCCATTACTGCCCCTGGACCTGCACTCTTCCAAGCAATCAAGTTGAAATCCTCTGGACCTCCACCTAGACCCTTAAGCCATATAGTCTGGCATTCACTTCTCTAGTTGTTTTCTGGTGGTTGAGTCATTAGAGTCTCTAAAGGAATACTGTCTATGCATCATTCTCTGTGTCCTTCTAAGATCTTGGCATGGGTTTGACCAGCAAAGAGCTGTGGGAGGTCATGCCTCTGGGCCCTTTATTCTCCCCATATTCCCCTCTAGGCTCTCATCTTCATGGCACATCACACTTGGTGAGTATCTACTGTGTGCCCAACCCAGTTTGGCAAGAAAAAGAGCCAAAAGGAGTGTATGAAATGTTTCTTTCCTCAAAGAGCTTCTGGAATAGATGGAGAAACAAGGCATTCCCATGTGAGAGAAACAAAGACCAGACATTCTAGAGTTAAGTGTGAGTAAGAGCAGCCCAGAAGCAGGAAAGCGAAGAAGAAAAGGGACTTAAGTATAGAGAGGGGAGGTGTCACAGAACAGGAGGATGCAGGCCAACCACAGCTCCAAGTGTGGTTTGAATGTGGCTTAACGGGAAACCTTATGTTGCTTGATAAGCCAGGGGCCTCACCGTCCTCCTCCCATGGCCAGGTCCAGTGCATGTGCTCTGTGTCTATGCCGGAGGGCCTGGTGAGAGACAGTAGGGACTGGTGGGGACTGTGGTTAGGACTAGGGAGATTTCCTAGTCCAAAGGTGAGTAGATCCTCTCCTAAGTGTTCACCCAGCAGGACTCCAGCCCATTTTGCCAGGTCTCTTGGTTTTTCAAGAGAAGCTAGCTTTTTATATGAAACTAGACGCCCAGTACACAAAATTTGTGCACAGGTTTGAGGTGGGAGGGAGCATCCCTCAGCCTATTCTGCACCCTCTTCAATCTGGAAGCCCTTGCAGGATGTCCGACTGCCGATTTAGGCTCAGTCCCTCTCACAATCTGGGACTACTGGCTCCTAACCACTCACCTGGCTGCCTGCCTCATCACCCTAACTGCCCCTGCTTGCTGGCCTGATTGCCCCCTAACTGCCTCTGCCTTGGCCCTCACCACTGTGGCTTTGTCCGGAAGGATGTCTGGAAGATATTTGGTCTAATTAGCGCATTATAATACTTTATTAGTATAGATTGGGGGGATTTTTACAATATTGTATGAACCAAACTAAACATGTCTGCACCGATCTCTAGCCTAATTGTGACTGCTGGCCTTTACCAAGCCAGAGTGCTTCCCCTACAAAATGACATTGACCAGGCAGCCTGATATCCATCCACTCCCAACTGCACACCAGAGCTAGTCTGTCTTTGTGCAGTCACCACAGATGGCTCAGGGGCTCTCAAATAGGTCACAGGAGCCCCGCCTCCTCTCCAGTGAATAAAGGTTGGAGGAGAGAGCTCACCTGTGGGGAAACTGTCTTCCCCATACTCACTGGCTGCTTGCTGTCTTGGGCTAGAATTTCTGAGAAAGCATCTGAGGCAGCTGGGTGGGGGTGAAGGGGCCACGGCTTGGGGGACAAAGCAGTGAATCTAAGCACTGTGGCGTCTGTCATTCCCCAGCAGCAAACTCAGCAGCTTTCCTTCCAATTTCATAAATCCAGACCCTTGTGGCTCATGCAACAAGCGTGATGACAAGTAATAATAACTCATAAGAAAAAGGGAGAAATTTTTTTTTCGTCTTCCTGACTCATGCCTCCAGCATGGGAAATCTAGGCTTGGGTGGCCACAGATGTTCTTTGGAGCCAGAAGACATGATTTTTGGAGATCATGATTTATGGGCTAGGAGGGCCGAGGGGGTCTATCAAGGAGGAAGAAATCCCATAGGGAGGGCCCTAGCCTTCCTGGATGTCCCAGGCTTCTCAAAGGTGATCAGGAGCCTGGACTCTGGAACCAACCTGCCTGGGTTCAAATGATTGTTGTGCTGCTTACTAGCTCTGTGACCTTGAATAAGTTACTTAAGCTTTTTGTGCTAAACTCTTGTTTTAAATACAGGTAATAATAAAAATGATGATACCTTCCATACAGAATAGTGAGAAATACTAGTACTAGTAAAACTACTGCATCTAAAACACTTAGAAGACTCTCTGGTGCATAGTAACTGCCATAGAAGACTTTGCTATTATTATTATTGCTCTACTGCATACAGAAGAGAGGATGTATCTGCTCTTTCCCATATGTAGTCAACGCCTTTGGTTCACTGGGTTGGGATCCGGAGCTGCAGGAACTGCCCGCTGGTGGTCAGTGTGCTCCCACAGCCATAATCCTCTGGCCAGCCAACCACATGGCAACATTATTTCTAAGGATGGATGCTCACTAATTCTTATTAACTCAGTAGGCCTCTCTTTCCCAGGTGAGTCTACATCTCCCCTCTCGAGCTCCCCATGAAATTGGGGACGTATGTATCCTACCATCAAAAGGTCTCAGGGAAGTTGAGTGGCTTACTCATGGTGACCCATTAGTTAAATTTTTGTTACCTTTCAGCAGCGGCTGTTGTCGGGAGTCAGCTCAGCGGGAGGGTGGAGAGGTGCTTTCTCTCAGTTGATTGTGACTGGGTGCCTCACCGCTTGTCCCAATAAGCCTGTGCCCTGGTTAAAAACGGAATGATGGCCAACCAGATTTGGAATGTTGTTGAGGGAAAGAGCGGACTTCCATATCTGAGTAGCCTGATGGTTTTTCATCTTTATTCTCCTTTCTATGTGGCCCAGGATGTGGGTGAGGAGGTAGTGTGGTGCTATTAGATGGGCCCAGGAACACATAGGTTCAAGCTCAGATGTAACCACTGACTGGCATGTGACCTTGGGCCAGTAATTGTTTGTCCAGGGCTTTATTTAGTTTCCTAAAAGGCTGTGCCTAGATCTGTACTACTACCAAACCATGGGCCACATATGACCACTGAGCTCAATTGAGATGTGTAAAATACAATGGCCTTTGAAGGCTTATTACAAAAAAATATAAAATAGTTCATTAATAATTGTTATCCACACAATAGAATATTATTCAGCAATGAAAAGGAAAGAAGTATTGATGTATACAACAACATGGATGAACCTTGAAAACATCATGCTAAGTCAGAGAAGCCAGTCACCAAAGACCAGATAGTGTTTGATTCCATTATATGTAATGTCCAAATCAGCAGATCTATAATGACAGAATATTATTAGTTGTTGCCTAGGGAGTAATGGAGAGTGACTGCTAATGGGTGCAAGGTATCTTTTGGGGTGATGAAAATATATTAAACTTAGGTTATAATGATGGTTGCACAACTCTATAAACATACTAAAAACATTTAATTGTATACTTTAGGTGCATTTTATAGTATGCAAGTTATCTATCTATCTATATAAAAGCCTAATTGACTGGAACAACTGGAATGACTGAATGACTATTCGCTATGATTTGTACTGACCACCAGGGGCAGATGCTCAATGTAGAAGCTGCCCCCTGGTGGTCATTTGTGCTCCCACAGCCAACCTCCCCTGGTCAGCCAACCTCCTGAAGTCCCTGCCCCCTGAACCCCCGAGCGGGGATGGGGAACTGGGGGTGGGTGGCAGCTGATGTGGCCCCTTTCCCAGGGGGCCTGAGGCTGGCTCCCACTTGGGGCCAGCAGCTAACTTCTCATACTTTGTCCCTCCCCTTGGCCAGTAGGCTCAATCAGCATGGCTATGGCGAGGAAGGAGGAGGTGGGGAGGTGGGGAACTGCATGGTAGCGACAATGGGGGTGTCGGCATCTGGTGTCTGTTCCTTCTGCACCCAGCCTGGTGACCGTAGCCTTCTCTCCAGCCCTGCCCTGAATGGCTTGGCCCCTGTTGGCCCTGATTGTCAGCCAGGGCTAGGGACCCCACCCATGCACGAATTTTCTTCACAGGGCCTCTAGTATTTCAATAAAGGTGAAATGATAATATTTTGGATATATCAGGTTAAGAAAAATATGTGATCAAAATTAATTTCACCTGTTGCGTGTTACTTTTTTAATATGTCTGTGAGAAAATGTGACCTTGCTTATGTGGCTCGCAGCATATTTCTTTTGGACCGCCCTGTGCTGTATACTCTCGAAGGACCTTCCTGGTTCCAAAATTATATTCTTCCACAAAATGATTCCTAGGTTTGGACTTCTGATGACTCATTTGGTAACATGGCTAAAACCCAACTTGAAAAAAAGTTCATTTGCAAAAATAGGATTCTAAAGAGAAATCCTGAAAGGAAGCACAGAGTCATATAAGGTGAGCCCGAGAGCTGGGCCCGTTACTTTCTCCTGCCCCCGTGAGCCACCCACATCCATCTGTAATTGTGGACAGGGCTGTTTTAAAAAATTTATAGTCTGAGCCTGAACATTGGTTTCCTCAATCGATCCTCCTCTTGGAAGGTTGACTCTGAGACTGCTGCTGCCCTGAGGAACAGGCTGTAAATCCCTGGTTGGCAAAAGTGCTTACCAGGAGCCTGGCCGAGCCCTGGCCTGGATTCCTCACATCCTCATGGCCCAGCTGGAGGCCACCAGAGCTTCTTTTATTTCCTGAAAGGCTTGGTGTCAAAATGCAAAACCCATGGCCCCCAATCTCACCTTCTAGGAGGGCTGAAGATGATCTTGGGAAGTGCCATTTTAACTTAGTCCTCCAGGAATTATCCACTGAATATCCATTCTGTTCCCTGCTTTTTGTGGGTGCTGTGTGGGGTAATTCAGAAGTCCAAGTTTTATGGCTTTTCCGAGAGACTTGCCTCCTGCAAGAACTGGGCAGTATCAGTGTCCATTAAAAACACACACACACACACAGCCCAGCCAGCATGGATCAGTTGTTGAGCATTTAACTGTGAACTAGGAGGTCCAGGTTCAATTCCTGGTCAGGGCACATTCCAGGTTTCAGGCTCAATCCCCAGTAGGGGGCGTGCAGGAGGCAGTCAATCAATGATTCTCTTATCATTGACATTTCTATCCATCTCTCCCTCTCTCTCCCTTCCTCTTTGAAATCAATAAGAGTATATTTTAATAATAAAAAAAAGACACACACGCCGAAACTGGTTCGGCTCAGTCAATAGAGCATTGGCCTGTGGACTGAAAGGTCCCAGGTTTGATTCCAGTCAAGGGCATGTACCTTGGTTGTGGGCACACCCCCAGTATGGGGTGTGCAAGAGGCAGCTGATCGATGTTTCTCTCTCCTCTATGTTTCTAACTCTCCATCCCTCTCTCTTCCTCTCTGTTAAAAAAAAAAAAAAAGACACACAAACTTCTGGCTTGTATTTCCATTGTGAGGTGGGCCTTCCCCCTTTGCTGAGGGGTCTCCGAGCCCTGGGTCCAGGAGCTCTTGTTAGCCTCTGCACTCCTCAGCACCTGAACTCGGGTAGGTCCCTGTTAGGAATGTTGTCTTAAATGATCATCTCTCTCTTTTTACCTGTTTTCATTTAAACAACTGGTGCGAGTGTTCACCAGTTGCGGAGGCCCAGCTGCAGGCTCTGGAGGCTGGCACCGCAGCCCACCTGCTCCACCAGCTGTCCCCCCACATCTGTACATGGGCTGCTTCCTGTGCTGTGAGCTCTCCTCCCCCAGATCAAGGGTTGGGCAAGGGCACGGGGAAGTGAGAGCTTTCTGTGAAAAGCCACTGTTAACATTCCTGCAAAGAACAAGGCAAAAGCAAACTCCAGTAGTTCTCAGGCTTCTTTTTAACTAATAATTATATTCACAGAGAAAAAGTAATGGAAACAGTAATGATAAGAAAGATGTAAGAGTGAACGCTTTTCTATCATTTATTCACGAAATATGAGCTTTCCAGAGAATAGTGAGCTGGCACAGAACTTGCATGGAGTGCAAAAGCACAAAGGATGGAACACTCGACAGAGGCCAGGTCTGCAGAAATCAGAGTGGTTTGTGTGGACACTAAGCAAATTACATTGAGGTCCTGTCTTGTCCCATCAAGAATTCATCCAAGATGTGGGCCATTTCACCAGAAGATTCCCATTTTAACATTAGCGCTAGGATCGGGCCTGCCTCACAATTAAATGAGAATCAGGTACATTTTCCGGGAGCAGCGATATCTGGAGGAGGAACTGAGAATAGAGCTGCTCATGGATACTTTGCCTCTGAGCCACGTTATTTCACATATTTCCCAGGAGAAGGCGTCTTGCTATTGAGGGGAAGCCCTCCAAGCCCTCCGAGGAGAACAGAAGTCACACTGTGGTTCTGGGAGAGGAAGTGAGTGTGGCTTGAGAGACCATGAGGCGCTGGGGTGTCCTGCCTCCCGCATGTGATGTCTCAGGAGTGAAGGTTCTGGCATTCACTAGTGTTGCTTCTGGAAGGGTTGCTTCCACCTGGCAGACACCACCAGGAGATCATCCTCTCTAGGACTGGTGTTGGCAGTGCACTTGGCTGCCGTGTGGGTGCCATACTGCTGAGGGTCTTGGAAGCAGAGCTGCTGAGCGACAGGCCCCATCATGCTTTGGAACCAGCAGAGTTGTGGTGACCACACAGTGGCCGAGGAGACAGCCCCATGTGGAGAGCTTCCTGCACACATGGACCTTGGCCACATTGCGGTTTCTTTCTTTCTTTTTTCTTTTCTTTTCTTTCTTTTTTTTTTAATTAATATTTTTTATTGATTCCTGAGAGAAAGGGAGAGGGAGAGAGAGATAGAAACATCAATGATGAGAGAGAATCATTGATTGGCTTCCTTCTGCACGCCCCCTACTGGGGATCGAGCCCGCAACCCAGTCATGTGCCTTGACAGGGAATCAAACTGTGACCTCCTGTTTCATAGATTGACTCTCAACCACTGAGCCATACCAGCTGAGCACGTTGCAATTTCTTTATATCACTCTCCGATATTATAGGGGAGTTATTATTTTTTTTAAAAACACATTGTTATTGATTTAGAGAGAGGCCTCCTGGTTCATGGGCAGAAGCTCAACCACTGAGCCACACCTGCCAGACAAGGGGGATGTTATTAACATTCCTGTACTGCTGGGACCTTTTGAAACATTATTCCCCCTTGCCATTTTATGAAAATGCTCAACCAGACGGAGACATGGGAAGAACTGTACAGTGAACACTGACGTCTACCACATAGATGCTACCATTAACGTTTTGCTAGACTGACAACTTTTTGGGGGAGCAAGGTAAAATCTCTTCATGATTCTCCTGTCATATTTTCCTTTTGAAAACCAGCCCTATCCCTCCTGTACCTCAGATGGAAACATAGAGGAAAGATTAGGCAAAACAGCTTTTCTTGCAGCTGAGGGGAGAATCCGGGTGAGTTTAAGGCAGATGAAGGTAAAAGGAAGATTTCTGGAGTGGGAACTAGAAGGTGGTGTGCCAGGCCTATCTCTGTGGCTACAAAGCCTGTGTCCCTGAGGAGACCACCTTCATTTTGTCAGGATAGTCCTATGCCTGCAGACTAGTCCAAGGCAGCGATTGGACACAGCTGGGGACCAGTGGCTGGCCTAGATTCTGAGCTCTTGGTTTCTCATCTGGGAAGTGGAGATAACACCCACCTCACAAGGCTACTGGATGATTAAGTGAGGTATTGAGATAAGTACCCCCAATGATGTTCGAAAATAAGTGCACCTATAGCTTTGTATGATGTCCAGCTAAAGATGCATCTGTCTTATATTTAGGAATAAGAATAGTCACAAAAACAGTCATTGTTGTAAAGTGTAGACCTCAACCGAAGACAGAACCAGAGATAAAATTTCTCACTTCACAACCTGAGCATCCTCTGCATGTGCTTGTGGAGAGAACTGCTATATTTGCCTCTTCGGATGAACATTTTCTGGTTTATTGCTTCCCATAAAAGAATGAAGCGATGAGAGCGCTGTGCTCTGCAGCCCTTTGGAGAAGGCGCGCGGGGCACTGTAGCCAGGGGCTCACTTGTCGTGCAGGACACGGTCACTGGAACTCTTCCCTCTGGGTCAGGGATGGCCTCTGACATGCATGGATGGACAGTACGTTCCTCTTACTCAGTGACTTCCTGTTTGTCATCTGACAGTAGTGACAGCTCACGCCTGTCATTGGAGAGGAGGGGAATCAGATCAAGTCACAGGTGCAGTGCGTTTCCAGTTGGAACCGAATCAGGCGGCCCTAGACGCAGGAGTGGCGAGGCAGGGCTTTCTGCAGCACACGGGAGCCTCCACCCCTCATGAGGCTCATCACAGGCTTCAGGCTCCTTCTAAATCAGCACCATTCCCAGCGCCTTTCATGGCTTCACTGAACTTCTCTCAGGTTAGGAATCTTCTCGAATCTTCTTTTCCTATGCTCGTCTATTGCTGTTTGAGCTGAGGGCCACTAGCACTAGCTGCTAGGCTGCCAGGTTGGGGGACACAGGGACCAGTGAGAATGTGTCGGGTGTCATCACCCCCGCTACAGAGTGAAGGAGATTTGACCTGATGGATAGTGGATAATGGATAGGGGATGGCACATCGTGATGAGCTTTCACTGCCTATATTAAAAAGCTTTGTTTCACTGAAACCGGTTTGGCTCAGTGGATAGAGCGTCAGCTTGTGGACTGAAAGGTCCCAGGTTCGATTCTGGTCAAGAGCATGTAACCTGTTTGTGGGCACACCCCTGTAAGGGGTGTGCAAGAGGCAACTGATCGATGTTTCTCTCTCATCGATGTTTCTAACTCTCTATCCCGTTCCCTTCCTCTCTGTAATAAATCAATAAAATATATTTAAGAAAAATGCTTTGTGTCCTGGTAGAGTTAATATGTGTTAAGTAGGAAGGAGTTATGCAGTAGTAAGGCCCCATAGGTTAGGAAGTTGAGACCAGTAGTCTGAACAAAAATCTGATGTTTCTCATTGCAATACTTATTATCTTTGTACCAAAGGTTTAATCTCCTACATCAGTTATGACACTCCATGCCAACAAAACAAAGCAAAACAAAACAAAATAAAATACAAGTCAAAGTGCCTAAGGCCTAGGGCAGTGATCGGCAAACTCATTAGTCAACAGAACCAAATATCAACAGTACAACAATTGAAATTTATTTTGAAAGCCAAATTTTTTAAAACTTAATCAGCTTAACAATAACCCACAACCTTCGGACCAACTCAAATTTTTTTAAACTTAAACTTCTAACTCCACCTCTTCAAAATAGACTCGCCCAGGTCAAGGTATTTTGTGGAAGAGCCACACTCAAAGGGCCAAAGAGCCACATGTGGCTCGCGAGCCACAGTTCGCCGACCATGGGCCTATGGAGGTTTATTGGAGGGTATTTCTGCAGGTAGGCTAGTGTGATCCATGGGCCAGCAATATTATCAGGATCCAACTCCCTTCTCTCCTTTTCCTCCCTTCTGTATGTCTGCTTCTTCCCAAGGCCACTTCCCCCATGGTGGCAAAAAGGCTGCAGAGGCTCCAGGTGTCACCTCTTCGCCAGCAGCAGAGAGAGATCTGACATCAGCAGCTTTCTCTGGAGAGTGAGAGGCCTTCCTTCCCAGAAAGTGGGAGCAAACCTCTGCTCATATCTCACTGATCTGAATGGGGCCACGGGCTCCTTCCCAACCACTCCTTCTTGCCATGTTGAAATGATGCGGGCCCAACACTTTTTGCACAACTTCCTGCTGTCACAGTGGGCAAAAGACGACGGGATCTTGTGAAAAGAACCACAGAATCCTTGCTATCTGCCACGAGGGACATTTGTTAACTCCACCCACTGTGTCTGTGACCATCTGCCCTTTCACTGTCTGCTCATCTTCCTCCCGTGCTGGTGATTTTGGAAGAGAGGGGCAGGCTTCTTGTTCTCAGAACCCCTTACTCCACTGTGTTTGTGTGTGTGTGTGTGTGTGTGTGTGTGTGTGTGTACATGAACTTCTCTTCCTTGTTTCTTACCTCTTTTAGAAACAATGGAAGAAGCCTTTCACTTTTCTTTATTCTTTCTGGTTCCTGTCAAAGGACTTATGACATAGGCTGGCAGAGTCTGTGAAGGACAGGGTCTCTCTCAGTCTTTGGCATGAATGGCCTCGTGGCTGTGGGAGAGAGGGTGAGGCCTGAAGGGAAGGGAGCGGACAGGCATTCGAGGAGCACACTGCATAGAGGAGCTGGCTGCTAGATATTGATTATGGTTTTTAGCAAGTCTTTTCAAGCGGGGAGTTGCTGGCAGTCTGCTCTTGTCAGGACACTAGAAAAGAAAGCCCGATTCCTTAGGCAAATCCCAAACCTATAGAAATGCACCTGGAGGGTTCTATTGGGTATTAGAGCCGGGGAGGTGTTCTCTCTGGACGAAAGGAGAGAAACGAAGCTGCCATGACTCAGACAGCCACCTGAAAGGCCTATCCCCGATGGCCCTTCCTGTATTCGCTCCCTGTCTTCCCTTTCCCGTTGATGGATCTGTGACTCGGGACTGAAACTCGAGAGGATATGGCTCCTATCTTTCTTCCTACTCAACCTGGTGACTCTCTGATGGCCAGATCAGTTTCCAACTCAGAAAGGTCCGAGCAGTGGGCCACAGAGTAGGAAGTAGCTTTGCGTGTAAATGGACGCCACACTGCTGTCCTCAGTCCTGTTCTTCTCACTGTGAAGCATCCAGAGAATACTTTAGTTGGGGTGTGAAGTTCAGTGGTGAGAGACAAGAGGAGAAAAGGAAAACATTGTTAGAGAATCTGCATGCCCATGGTCTCTTCTTATTTGCTTCAGGAGACCTGATTTCCAAGGTGAGGCCAAGGTTACCTTCAGTGGCTGACATGGTTTGGTGTCCCTTGAGAAGGCCCCTCAGCCTGCTTTGGGCTCCAGCTCCAGCTGCAGTGGGCGGTTCAGTGTGATTGCAGACTCTGTTGCCCTGATGGTGCCACCTCAAGCATGGGCCACGTGTCCTTCTACTTCCTGGTCCAGGGTCTTCCCTAGTAGGCCGGAGCTGGCTTGGCCCATTCAAAAATGCAGCCTGGAATTTGGGAAGCTCCTGCTCCTGGGGTAGATCTCAGCTATTGGGGAAGGGAGTCACTGCCCTTATCTTTCAGGTTGGACTATTTTACATCTCTGTGCTTTCATGAGAACTGTGTCCCAGTTGTTAGCAGCAGCCTTCGAAATGCACCCTCATAGTTCCTCTTTCTCTTTCCCTGTCTTGCTTCCCAGTCTTCCTCACTCCTTCTTCCAGACATCCCTTTCAGATACACTATTTGCATGCAAGTCTCTTTCTCAGACTATGCATTTGGGATAGTTCCCAGCATTGCAAACTGCCACTGTGAAAAGCATTACTGCAGTTTCACAATGGCGCCGAGGTTTTTGTTTGTGGGATCGGGCCAGCCTCTGTCTGTCATATGGCCCAGGATGGCAGGGTATTTGGGGACCTGAGCATAGATTGTCTCTGTTCACCATCAGGGAACAACCATCACCCCTTGCGGACACTACTTGAGCTCCTTGTGCCCATAGCCATCTAAATTCCCACACAGGGTTCCCAGTCCTCTTACAGCGTATTACTATGATTGGTAGAAGGCGTTCGGGAGCCTCTATTTCCATGGCAGGGTTGGGCACATTTATGTGGAGAAAAGAAAGGAAAGCGCTCTCTGCTCAGCAGGGTGCCTGATGGACCCAGTGAGGGTGAAGGCAGGCAGGTTTGGGGAAGAGCTACCATATTTTACATGGGGTGGGATAAAACGTGGAAGCAGGTATCAGCGAGGAGTTTGTCAGTTTCTGTTCGATAAACGCCAACCCCATGTGGCTCAGGCTTAAAAGGGAGTACACTGAGATGTGTAATGAGAAGGCCATGATTGGTCTGGCTTCAGGTATCCAGGGGCTGACATGTGATGTCCTTAGGACCTGAGATCTCTTTGCCTCTTGGTTTGGCTCTGCTCACCTTGGTGTGTTACTGCATTCTTGGACTCTAAGCCTCCAATGTCTCCTTTTTTTTTTTTTTAATTTATTGATTAAGGTATTACATATGTGTCCATATCCCCCCATTGCCCACCCACCCCACTCCCATATATGCCTTCACCCCCCTGCTGTCTCTGTCCATTGGTTATACTTATATGCATGCATATAAGACTTTTGGTTGATTGGGGTGAGTCTCCTGGGATCTCTGCTTTGATTGGCTTGGCTCAGTTATGAGCACATCTCAGAACCAATCATCTATAGGATATGGGGCTTTGTTTGACCTGGCTTCTAGTGAGTGAATGGATCTCACCCTGAAGAGGTAGATTGGCTATGGAGAGGGGTCATTTCCCAAATGAAAATCTGAGGTTGATTCAAATGAAAGGAGAGGGATGCTAGGAGGGAGGAGTGTGGGCACCACATTTCAGTGTACTTTAAAAAAATTAATTTTCCAATGGAGATTTAATGAATTCCTCCTCTATGCAAGCAGTGAGGGCCACTAAGAGAAAATTGCTGTGAGGTAGCTACAATCTAATGGAGGAAATGAGGAAGGTATGTGTGTAGCTGGACTAGGATGTGCCATCTGAAGCAGTAATCTCCACATTGTTCTTATGAATGTAAATTTATTTAGCAATTATGTAAAATAAGTACTATAATATATTTTGTATTCACATATATTTTATGTGAATATAAAAATGATGCTTGGATCTAATTTTGTATTTATACTATATTTTTCTATTTAAAAGAGGGATCCCAACATTATACAAGCTTCAAACCCCACCAAACTTGAATGCACCCATGATTTTAAATACCCAGAAACATAACCCTGACTGAGTAGCTCAGTTGGTTAGAGTGTCATCCTGCTATGCCAAGGTTGTGGGTTCAATCCCTGGTCAGGGCACATACAAGAAGCAATGAATGCATAAATAAATGGAACAACAAAATTGATATGTCTCTCTCTCTCTCTCTCTCTCTCTCTCTCTCTTTCTCTTTTTCTCTTTCTTTCCTTCCTGTCTCTCAAATTAACTTAAAAAATATAAATTTAGGAAGAAGAAAATAAACATAAACCATTTAAACATTATATTTGTTAATAGAACAGAACAGAGCATTTCAATTTTACTTAAGTATTATAATTTTTAATATTGTTTTATTCTATATTTTGAAGGACAATGTGATTGAATGTACTTAAATCATTTTTTTTGAAAATACTAGTTCCATATTTTGATATACAGCTAATTGATCTGTTTATTTTAACTTACTTTAAAGTTCAGCTTAATATTAAAGTTTAAGGGCTATTCTCTCTGAAATGGAGAATTCAGCAAGTTACACAGATCCCATGGAAGAAAAACATCAGAGGCTATGTTAAATCAAGCTGTTCATTTTCCCATTTTATCTACCAGTTATGCAAAGACTTTTGCTAACACCTTCCCACTGTTTCTGGTTTCCTTGGATTAATCTTGCAACTTTTGAAAGGTGTTATGTTTACATATTTTTAATAAATAGGTCAAAGTTAGTGAAACTCTATTTGGGAATGTTTTTATTCAGATTACATAATTCTGCTTCCAAGTTTTAAGGTGGAAAGTATGAACCGTTTATATGCTGCTGGTTTTTGTCATTCGGGGAAGGGAACAACACACTTTTTAAAATATTTGTTTTCAAAATGCTCTCTTCACAGAACACTTTTCTGTAGGAAAGCTGTACTTGTTTACCTGGTTGATAAAATACAACTTTGGAGGGTGTGTGTGTGTGTGTGTGTGTGTGTGTAGGCATGTGTTCTCTGAATACTAGTATATCTGTTAGGTACATACTTAGCCAGTACATACTTCTCAGAAGACGTTAGCATATTTATAACCGTCATCTTTTTATAAAAGAGAAACTCATAATTCATTTTTAAGTTCAACAATTTAAAAAATACTCTTGCCAAAATATAATCAGTGGACATTGGTATATATAAAAAGATTTCATGATTATGTCCCCATCTCACTTAAAAATAGTGTGAAGATTTTATTGTTTCAAAATAATATCTGTAAATCTGCTTAACTGAGCCCTTATAAAGTGCACTATGTTGCAACCTCTGAAAGCAAGTGAACTCAGAAGGGCTCCCTGGTCATCCTGCACTCTTCCTTCAGGCCTCTCACCTGCCATGAATGAAAGTGCCTTTCTATTACATTAATTATGGTATATGCTGGACTCAGGGTGGTTGCTACTGTTAATCCATATGTTAAATATTAAATGAATATGTATTTTTCTTATTTTTTAGAATGGCATGTGATAGAGATATGGAGGTTCTAATATTCTCCCCCTTCTTCCCCCCCTCCCCCCGGCTCTCTAATATGGCCTGTAGCTCACCCACCCACAGGACCCTCTCAGTCTTTGCTTAGATAACTCTACTGTAGATTTGTTTTTAAAGACTTAAAAATCTAAGTTCAAGTGACTTCAGAGATCAATTGTGCATTTAACTTGCACATACAGCATCTGAGATAAAGTGATTAAACTTCAACAGCCCTGATAGATCTGGCACTAGAATCCCCTCACCAAATGCTGAGATGGTGACTACCCATGACCATACGCTCAGCTGCCTTCTCATGTGGATCTCACAGATTTTTTGAGCAACTTGAGTTGTTTTTCTTTAAATTCTGCTTAAGGGTCCTGGCTGATGTGGCTCAGTGGTTGAATGTTGACATAGGAACCAAGAGGTCATTGGTTCAATTCCAGGTCAGGGTATATGCTCTGGTTGTGGGCTTGATCCCCATTAGGGACCCTGCGGGAGGCAGCCAATTGATGATGCTCCTTTCTCATTGATGTTTCTCTCTCTCTTTTCCTCTCCCTTTTATTTAAAAAATGAAAAGAGCAGAGTAAAGAAGCCTGGGAGTATTTCTATGCCAACAGAGCAAGGTTACTTTTCCTCTTTAAGAGGACTTGGGGCTGGTTTTTAGTATTGATGATTCTTCCTAATTTCTTCTATCCAGACTACTGACTGTCTTCCTTCTTCCCCAAGAAGGAAGCCAAAAGAGAGCAATAATCAGACAAGTCCACCTTCTTCTGAGTCTCATCAGAATGCGTAATCACCTCTCTCTCAAGGCCATTGCCTTTTTCTCTGTTTCCCTTGACCCTGCTATATATTGAAATATTTTGGTTTCTGCCTGGGTTCTTGACCTTGGAACTGGTATATTCTACTTATGTGATTAGGCCTGTTCTTAGTCTAGTCACAGCCACAGGTGGCTATTTAAATTTACATTAATTAACATGACAATAGAGATTAGATTTCTTTTCTGGACTAGCCACATTCAAAATAGCCACATGAGGCTGGTGGCTACCATATGGGGCAGAGACCATGTTGGGCACCTCCATCACTGCGGAAAGTGCTTTTCCATGGCACAGATCTAAATGGACCACTGAGGTATTGGGGGGTTTTCTACTTTTTAAATGTGGGAAATTATCTTGGGGAGCATTTTAGGAGTTCCTGTGTCTCCAATTAATTTCCCAAACTTTCTCGACAGGTTGGATATTGGGCCAAATGGCTGAAGAGAAAGCCTCACAAGAGCATTACAAGTAGCATTAAATGAGCCACCACTGTCTGAAAGGTGGCTTCAGTTTTGGAACCAGGCGTCCACATCACACCCATTGGGTTGTAGCTCCACATAGTGCCATCTGTCCCTATTTTTCTCCCTACTTCCCCCTCTGTCCACCCTATCACCCCTTGAAGGCCATTTAAAAAAAACCATATTTTATTGATTTTTTACAGAGAGGAAGGGAGAGGGATAGAGAGTTAGAAAAATCAATGAGAGAGAAGCATCTATCAATATTTGCTGCCTCCGGCACACTCCCTACTGGGGATATGCCCGCAACCAAGGTACATGCCCTTGACCAGAATAGAACCTGGGACCCTTGAGTCTGCAGGCCAATGCTCTACCCACTGAGCCAAACCAATTAGGGCTTGAAGGCCATTTTGTTGGGAGGCCCATTGCATAGCCACCAACACAGATTTCAGTGCCGAATTGGCTTCCTGTCTTTGAATGTGTAGGTGGGATAAGAAGAGCAGGTAGGGTGTTGGTTGAGACGATGCCCCTGCTGCCTGAGAAACGTGGCTTATTTCACTCCCCATCATCAGGTGCAGCGGGCACATGACTTCAGTGATTGCTCCTGAGTGCTGTGGAACTCAGGCACCCACTTTTGATGGGGGTTAACTGTAGGTCTGAAGAGTTTAGCTTCTCTGCCCCACAACAGGTCCGATCATCTTCCTCTTTATTTCCAGAGGCTTCTAGTCCATTGAGGCTACTCTGGATTTGCTGGGAGCTACTGCAGAGTGCATTGCCTGGGACTCCTGCAGTTTCCTTTCTGAAACACAGCCCAGTTGGGATGCATATTGGCATATGGTGACTCGGACCCTTTCGTTCAATGTGTGTCTTCATTGAAAAATGTGTAATGAAGATCCTTAGAGTGTTGTTTGGACCAGCAGCACTGGCATCCACTGGGAACTTGTTAAAAATACTGAATCTCATAGACCCGCTTATCAGAGTCTGCATTTTAATAAGGTCCCTGGGTGATAGGGATGCATATTAAAGTTGAGAAGAAATCCCATGTTGAATAGTGTGTGTGTGTGTGGGGGGGGGGTGGGGGGGGGGACGGTATTGATTGATTGATGGAGAGAGATCTAGAGGAGAGGAGAGGAGAGGGGTCCTCTTGCTTTCTTTCTGATGAGGCCAGTGAGGAGAGACCCCAGGAGAAGGCCAGAGCTCCGAGTAACTACAGATTGTGAAATCTGGAAAGGAACGAGGCAGAGAAGTTGCACAGTGAAGGGCAGGGGAGGCACTGCCAAGAACTGGGGCTGAATTCTGCCCCTGATGTGTGCTTAGATCAGGAGGGGAGCACCCCTGGGGGTCTGCCCCTGGGGTCCTTGGAACAAGCCCATGTGCTTCCTTTAGCGGAGCAATGAAGAAAGGTGGAGCTGTTTTGAAAAGAGCGAGCTCTGAAACAGGCTGCTGGGGACTTGATCTTTCCAGGTCATTGACAGGCATCTGAAAGGCTGCTGGTGAGGCGGGCACAGGAGGAAGTGTCTCAGGCGGCCAGGCAGCACTATGCATGCTGAAGCCCGCCTCTGAGAGGGCTGTAGGGCTGTGTGGAGCTCAGCAAGCGGTCTTTCTGGTCCTGGGACATTAAGGGGTCCTTTCATTTCGGACTTCAGAGACGGAGAGGACAAGCTGAGCACTGTGCTGGGAACTTTGAAGGCACCCAGGGATGAGGACAAATGAGGTCGAAGTCGTTAGTGTGGGGTAGCAGAGCTGCCCAGACTTTGGTGGGCACTTGAGCACCTATCAAAACGCAGTCTCACGGAGTAGGTCTGAGGTGCAGTTCCATCAAGCTCCCAGGTGATGCTGATGTGGTTGGTCCAGGCACCACCCTTGAGGAGTAAGCTGTAATGCGAAGAGTTTGGTTCAGGAACCCAGAAAACCTGGATTCCGATTCAGGTTTGCCACTAAAATTCCTGGGCCTATCATTTAAACTGAACCCCTTCACCAAGGTTGAATCACCTGGGGATCTTTCCTGGAGATTCAGCTCTGCCCTTGCGGATCCCGTGATTACTTCCTAGTCATACCCAGGTCATGGCTCAAGTGAAACACGATGACCCCATCGCTGGAGAGCGTCCACCATGTTTTAGGCCAGGGAGGCACAGTGAAGAGAAAAACACAGGGAGGCTGGGCCCTCCTGGAGCTTAGGACCTGTTAGGGGGTGGGGAGGAGATACCGCAATGAGAGTCGGTCTGTTATTCTGTCCCTGACATGTGCTCGTTCTCTGGGAGCTTGTGATCTGGAGGTTTCTGGGGAGTCTGGGAAGGCTGCCTGGAGAAAGCAGCCAGGGGCTGGGTGGACTCCCTCACCTTTGCCTCCAAGTCACAACCAGAGCTATTGGGTTTTGCCCAACAACCATGGCAAAATCTGCGCTTGGGGCCAGATGGGGCTCTTGGCTCACGCTGGTGGGTTGGGTGCTTTGGGCAGCCCCTTGTTCCCAAGGGCAGTCTTGCAGGGGCTTGCCCAGCCTCTGGGGCTGTGCAGGGGTCGGTGTCAGGAGCGAAGGAAAGGCGGCAGCAGCGGAGATTGAGGGTGGGGGAGTAAGGAGGTGGTTGGGCCTTTCCTTTCCCCTCCAGGGGTGGGTTTGCACGGGGACTGGGAATGGGGCCAGTCCCTCCGGATGCCGGAATACATGGACATCACAGGTCACACAGCAAGCCGGGAGCCCCAGCTGCCTCATGATTTCTCCCCCCTTTTTCTTCAGAGGCCCCTACTTCCTCCACAGCCCCTCGCCTCCCCCACAGCAGCGGCAGGCTGGGCTCATCTCCCTGGGTCTGGAGTCTCCCTTTGCAAGTCCTTCCAGCACGACTGCCCCAGGGGTCTGGAGACTCCAGTGTGCCCCATGCAGATTTGGGCTCCACCAGCCCCGAGATCTGCATTTCTCTTCTTTTCTTTTCTTTTCTTTTAAAAATATATTTTATTGATTTTTTTTTACAGAGAAATGGAGAGGGATAGAGAGTAGAAACATCGATGAGAGAGAAATATAGACCAGCTGCCTCCTGCACACCCTCTACTGGGGATGTGACCGCAACCAAGGTACATGCCTTTGACCAGAATCAAACCTGGGACTTTTCAGTCCACAGACTGACGCTCTATCCGCTGAGCCAAACCGGTTTCAGAGAGATCTGCATTTCTAACTGGCCCCCAGGAATTACCCCTGCAG
Source organism: Pipistrellus hanaki (assembly GCF_964339955.1). Classification (NCBI taxonomy): domain Eukaryota; kingdom Metazoa; phylum Chordata; class Mammalia; order Chiroptera; family Vespertilionidae; genus Pipistrellus; species Pipistrellus hanaki. The sequence continues at coordinate 18,932,201 of NC_140508.1, read as the reverse complement.
CTGCTGGGAAGCAACACAGAGCAGGGGGACAGGACATCTGAGGCTGTGCCGGCTTCGGGGCTGGGGTACTTGTCCCTTTCCCCTCTGAGTAAAAGGAGAGGCCCATCTGAGGGACCGAAAAACCTCAGCTTTCAACAGGCTTTTCCTCTTGACGCTGAGATGTGTGCTTTGTTACGGGGATAATGTTTAAATCTGGCTTAAAGCTGTTGTCTGTGGTGCCATCGCTGAGATGGAGAGCATGACAGGGACACTTTGGCCCAGGCCACTGGGGTCCTAGAGTCGCCCCCACTGGACAGGGTGTGTGAACAGGTGTGGGGACATTCAATGGGGTCCGTGGCCTCTGCAGCTCTGAGCTCTCTGGATCTGCCCTTGTCTGTCTTCCCGGAGCTCTGAGGCAGCCGAGGGCCCATGCACAGCCCGTCTAACCCCTGGCATCCTCCAGTCCTGGTGGGTGTGGAGAGCTTGCAGCCTCCACAGTTTGTGGTCCTTATCAAGGACCAAGAGCAATGCAGAGGGACATGCCTGTTTCAGCTGGAAAATCTGTGTGAAATGCACATGCAGAAAGCCAGTGCCTCCCGTGCCCCCGCCTCCCCCGCTTCACTCACCCAGGGGCCCCTTCCTGAGACTCTAGGGGTGGAGTCAGGATGGGGGCTGGTGACAGAATGGTGTGGGGGAGGCAGATTTCGCCCCTGCTCAGTGGGTTCCAAGAAGGCAATCTGCTGGCTTCAGGCTTATGCAAAACGGACCACCGACCCCGGGGTGAGGCCCAGGGTGCACGGAGTGGAGACAGCTGTGTAAACCACAGGGTGGGGTATTTATAGCCTCGGTGGCTGAGCCTGCCTCGGAGCCAAAGTCAGTGACTGCCTCCACGGGCTCAGCTTTTGTGGCGTTAACTGTGCTGCATTAGGCATGTGAGACTTGGTTTCCTCATCTGCAAATGGGGCCTGTCGTCCTGGTCCTCGGGATGTGGTGGGGTTCGAGAAGAAATGCAGAATTCCAGTTCTCAGGGAGGGGACAGTTAACAGGACCTCTCACAGCGAGGCTGCTGACCCCAGGAGGCCTCTTTCCTGGGCTCCCAGAGCTCTGGGACAAGGTGTGACATGCATACCTGGGCTGGAGTCCCAGCTCAGCCACTTAACCCCGTCAGCAGTGGCAGTAAGATGGCCCAAACACCCTGTAAGAGCAGGGAGTGGATGGTGCAGGCAGGCTACTGGGCACAGAGGAGAGAGTCATGCAAGGTAATTAGGGTGACACGGTAGCAAATCTGTCCATCAGCTGTCTGTCCACGTGTGTGAAGGAGTTAATTCCTCCTCAGAGAGCAGGCAGCCCCTCCTCTCCATTGGACGTGGGGCTGGCCGGTGGGAAGGATGGAAGCCTGGGGGACGGGGTGCACAGAGGAGAAAGTCTTAGGGTGAAGGCGGGGGCCTTGGGCACTCAAGGAAATTCATTCTTAGTGCCAGAAATCTATGGGTTTTCCAAGCCCCAGTTCCAAGGAGAATTGGGGGGCGGGGGAGGGGTGGGGCAGAGAATGAGGGAGGAGGGGAGAGAGAGAGAGAGAGCAGAAGAGGGTGAACACACAGCTCTGTAATGGAAACTTGGCTCCCAGCCTCCACTCTCTTTCCTTCCTTAGCATGTGGCTCAAGTCTCAGGTTGAGAACTTCTTCCCTAGCTCCATGGCCTACTTCTGCCCCACCCTGCCCCCTCTGAGACTGCAGTCCCAGAGGCTGCCTCTGCTCACCAGTGTGGGGCACGGAACACGTGAGCCTGCTGATTCCCTCTTTATGCCCCCTACCTCCCCCCCCCCGCCCCCCCCCCTCCCCAAACACCCCGGCTAATTAGGCCAACATGCACTTCCAGGGCCCGGCACATGAGGAGCCAAGAATGCAGTGGACAGGGGCCAAGTGTTTTTGTTGACATTGCTCAAGTGTAGCTTTGTGAAGCAGTCTCTGCCATCGCAGAGAAAGTCCAAGGAAGCAGGAGATGATGAGGGGAAAGCAGTGGAAAAACCAAGTGTGGCCACCTCTCCCAATCTTTTCTGCCTTCCGCACTGCCCACCCTTTGCCCCACTTCCCTAAATCCAAGAATACAGCCCTCGTGTCATGACCAATGGGACTAGCTTAGTCTCTAGGAAATCCACACTCAGAGGAGCATTATGTGTCCAGTGGTGTTTCAGAACCATTTCCTTTGTTCTTTGAGATGCTTTCACAGGGCAGTGTCATGCTTGGCTGTGTTCCTAATAGTGTCTGAGGAAACAGCCTTCTTGAAAGTAAGCCCAGTAAGACTGTCCTCACCCTAACCTGTTATAAGGTGCAGGATGCATTGCTCTGTCTTTCTGTGGCTGAATGATGCAACCCACTGAATTCTGTCCTTTTCAGGACCTACCAGACCTGGGTTCAAATCCCATTCTGCCCTTTTGTGCTTCCTGTGTGACCTTGATCGAGTTTTTTTTTAGCCTCTCTGTGCTTCAGTTTGGAGGTAAATGAAATGGGATATAATATTGTCCCACTTGGCTCAGTGGGAAACGAATGCAGTGCTTAGTTTTCATCATTCTCATTTTCTCAGACTCTGATCTCTGCACTAGTGGTCAACTGTAAAAGATATTTTTGTTGAGATAAAAGTTTGTAGGTTTTGGAATCCAGAGGTACTGCTTTAATAGTCTCTAATTCCTGAAGATATTGAATCATTATGTAAAAAAAGAAAAAAAAATCCTCTAATTTTCTGCTACAATAGCTGGCTTTATTTATACATCTCTTAATTGGTATCAGCTTTTCTCTCACAATTACAGAACCATGGAAACTTGGCCTAGGAAAGGACTTTGGAAGTCATTGGAAGGGACACTCTTGCTTCTTTGCAAATCTTTGCATTGCTGTGTCACCAGGCGCTTTTCTTTGACCCAGATTACGAGCACAGCAGAATGGCCAGTCTGTTGGTCCATAGCACAGCTCTGCCTTTGAATCTCAGGCAGGCTGGCAGATGCCTTTGGTGCCCTGCCCACATCACTTTGTTCTTACCTCTTCAGTGCACACTGGCACTGTTCAACTGTTAGCACCTGTATCTCATTGTCCAGGGCCTTTTTCCAGGCACCAGAACCTCCCTTGGACATGTGGCAGGTTGGAAGTGCCAGGGAATGTGTGTCCCTGGGAACAGCTTTCGGCCAGCAGCAGACCAGGAGTAGGTAGATCAATACATAAGCTCCCTCACCCCTGGGGTGTCTGAGATACCTGTCTACATTGGCACCCAAAGCTTTCCAGAGGGTTCAAACTCTAGTTGATTCATTTTGGTAAAGCACCTGATATGTACCCTCTGTTGGCTGGGTCCCTTTCCCTGTCCCATTTCCCTATTCATAGATCACCCCTCTCCCCACCCTCTATAAACCACCTTGACTTGAATTTTTGCCTCAGGGACTGCTTCTGTGAAAACCTGGCCTCAGACAAATGGGATGTCTTTCTCCACACTTTCAGATTATTTATGACATTATGGTTTTCAGTTCACATTGTAGGGCTGCTTGATGGATTTTAAGGCCACTGGCCTTATTGTTTCTTGGTGAAATTTTGAAAAGTTTTCCTGTGCTTGTCAACAGTCTTAATCATAAGAATTAACTGTTCAGGTTAACCAGACTACACAAATGCCTGCTTTATCCTTGAATTATCTTTGGTATTATCCTCACATTTTTGGCAAAACTGATATATGTGGCTACCATGTAGGTTTTATATTTCTGAGTCTAAAGTTATCACTTAGTGTAGTGATGTTAGTTAAGTTCCACAGTCTACTTTTTTTTTTTTTTTTTTTTTTTTTTTTTTTTTTTAAGAAATACATCAGGGCTGGCCAACATGCATAAGGTTTAATTGGATATCTTGATAATTTTACGTCTGGGAACAGTCTCCCTTTGACTGTGGAAAACCTTAATGCATGAGTGGCTGACATTTTTGTGTCTTGTTGGTTTAGGTGAGATGTCCACAAGCATTGTGATTTTTCAGAAACTTCTGTGAGCCTTACTTGATCCATCCACAAAATGGGAATAATTATTCAGGTGTTGGAGGAACAACAGTGTACAAAGTAGACAATATTTGCGCTCCCCCTTTCTTTCCCAGATGATGTCATGAAGTACAAATTCAATACTGAAGGTGAAATTATTTAGGAAACTGAACCACCATGGAAATAGAGCAATGCGTATGATTAACTTCAGCTTTTCATTGACTGTTTCAGAACACCACATTGAAGTGGCTGGATGGGGTATACCCTCCAGTCTTTTGTGAAGACCATTGCACATTAGGCCCTTGTCTTATATTTAAGTCCATTTTCTGACCACCGCAACTCTGCAACTCAAGAGATTGCCATTGTGTCATGTCACATCTTGATTTAGTGCCAACCCACTGGAAAGAGTCCCCTTGGCTTGCTGCTTCCATCTTCCAGTGACCCCCTGATGTCCAGCTTTGTTGTTTCTTTGCCTCTGTCTTCCTTGATTTGTCCATAGTTGTCAAGGCTATTGGCCACTCTTTCTGTTTTGGAATTCTCTGTCTGCTCACCTTCTGTGACACCATTTTCCTTGCTCCTTATTCTTCCATTCATGACCCTTTGATGACTTTTTTTTTTTTTTTTTTTCTTCTATACTTGCTCTCTGAAAGAATCTTGAGTTCCCCATAATTTCTTGTTCTATTCCCTTTTCTTTAGTTCCCTCCCCTTTTTCTCTGGGAGACCCCATTCATAGATGTCTCATACTGTCCCCTGTTTGCTTATGACTCTCCTGATCCTCTCTGTCCCCAGAGGCATTTGCACCCATGTTCACATAGGCAGCAAGCCTCCCTTGCAAAGCTCCACATGCAATTTAGACTCAACATGTCTTTAACAGAGAACTCACTGCATTCTCCCTCTCATGTACTTTATAGTCTCTGTTCTGTTTCCTGGCACTTCCTTCCCCAGAGTCATCTCAGCACTGTTCAACGCGTAACCCCTTCACATATTCAGTGTTTTGCTTTTCCTCATTCCTGCCTTTGTCTCTTGTTTATGGAACTCTTGCTATGTGGTGTTCAAGGCCAAGGCTCTTAGATGTTAAAATGGTGTCTTTGCTGGATAACCCCTCAGAAGCGGATCCTTATCAAGTGTTCAATTGCAGGGAGTTTTTTTTGGGAGGTAGTTCAAGAAATGCTGGTAGGAGAGTAAATTCTGGTGGGCTAGAGCTAATTATACTGACTTAGTGGACTTAACTGTGCCCATCTCTTCCTAAATTCACGTCTAGGGAGGCCATGTTGGTAGCTTGAAATAGGCCATAATGGGACTATTTACACCATAGAAATTGGCCCATGGCCACAAAGACTCCCCATCCTTTACCCCCAGAATTGCTTGTTAAACATTTCTCAGCATTGTTTTGGGAGCAGAGAATTAAAACAGGGAAGGGCAGAGTCGATAAAGTGTGCTTTATCATGAGACTTACACTGTAAACAACTAGAGTGGGATCCCAGTGAAGAAAACTCTGGAATTCAGGTTAGAATATACACCTCAAAGTCATCCCACTGGAGCAGTGAGGTATTAATATACTACTTCCTACCAGTTACTGGCTGAGGGCTACCCTTGTGGCCCAGTAGAATCCAGTACCAGAGAAAGTATAACAGCAAGGCCTATGGGGGTACAGGAAGTATAGGTAATGGCTGATTAAGACACTGAGCACCCAGATTAGTAAAGGCAAATTAGTGATGTGTGGTTATTATCTTTTTCTCCCCAGACCTTGACTTCATGGATCTCATAGGGGAAGACCGACAGTGGACGTTGGGGAGGAAGTTAATGCAGGTGAATGACACTTTGACTTCAGAAGACACAGACCTTCGGAGCAGCAAGAACTGCACTGAACCAGGTAACTTGACAGCTGCACTTTGGGCAGTGGCTGCTGTTTTCTCTGATTTTGGCTAAGGAAGACCTGGATGCCATGTTTTTTCTTTAAATTCTAATCTAGAGAGACTTTAAGGACATCTAGGGCAAATGTCTAAGAAACTCAAAGATGAGACCCCAGGCAACTATGCAGGTGTGTTTGTACCTCTGCATTCTTTTCTTAGGGCAGCTGAAGAAAAGGTAAGTCAAAGTCATGGGAAATGCAGTGATAGGGAGCCCAGTCATCACCCTTGTTATGGGAAATAATGGAGTCAGACGTGACATGGTGACCAGATCCAGGATGTTGGGTTCAGCTATGCTCTGGCCAGTGTGATGGAGGGCTTGCTTCGGTTTGCTGGTGTGGGAGCTGTGGTTTAGGGAGATGAAGTGGTCTCTCTGTATCTTTGCTCACCGTATCAAGAAATGCCTTCTTCAAGGTGACAGCTATAGAAGAATAATGCACCTTAAAAGCCACTGTGAGAGAGGAAATGACTCAGTTTACAGGTAGAAAGGAAAATGTCCAGGTTTTTATACAGAGCATGAGCCCAGCATCTGCTGGTGTTGATAGGAATGGGGGCTGGGAGGAGAGGGAAATGGAGGATAGGAAAGGCTTTATGAAGGCAACGGGAGGAGTAAATGAGAACTCACCATGTTGTGTAGAGCTGGTCCATGAAGAACAAGGACCCAGCAGGCATCCTTGATGTCCGCATCTGCAGACTATGGGAACTGAACTCGATTTCTTGGGTCCTTGACTCTAAACCAGATTTTGTAGGGAAGGCAATCATGCTTGAACCAGGGAGGGTCTTGTTCAATCCCTAACATATCCAGGGCCTGCTCAGAGCCTCTCTCCTTCACTAAGCTGCTTGGACCAACCCAGATTGTTGTGACCATTTTGCTTTTGAATGTTTGTTTGTTTGCTTTAATGTAAAATGTCCCTCACTGCACTGTTTAATATGGACATTCAATGGTGACTTAATTAAAATGAATTCAAATTGCATACAATAAAAAAATCCAGATTCTCAGTTGCACTAGACACACATCAAATATTCAAGAGTTGTTTGGGACTCATGGCTACCATTTGAACAGCACCAATCATAGAGCATTTCCATTGTCTATTAGATAAACTGGTCTAGAAGGTCCATTTGTCTCTTGTCTTTCTAGTTCAAGGATATAGGGTGAATGTGTAAATTTGATTGCCCCATCTCTAATCTGGGTCTTGGGATTTCACTCACCTGCATGGGAATACTGGCTTAGAAACTTGGAAGCTTTGGGCTTTGGGCAAATGGTCAGGTTCTCTAAGCCTTTTTTGCTTCTCTGTAAAACTAAGTAATTATTCTAACCTTTCACATTTGCCCTGAGAATTGATAATGAAGTAATAAAGTATTACCAGCTTAGTGCTCTGTGTTTGGTAGCTCCACAGGAGGAGCTCACTCAGGAACTCCCACTGGGCTTGGGGCATCCCTCCCTCCATTGTAGGCAGGTCATGAAGTTACATTCTCCAGCCCCTCCTCAGGGGAATGGGCAGATACTGCACATCTGTTCAGTCAACAGGTCACTTCCTCTGTGGCCCAGGTCTGGGCAGTCAGCTAGGTATGCAAAGAGGCCCAGGCACCACCTTCAAACACAGGCAGGTTGGACGATCTCACTCAAGGCACCTTTGAGGAATCCTCTGTTTCTATAAGGATGTGACCAAAACATTGCCTCAGACTCACATCACCACCATTTGTCTTGGTCTTCTATCCAGAATACTGTTAGAAGACTGCTTCTTGATGTTCACAGAATGGATATTTTATGAAAAAAGTTGAGAATCAAAGCACTCGTGAGATCTTGATTTAGAATCAAAATTTATTAGTATTCCTCCTCTTTACCTCGAACTGATGAAAGGGTGAGAGGAGTTGGAATAAGCCAGTGGCAGGCCCATTCTCAGCATGCTGCCCAGGTCCCTGGAGAGGCCAAAGCAGCCCTGTACGTAATGAATATTACTTCTGCTGGTTGAATGTAGTGGTGTCTGCTCTCAAATGACTTAAATGTAGGGGCTAGGAAGAGAGTCAGGTGGATTTTAGACGGACCTTCTCCCTCTTTGTGATGATGTCAGCAGAGCAGTCATGATGGTGATGCATCAGGGTGCCCTATATGTGTGAAGGGTGTCTGTTTACTCAGGACCTGAGTCCTTGGGGTGCCAGCTTTTGCCGTGACCCAGTGAGTAATGGTGCCAGGTCACAGGAGTTAATTAGGCTCTTGTCACAAAGTGCTCCTAGTGCCACTTGGGATGTCACAGGGCTTCTCAGACTGTTCATAGAATCCATCGCTTTAGATGCCATTAGAGTAGGTGAAATGTATTCTCTGGGAGATGGGGCTGGTTTGCTCCCTAGATGCAACTGGTTTATCTCTCCGATTCCTTCTATTGCACACATTTGCTTATGCAAGAAATTTCCAGAACAGTCACAAAAACTCCCATCCCAAGATGCCCCCACTCCACTTCCCTTAAGAACGTCTTTGTGTTTCCATTGCCATACCACAGTCCTCCTTTTATTCCCTCTACTCCTCACCCTCCCTCCCTTTCCTTCTCCACCTCCACCTTTGCCTCCTCATTTCCATCTCCTTCTTTCCTTCTCTCTCCCTCCTCTTCCTTCTGAAAACCAGGAGTCCCAGCACCCAGCCAGGGGACAGCCAGGACGCAGAGTTCCCTCTTTAAAGTGGCACTGCCACTTGTCCAGGTGGCTCAGTTGTTTGGAGAATCTTCCCGTAACACCAAAACCATCGCAGGCTCAATTCCAGGTCAGGTCATATACCTAGGTTGTGAGTTCCATCGCCAGTTGGGGCATGTACAGGAGGCAACTGATGGATGTTTCTTTCTCTCTCTCACTTCCTGTCTTCCTAAAACCAATTAAAAAGTATATCCTTGGGTGAGGATTTAAAATAGATAAGGTAGGAGTGCTCTCTGTAGTTGATGTGGCAGCACTGAGATGACACACTCTCCATGTGATAGTGCCACTTTAAAGACATGTTGCTGTGTACAGTTTGGATTTTTATTTTAAATGGCATTCTTCCCTTGCTGTTAAAGACATGGTTTTGGTGGAAATTTGTAATTTTTGCCTCTAGAACAGCATGAAAAAAGGCTGACCTCTGGACTCCAATCTTTCTGCAATTTTTTTCTTGCCCTCTGTGAAATTTGAAGGTTGTTTTCTTAGCCTAGCTGCCAATTCCATCTGAAGCCTGGAAACATTGTTTTTTGGTAAATAACACTTGAAACTGTTTACTCAGATGACCTATTAAGAGAAATTATACTGGATAAATTTGAGTCACGGAAAATTAAGTTAGCTAAATGTAGCACTGAGAGGGGTGGATAACTGTAGCAAAAATGATTATTTTGTACTATTTATTTGTACACTTTGCAGAATTTTATTTATGCACTTTGCCGTCTGTCTCCAGAAAAAAACAAACAAAAAAAAAACCTATCATCTTTTGGTTTTTAGTTACTTGATATTTTAAGGAAATGAGCTTTTCCTTAGAGTGCCTCTTTCAAATAAACTTTGGAAGGAAAGAAGCTGTTTAAAATGATAGCCTTTGGCATGGGCTTCACTCTGAGATTACTGGAGTCTCCTGATAAAGAGCTCGGCTTCCTGTACATGCCTGGCTTAGCTGGATCTAAGGTCTTTGAAGATGGAAAGACACGCTGGGTCTGAGCAGCAGGACCAAGCAGATGCTGCCAGGGCACTGACCTGAAGGGTCCGTGCCAGGAATGTTCACTGGATCAGGTGTATGCTGGAATGGCCATAAACCACATCATCTGTTGAATGTGCATAGAGGAAAGAAGCCAGAGGTCCCTCCAAGAACAGCAATATGGGCCAAGTAAAAAAGATGAATGTGGCCCATGAATAAAAATTGGAGGCTAGGCACAGATTGGCAAGCATGGAAGACTGGTCTAAGGTGCAAGTCATGAGTGTTGGGATCTTCCTGTTTTTGAATGTAAGCCATAACATCAGCATACATACAAAGCATGATGGGTCCTACTCTCTCATCTTTTACATGAAAAAAGAGGGGATCAGAGGGGATAAATGATCTCCCATGGTCATGGGGCTTGTCAGAGCAGAGTAGGGTCCCCAACTATCACACGTAGAAATTCAATATATATTGACAATTAGATAGGAAAATCTAACCGTTGTATGATCTGGAGTAGTACTGTCCTTTGGAAACATAATGCAAACTACAAATATAATTTTAAGTGTTCAAGTAGCTTTATTTACGAAGTAAAAAGATGTAGGTGAAATTAATTTTAATAATATATTTTACTTAACCAAACATATCCACAATAGGAGGATATCCATCACTCCAATGTTTTATCCCTAGGTTTGAACTCACAAAGAACTAAGGTTTGTAAAAAAAAAAAAAAAAAAAGTTGTAAAGATCTCTGCTTTATTGTACTAGCTCACATCACTTTTACTAACTTTCCTCTGCACTTGTAATTTTTATGATTCAAATAATAAATAGCTGCTGACATTAAGTGGAACGAGTTAGAAACTTACTGTGATCTGGTCTTCAATTTGTATCTAATTTTTTTTTTACTGAATTAGTAGGACAAGGTAATAGTAGATGCTGTAGCAGATAAGTCCTTCAGATTTGGGAGTTTAACACACAAGAAGTTTGCTTTTTTTCTTGTGTGAAGTTCTGATTGGTAAGGTGGCTCTGTTGCAAAAAGTGGTTCACGGACTTGGGAGCCTTCCATTTCGAGGTTTTTCTCTTCCTCACACCTGGTTTCCAAGGTTGCTGTGCTTCTCTGCTTTAAGAGGAAAGAGCTTAGAGGATTTGGAGTAGCTGGGTTTTATGGACTGGGCTCTCACTCCTGCTCACATTCTATTGGTCAGGACTCAGTCACATGACAACTTCTAATTGCAAGGGAGGCTGGGGCATCTCCATTAGCAGAATGCCCTGAAAGAAAAGAAGGAAGGTCATAGCTACATTATTTCCTCCCAAACTTGTTCCTTTAAAACACACACACACACACACACACACACACACACAAATATTTCCATTTTCCCTTATACTTATTACAAAAGCAATCTACTCCCTCTGTAGAAAAATTATAACCCAAATTTACATCTTCTGAGACTGGCCTGGCTCTTGGCTTAACCTTTATGATTTTCACTTGGTCACTTGGGGAGGGTCACAAGTGAGATAGAAATTGTCCCAGGTGTGTCTGTTTGCAGATTGCATCTTTTCTTTGTATATACAAGAAGTCCGGGAAAATAATGAATGTTTGAGTATAGGTTAAGTCATCGGCAATACGGTGGAAAGAGCTTAGGCCCAGAGTAAACCCTACATCTCAGTTCTATCACTTGGCGCCTGTGTGATGCCCGGTGAGATTCCTAAATTCTTTTGAACCTCATTTCCACCATCTCTGAAGTGCAGATTGAAGATGCCCACTTCACAGAATTGCGAAGTTAGCTTTGTGAAAGAGTTGGAACCTCAATTAGAGACTGTATTTAATAAATGATAGCTATATTATCCTTGTGACCAGAAATATAATGGAGGGTAGACCAATGGCGATCATTTACAGGGACTTGCCTACTCTGAGGAACAATGAGGGATTATGAAGAGTGTCTTAAGGATGGACAGGTCATGTAGTTCAGCACCATGCAACATTCTTAAAGCTGTGCGATGGGATTAACTAGGCGGTGCCTGACAATGCCTTTTGCTGGCCTCAGAGGCCACTATGTAGACAAGCAGGATGAAATAGGAGTGAAGAACTCTGTACTTCACACTGAGAAGAGTTTTAAAGCCTCAAGATTCAGGAGGAAGGTTCAGATACCATTTAATTTCTTCCAGCTTCAACATCCCTTTGGGACTCTTTTTTTTTTTTTTTTTTAATTGTTCATTGAGGCTTTCTTTAAAACCCTGTTCTTTTAAAGCAGCTTAGGTAGCCTAGCCCAGTGAACAGTGCCTGGAATCTTCCTGCAATGCACGTAAAGGATTGTAAGCTCAGCTCTCCTCTGCTCTTAGATGTGTTGGTGGGCCTGTCCATTTGCAAAGCACTAGAGACTTTTCAAAGCAGTTTCACAGCCATTAACTCATTGGAACACATGTGGACCTTGGGATAAAAATATCTGCAAGTCAGGAATGACCATATTCTTTTTCTTTTTAAAAAAATATATTTTATTGATTTTGTACAGAGAGGGATAGAAAGCTAGAAATGTCGATGAGAGAGAAACATCGACCAGCTGCCTCTTGCACACCCCTACTGGGGATGTGCCCGCACCAATATACATGCCCTTGACCGGAATCGAACCCGGGACCCTTCAGTCTGCAGACGGATGCTCTACCACTGAGCCAATCCGGCCTCGGCAGGAATGACCATATTCTTGATGGAAAGTTAGACTGAGACCACAGCAAATTGAGAGTTCATCGTCATAAGCGTGGAAAGAAGTTTCGAAATTATTCCTCTATCATGGCGGAGCTGAGTAGTTGCAACACAGACCACCGGGCCTGCAAAGCCTAAAATATTTACTCTGTTGCCCTTTCTAGTTTGCTGCTGGCCCCTGTTTGAGGTCCCAAGACTGGTGCCTCATGTAGCCTGGAGGGAGGTTGAGGCAAGGATGACATTCCCACCTCCCTCTCTGCCCTCCCTGACCCTCCAGACGGTGCCTGGGCCATATGACAACTAAGGTTCTGTGTGACTCAGGGACTCCACTCTTCTTACTCCCTCCCCCCCACACAGACACACAATAAAAAACCTTCAACATTCATCTGCCCTCGTGTTAGGGATTTGTTTAAAAGAAGAAGAGTAAATACTCATCCCCAAAAACTGCTTGAAAACCAGTGGTCTGGACTAACTTCTTATTCCAGACCAGTGGTCCAAGCCTCCATAAACCTTGAGTTGCTTCTCTCTTGGGTCAGAGGGTGAAGCATCAGCACCGGGTTGGCAGCCGGTGAGCGCCGTCAGCCCATGTCACCCGTGGGTGGTTCTCCAGGGCTCGTTGTGCAGGCGCTGAAGCAGCGAGCAGTAAGCTCACTGTGTGTGGAGGCCACGGGCATTGGAACAGCTGCCACAGGTCAGCTCATGGGGAAGCCTCCTCCTGGCCCCACTGCCCCCCCGTGGCTGATCTGTGTGGCCTATGACAGTGACAACTGCTTCTTCCCTGAGCAGGCATGGCCTTGGCTCTATCTCCAGCCCTATGGGGGCTCCCTCCTGCCTGGCCCAACTTCTCAGTCATTCCTGGAGCAGCAGTGTGCATGGAGGGACAAGGCACTCTTTCTTGAGTTACACATGCAGAAATTGTCCCGTTCCGCAGATAGTCTTATTTCACTGATGAAACCAGGACGAAGCCTAGAGGTATGAATGGGCCTCTGTCCCCAGGGACCAGCACTTGCATTACCAGACTCTCCAGCCTGTGGACGCAGGCTGGGCTGTGTCCCCTCATTTTGTGTGTGGTGTCAGCCTTAAGTCACAAGTGCAAATGAGGGTTGCACATGTGGGCACCTCTGCCCTCATCTGAGTGCTTTCAGGTAGAGGCAGGCAGCAGTTCTGAGAGTGGAACAAGCCAGCAGCAGCAGCCCTGGGATATTGTCAGAAATGCACATTCCTGGGCCTGCTGAGAGCCTCTGGGACAGAACCTCTGGGAAGCAGGCCCAGCCATGTGGGTTCTCACAGCTGTCCAGGGGCTTGTCAGGGGCACTCAAATGTGAGGAGCCCTGGCCTAGCTCTTTGGAGTCACCTGGGCAGATTTTCAACCCAGGTACCACCCACTAAATCAAGACACCTGAGTCTCTGGAACTGGGAACTGGGCATCAGTGGTTTGAAAGTCTCCTGGTAATACTAGGGCTGAGACTACCTCTTGAGACCCCCTCCAGGCGCTGGCTGGCTCTGCAGAGCTGGCTCTGGGAGTCTGGCGGAGAGGAAGGTGGCTGGGCCTGCAAGCCAGTCAAAACCTATCTCCTCCTGCCACTTAACAAGCAATGTCAGTGCAATAAGACACCGAACCTATCAAGCTGTAGGTTCCTCATTCATTCAGCACTCTTCATGACCCTCACCATAGTCATTTAGTTTTAAACTCAACCTTGGGGATCTCTCTCTTTTTTTTCCCCCCCCTAAAATTTTCCCTCTGAGAAAAACTAGGATGGAGTTTCACCCCGGCTGCACTTGAATATGCATGTGTCTATATGAGAGTCCTTCTTCCTACCAGTGGAGCTAAGCTTGCCTTCCAGAACTTGCTGGTTGCCCAGCACTCACCTCTCCCGCCAACACCCTCCCTCCTTCTCAGAAGCGTGGGTCGGCCAAAGTCCAGGGCTAACACTAGGCCGGAGGGCAGGGCCCCGGGGAGCTGACCGCCTCTCCCTGCAGCACTCTGGCCCTGACTATGACTCTCCAGGCCTGAGGGGGACTCTGGGGACTTCTGGGTAGGATGAAGGCCTGGCCTCTCTCCCTAGAGGCATGTGGCAGCCTTTCTAGGCCTCAAGATTTTTAAAACAGCCTCCAAGGACAATAGGGGTAGTGGGTTTAAGGGGAGGGGAGGGCTTGTCTGAGTTGACTCTCTGAGTATGTTTTCTACAGACCACACACTGGGACATCAGTCACCAAGCCTACTGCTTCCCTTTAGCTGCAGGATCCCCATGGCTTGGGCCGAGGGCCACCTCTCCAGTTAGCATACTCCATCTAAGCCCATGATAGTGCACATTCCATTTGGAGAGTAAGTTTAAATAAGTACATGTCTAGATAATCATATTGGTGCTACCGATATAGTATTACACCACTAGTTTGGCAGAAATTTCTCGAACAGAACAAATAAAGTCCCTGAATTAAAGATTAGCATCTTTCTTTACAAGCCAACTCAGAACAAAATGGACATAAGGCTAGCCCAGCGGCTTGTCCATCTCTGCCAAGCCTGTGTGCACAGAGCCCAGTCTGGGCTTCCCAGCACTGGGAAGGGCTGAGGTCCTACCACAGGCTCACTCAGCATCTATGCCACTGGGATCAGGGACACTGGGCTGAGAAAGGGAGGAGAACAGGCGACAGACCACAGAGGCAGGCACTTTGGAAGGAGCAAAGGACCGGGGTCCAAGGAGTCAGGGTGGATTCATTTAGCCTCTGGTACCTCAGTTGCTAAGTGGGCGCTCAGAGTACCCACCCTGCCTTGGGGATCACTGGGAGAACCAGAACATGAGGGTACCCATGTTTTATAATTGCAAAGTGCTTCTGGGTGTAGTTAGGGATGCAGACCATGGTCTCACATACCTGGAGAGGAGTCCTACCTTTGACATCCAAGGGTTGTGGGACCCTGGACCAGTCATATACCATCTCAAGGCTTCGGTTTCCTCCCCTGTGAAGTGGGGATAATTTATAGTACAAGCAGAAAGCGTTGACATAAAGACTCAGCAGGACACATTGTGTAAAGTTCTTAGGGCAAAGCAAACTCTCAGCAACCCATGAATGGATGCTCACTGCATGAGCTCCCACTGTGTGCTCCTCCTGAGGGGTCTCGCAAACAGGGCCCCGATTGCTCATGTATAGGAGAGTGTGGTTATTATTCATGCATAGTTTAGGGTGTGGGGATTTTACTGTGGGAGAAGAGTAAAACAAATCTGACAAGTACTAATACCAAAGTAGAAAGTAAAAATACGTTAATTGTCAAATTATACCTGCAGAACACAGGAACAGCTTGTCAGCATCAAATAAGCCTCCTGGTGGATCTTTCTTTGAGAATGGGAATTCCACTTATGCTGAACTCTTGTTTATCTGTCCTGGGAAAATCCATAGAAAAATCACTGAGGATGGAAATTTTGGTCATTTAGACGGAGTATGCAAGGTTGAGTGTATAGAATGGATCTCAACAGAAGCAGGAAGAGGATGTGGAAAGGCAAGGAGAAGGTGGAAAAGAAGTGGGGCTTGTTCAGGGCTCAGTTCTGCCCCCTTTCACCATCTAAGTCTGCCTTTTGGATCCCCTCAAATCAACTTTTTGGCAAAAACATGGCCGGTGTTCCATGCAGCTGTCCTTCCATATTCCAGGAACAGGAGGTTTTCCCACTGCCTGCTCCATTGTGACCACAAGCACAAAGCAAGTTATATTTTAATACAGAGGAAGTAAAGTTGTAGCATTGCTATGCCTACAAGTCGGTGAGGTGTTTTTATCCAGTGACTCTAGTTTTAAGGGCCCCTTTGCAGGAGTCATTTATATGCATGGCTCCCAAAAGGATGTTCCCTTTAATGGGGCCCAGGCCAAGGAATGCATGGTTCCCCAAAGGATGTTCCCTTTAATGGGGCCCAGGCCCAGAATCTTTCAGTAGTTGCCATTATGAACCTAGAATTATTGTCTTGTCAATGCCACAATTTCATGGGCTATTACTTTAAAAATTTGCAACCCTCTCCCTGTCCAGTCTCAATCTTGTCTTTATGTGCTTTGCATGTTTCTTATTTTCTCTGCATTTTATGAACATTTGCAAATCCACAGAAAATTTGGAAGAAGTATACAGTGAACAGCCACAGACTCAGTACCTAGATTCTGTAATTTCCATTTTATTAGGTATACTGGTATTACCACATGTTTACTTATCTGTTCAACCCTATACCCATCCATTAATTTATCCTATTTTATTTTAGTTGTGGATTTCTATGTAATTTGCAGAAATAAATACACCTCCTCTAACATACTTTAGCATGAATATCTTTAGTTTATTGGGGTTCTTTTGGGAGTAGTATTTATAGGCAATGAAGTGCATAGGTCTTATATATACCATCAGTGAGGTGTGACATATGCATACACCAGTGCTCCCGACCCTCGTCAAGATAGAAGATATATTATCATCTCAGGAAGTATTCTCATGCCCCTTCTCAGGAAATCCCCAGGCCAGGCCATCTCCACACAACCACTCTTCCGATTTTTATCCCCATAGATTAGTTTATGTCTGATCTAGAACTTTAAATACATGAGTCATACAATATATACTCTTTATGTAAGCATTTTTTTCTCAACATGCTGCTTTTGAGATTCATTCATTTAGGTTTTTGTGTGTAGATACATTATTGACTATACACGTACACACACATATAGATAGATATCTGTGCATACAGTTTACATATACAAGTATGACAAATGTTAATATGTCGGGTGTGTTTTTAGTTGGGATGTTGGTCACTTATCTTAAATACTTATTTTAGGTCAACTTTAAAATAGATGTTTGTGCTGTTTGGAAAAGTAGTTCGAGCTTGAGTTTTATTTAACCAGATGAAGGCACTCATCCTTCATGTATGCTCAGCCCAGCTCTTCCCCTCCTGCTCAACTCCCCTCTTGCTTTCCTACAGCACAGAAGCATGAACTGGACTCAGAAACCTTGTGGTTGGTTGTGGGAAGGGGAGGGGAGGGAAGAGTAAGAAAGAGCAGGAGAGGAAGAGAAGGGGTGATCTTCCTCATCCTCCTATCATAACCCCTTGGGCCACTCCAGATGCAACACTGCCCATTCCGTTTTTCAGTTATAACAAGGAATGGGAGAAGAACTGAGCAGGTGGAGAAAATGATCGGAGTCACTGAGTAAACAGTTGGCTGCCTTCTGCTGGGGGAGCTGCTCCCAGGGCTCAGGGGGACCCTGAGATACTTTCCTGCATGAGTTGGGCACACGCCTCGTCACAGACACAGCGTCAGAGAGAGGGAGGCATTGTCTCTTCAAGCACCTGCACTGGGAGCCGGAGGCCTGGTTAGGGCAGGGGAGCAGCTCCACACTAACGTGGGAACTGTGTGTGGGTTAGGGTCTTGGAAAGGGTGAGACCTTCAATTTCCCAAAGGAGCTCTGTCCAGGCAGAACCCTTTGTGGGCATGGGGTCTTCATTTGTTTCCCTGTGTTCCTTGTTTACCTGTCAGTTTCTGACACACAAGTCAGTTGAGAGTAGTTAATTGTGATGCACAAACAAGTTGTACAATGAAGGCACACCCTTGGCAACCATTCATTTCTTGCTTTGATCACCAAGTCCCTTGACTCACTTTTGGTTTTCTTAGAGGCAGATGCTGAGATAAGAATTTGGGTACATGTAGTTTATTTGGGAGGTAAGCCCAGAATATACCAGTAGGGCAAGTGAGAGAGAGGGAGGGCAAGGCAGCAGCCAGTGCAAGGGGTGTCATCAGCCAGTTATCACTGGGGCAATGGGGCTTACCCTCTTGGGGCCCTTGGGATAGAGTACGGAAGATACTTCATAGTTTTTTCACCCACAGATGAGGGAGCTGGGCTAAGTATACATCAGTGTCCCTCAGTCATTGGGAGGGCTGACTCCAGGGGTATCAGTGATCTGGCACATCCAGCTTATTCCTCCTGCAGGTAGACTAGCGCCCATGACCAGAGACAGCCAGCAGGTGAAGAGTGCAGCTGGATGTTGGACCAGTGTGCACCGGAGAGTTAGGACAGGGTGGGTCAGTGGGGGATGGACAGTGCTTGCTCAATAGCTACATCCCCTTTTCTAAGTGATTTCCGTGTCATCTCAAGTAGGTATGAAAGTGAATCCTAATGCAGGAAGATGGGTCATAGCACTCTGCATGTCCTCTGTGTGTGCATGGGTTTGTCTTGCCAGGCAAAGGCATTTAGACTCATCCCACTAGTTTTCACTGCCTTGTCATGTGTGCCTGTACAAGCACTGATGGCTCACCAAGCAGAGGGCTTAGGCTGGGTGAGCTGAGGAAGCCTTTTAGGCCAGAGTCTGGGAAACATTTCTTCCCCCCTCACTCATCTTCGACTGCCTCAATGCATGTGGGAGGCTTCTGGGGACCCCATGGGGGCTCAGAACCTGTCATTGAAAATTGAAAAAAAAAGGGGGGGGGAGGAGGACGGAAACACTAACAAAATCCTGTCTAAGCTCCTTCTGCAAGAAAACAGCCCTTTGCTCACCAGGCAGGGGCTCACCAGGCAAGTGTTGCTGGGGCCAAGGGATTGGAACTCATTTAAGCTCAGGGAGAAAACCCAATTTGAGCCCTGAATAGAAATTGGAAAGTGGGGTGTCACTATAGATTGGGGTGCTTCCTTTGGCCTCTGCATATGTGTTATTTTAGGAGCACATACTGGCTTTTCTGGCTCTGGCGTCAAAAGCAAATGTGTCCATATCCTCTGGCAACTTTAGTCCCTCACTGGGCTCTGTCTTGTGTGAAATGGAATCTGTATGTCACATAAATCATCTTTCAGAGTGACTAGTTATGTTTGAATTAGAGAACCCTTTAGCCCTGGTATTCAGATCCTGCATGGTTTCATATTTCCAGAGATCCCCCCAAAAGTGGGACTTCCAAAAGTTCCCAGAAAAGACACATCAAACTTTGTGATGCTCTTCAGCCCAAAGCCTGGCACAATAAGAGGTAATTCCACACTGAAACTGGAGGCATCTAGACCCCTTGAAGGCTGTGGAATACAGTTTGTAGCACTAGAGGAAGGACTGTATCTTAAGGTGTTCTAAAACACCCCCACAAGCACATTAATCTTTCAACATGAAATAGCACTCATTCTCCTTTTGACTATGACTGGCTTTCATGACTATTTCTAACAAATAGGCTGTAGACATAGAAGTTGTGTGATTTCCAAAGCTGGGTCATGGATGGCCATGCAGTTTCCACCCAGTTCTCTCAGTGATTGCTCTTGGAACCCAATCACCATGCAGGGAAAGCCCAGGTGTCATGGAAGGCTTCTTATAGGTATTCTAGTCAACAGCCCCTCCTCCCTCCAAGGTCCTAGTTGATAGCTGACAGCCAGTGTTGACAACCAGACATGTGAATGAAGACCCCTTCTAGATGACCCTAGCCCTAGCCACCATCAGACTGTAACCACATGAGTCCAAATGAGAAATGCCTAATGGAGCCCAGTCACCCCTAGAGCCAGGAGAGAGAATAACAGAAATGACGGGTGTTGTTTTGCATTGCCAGTTTGGGTTGCTTTGTTCCGCAGCCATTCTGACCATTACATGCATACACTCACAATTCATACTGCTGAGGAACTTCTGGGCCAGTTAAGGATCTCCACTGTTCATCACTCACTCTTTTTGTCTGGTTCAGTGACTCACTTCTTGCTTTTAGGAAATCGGTATGTGGGGAGAAGAGACAAGGGCAGACATGTTTGTCGGATTCCCGGAGTCTCCAGATGGCTTGCCAACTTGGCGCTCTAGATGCCGTATGAGGTTTCCAGCTGTTTTGACTTGAACAGGTTGGGGATTGGCAGCCCGTTTCAGGTCTGGCTGTGAGCAGTGGGACAGCAGCTGCCACCTTTCTCAACTCAGAATCACAAGGGTAGCGGCAGCTGTGGGAAGCAACCCTCCAGGTGGTTCCCATGCACTTGGCTTCTGTGGCTGACTCTGCACACCTAACTTGCTTTTTTGTCATAACGTCTAAAATCTGGCCTCAGCCTGAGGAAGTAGCTGGCTGTGGAGTGCAAAGCGGGGCGGCTCTCCTATCCTTTCCAATGCTTCGGTCCCCAGGTCCCTGTGCCAGGGGTCTCTTCTTTAATGTCGTTTTGTGCACCCCTCTTCCTTCAGCCCAGGCGTGGCTCTACCACTTCTTCACTGTCTTGGGGAGAAATGTGAAAATGCCTGGGAGAGAACTTGGAAATCTGCAAAGTTGTTGCAAAAAATGGAAGGTACTGGTAAGGGATTAATAAGCAATTACTGGGTCCAGACACTTATGTGTCTGTTTTATCTTCTCTGAAGACCATAATTTAGAGTCTCAAACTCTCAACACTCAGATACCATACAGAATGATGTGACCCAGCAGCCTATTTAATACCCGAGTTCCCTTTAAAGCATCACCTGAAAGTGTCCTCTGTCATATCCTGTATAGCCTTGGTGACAGACTCTTTCCCTGCCTCCTTTTAGAGGCCTTTTATTCCCTAGGCAGCTGGGATTATTAAAGTTGTCTTCTTTGTACTGAACCAAAGTAACCTGCCTTTTAGTCATTCTGAGTTCCGTAAAATAATCCCCCCCCCCCCCCCCCCCCCGCATGGCGTGTTATTTTTAAGGTCAGTTTGCAAGGTCTTCCTTGGTCAGGCTTCCCTGTCTTCAGTTTCTCAGCTTCCCACCCCCACTCCATATGACATGGTTTCGAGACCCCCTCACCACCCTGGTTACCTTCTGGGCTCAATGTTAATCTCCTGTTCAACTCTTAAAAACCAGCCTCCTGTTATTGTTTGGACAACACGTGAAATAACTAGACCTGATTCAACCCATGTTCAGCTGTTAGATATATACTTATTTCAGATGCAAACCCAAGATTTCTGAGGAAGGACTTAAATCCATAGGTGTTTTTCCTAGGGACACTGTGAAGGGATAGGGCGTTTGTCAAATGTCTTCTTGGAGTCGGGGCTGGGCTAAGTGCTTGACCTGTAATATCGCCTTAATTCTCCAAACATGCTCAAGAGTCAGACAGTCCTTGAGCACCCAGGGAGGGCGGCAGAACTGGAGTTAAAACAACCACACCTGCCAAAACCAGTTTGGCTCAGTGGATAGAGCATTGGTCTGTGGACTGAAAGGTCCCGGTTTGATTCCGGTCAAGGGCATATACATTGGTTGCGGGCACATCCCCGGTAGGGGGTGTTCAAGAGGCAGCTGGTCGATATTTTTCTCTCATCGATGTTTCTAGCTGTCTATCCCTCTCCCTTCCTCTCTGTAAAAAATCAATAAAATATATTTTTAAAAAACAACAAAAACAGCCACACCTAAGTGCCTCTTTCCAGCACCTCGCTCCTACTTAGGCTGAACTGCAGGCAAGAATATGAATTTGATGCATGATTTTCGTAAGGCCTGGCCTTTGCCTCTAGGTGATAAACCTTGTGTGGGCAGGCACACACGGGGTTTTGCTCAGTATTATATCCGTAGGGTGTAGATACTAGTAACACTTGGAAAATGGTAGTTGCATCTTAGTTACTGATGTTAAATCTTTGTTCAATGAATGATTGAATGAATGAATCCTACCAGGTTTCTTTTTTTAAAATACAATTTATTTTGAAGTAACAGAAAACTACATGGGAAAACAACAAACTCCAATGTATTTACTCTCAGAATTCATTAGCGTTAACTTTTTATTTGCTTCTAATCTTTTTCCCTTTATAAAAAATAAAGCATTGCAGATCAAGTTGACATCTTTTTTTATTTGCCTCCTTGGGTCTTCTACCTTCAGAAGCAATCAGTATTCTTATGGTGGGGATATCTGGCTCCTGTTTTATCTTTTTGTCTCATGCGTTTGCATAATAATAATGTTAAGTGTGTTTTCAAATTTACAGAAGTGCTATTTTACTATATTAATATCCTGTAATTTTTTCCACTTATATTCCTGAATTGGATGTGAATACACTAGTTTCTTCATCGCAACTGCTGCCTTGTTTTTCATTGTAAGACTCCATTGCCTTTTATTTATCTATTCCCTCATCATACCTTTGTGGGTTGTTTTCAATTTTCTGTTGTAGGCAAACCATCTTTGTGTCACCCTTAATATTCAGGCCCAGGAACTTAGATCCAGCAGTGAAATGACCCATCTAGGTTGTCAGAGAAGGAGCCCATATCTTCTCTCTTGGGCAACAGTCTTTCTCATTGCATCACAGTCCTCTCCCTTCAGGAGAGGAGATGGTAAGTTGGAGGACACATTGGTGGGCTTAATCTTTTAAAAGCTTCAGGAGGGAAATTACCACTTTTAGATAAGAGTGCCAAAGGAGGTCAAGGAAAAGACCTGTATGTGATGGAGGGTTATTCCTGACACCTGGGCTTGTCTCTGTGGTCAGCATGAGGTGTGAACAGCATTGTTACTGAGGCATCTGCGGTGTAGCTGACCACTCGCTCTTGGCTTCCCGGGCAAACAAGACAAGAATAAATGTTATAACTACTGAAAAGCTGGCCTGAAAAATCTCCTAACTCAAGGGAGACTTCTGTCTTGGAGGTTAAACTTTTATTTTTCATTTCAAGTCAGTATAGTGTCATTGTAAAGCAGGTTTTAAAACCAGTTTCCATAAAAAGAAACTAATCACCCAGCCACTGTGGCTCAGGGGTTGAGTGTTGACCCATGAACCAAGAGGTCACCAGTTGGAATCCCGGTCAGGGCATACGCCCAGGTTTCAGACTTGATCCCCCGTAGCGGGCATGCAGGGGGCAGCTGTTCAATGATTCTCTCTCATCGATGGATGTTTCTTGCTCTCTATCCCTTTCTCTTCTTCTCTCTCTAAAATCAAAGACATTTTTTAAAGAGAGACTAATCATTCTTTCCTTATGTCTCTTTAAACATTTGGGCTTGGGAAACACTAATCAATTTTTACCAAAAGATGATCAAGTTTCAGATATAATAAAGACTTTCTTTTCCCTTCTCAGAGGATGCCCAGTGGCCTTGAAGCCACCTGGCTCTCTTACTTGCTATGGAGAGGCCCACGGGCAGTTGACAACTTCTGAGCTTCAGCTTCCTCATCTCCCAGCAGATGGTATGGACACCAGCCTCACTCTGGGACAGGTTGAGGGGAGTGTGGCCTCAGGGCTGCACACTGGCAGGGGCCTTCCACGACCTCTAATTTGTATTTGTGTTTGGTCTGCTTTTTCATGGACAGGGTCCCCCCAATGGATAAGCTTAGGCTCCATAAGCCCTGGCTTCGCCTCCTTGCACATGCTTATCAGGATACCTGCTGTAAAATCCGTGCTCAGTGATTGTTAGCTGTTGTTAGGATAATGATTTAAATCAGTGATTTTTCAAGCCGTGTGCAGCAAGAATTTTAAAAATGTGCAGTACCTGACTATTTAAGTCAGGGACACTGACCTCTTTTCCCTAAGGTTGTCAAAGAAAAAGATGACAACAGACAAAACCACAATAGCCATCAGGTGTGAATGAATCAAAATTGTACTTTTTTTTTTTTTTTTTTTTTTTGTCAGATTGGCAAAATATAAAATGTACTTTTTGGTGAGCTGCAGAAGTTTAGTAGTTGGTTTGTGTGTGCCATGAGATGAAAAAGGTTGATGGTCCTTGACCAATTAATAGCATGCACCATGAGTGTAACCCTGTTCCTGGAACCAAGTGGAGCTTAATGAATGGCAAGCTCTGATGATTCAGCTCTTAAATTCATCCAAGTTCAGGTTTCTTTGTGTGTTCCTCCTCAGGATCAAGATGAGGAGGATCAGAAATACTCACCACTGCTGGTCTGCTGCCACAGACGTTTTGTGATAGAATAAACAAAAACCTTTTCTTTCTTCTTTTTTTTTTTTTTTTAAAGTTTTCCCTCTCATTGTTTCCCTTCTATTTCCCACCACCTGAATGGTCGGGTTGATCCCACACCCCATGGTGAGGCTAGCAGTCAGCTAGGCAGGGACATCACGGCCTCGAGTGTCATCTTCTCTTTCTTCTTCAAAAAGCATGGATATGAAAATCCCTCAACTAAAAGCCATTGGCCAAACCTTTTTTCACAGGAAAAAATTAGAAAAGCTTAGGGAGATAATGCTCATTGCCAACAGAAGCCAGGAAGCGTGTTTATGGAGAGGGTAGGACTGTGAAGGAGAGGGCAGTGGTAACGAAGTTCATTCTTGGGCCTCCTCAGTGCCTGGCTTCTTCAGTAATCCCGCCCTGAAAATGTGGGCCTGAGTATGTTGGCCCTGTCTGAATGATAAGACCCGACGAGTTCTTTTTCTCTTTCCTTCTTGAATGCAATGTGACAGTTGTGTTTCTAAATTTAACTCTTCCTGTTGGGCCTGCTCACAGGAGACCTGTGTGGGATGGGAGCTGCTCTCCATAAATGACCCCTCCTGTGGCTGTCATATCCCTGGAATAAAACCCTGGGAGGGAGGATCTTGGATGTCACCTTTCTTTTCTCTCCAATGATATACATACAATCAAACCTCGGTTCTTGAGCATCTCCCATCTCAAACAATTCGCCTCTCTGTCCAAGAACCCTTTCATGCTGATACCTGTATGATCAGTCAGTCACCTGTCTCTCCGGTGACAGAGAAAGGAGAGAATGCACAGTATGAGTCAGTTTACCACTCACCCTCATGCTGTTAACATCCCAGGAAAGTGTTGTGAACATATTTGTGTGTTTTGTTGCTGTTTATTGTTACATTTTCATTTTTCACCTGTACATTTTCTTTTATTAAATTTTCATGTCCTCTTTGTTTTTAAAAATGTTTATTTATAGATTAAACAGTGCATTAGACAGTTACTGTATATAAAAAAGGTTGAAAGAGGGGGTCATTTGGGAGTCTGGAATGGATTAAATCAATTTACATTACTTCTAAGGGGAAATAACTTGGTTTTCAAACAGCCTTTCAGAATGAGTTAAGTTGGAGAACTGAGGTTCTACTGTATATGTATTCCCCCCCCAGGGTAGGTATCTTTGGCGTTCTGTTACTCAGCCTTCACTATATCCCTTTTTCTTAGGAAGTCGCAAACACTGTCTCTTTCATGAGAAAATGTGAAAGATGGTCATTCTGTGTAATTCTGAAAGCCGTTTCCGCAATCGGATTCCAGTTTCTCACCTTTTTGGTTATGTTCTCAGCATTTACTATGCCTGGGTAGCCAGAGTATTTATAAACGAGGCACCTGAACCACAGTGAGGGTAAGGATTTATCCAGTTATGCAACATGCTGAGAGTGGAGGCCAAGCCCTCACTTGTGTGGCTGCTGCTCTTGCTTGGACCTCCATCCTTGGCCTTGCCTCGCTGTTTGCACCCGGCATGTTTACATCAGGATGGCCTGTGGGTTAAAAATGGTCTCATGTCACACAGCATTTGGGCTGAGGGAGGTGTTTCCTGCTGCCCCTTTACTGACCTTTCCTTTGAGAGCCATCTGGGTCTTCCCAGAACCAGGTCTCCTGAGCCTTCCTCAGGCTCTGGCTGTTCTCAGCTCTGGTGAGTTTTGGTGATGGTGGAGTAAAGGGAAAGTTGGGGGTTTGGGGACAAATTGTGGGGAATGATTCAAAAGACAGTTTGGTGTAGAAATGGCATGGGCCTGGATTCTGCAAACCAGAATTTAGTCATGGCCTTTCAGGTAGTCATTAGATGGACACTTTAGTCCCTTTGTCTCAAAATGGGGACATGAACTACATCACTGGGTTATTAGAAAGAGTAAATGAGATAGTATTTGTAAGTACACTTACTGATATTATTGCTTGTACAATAAATGCTCAATCAGTGAGCACCTCTTAGTAGGCTAGATGGTTTTATTGTTAAAAGGAGATGTAAAAATCTGCTTTCATGTAGATGAAGAGCTTCCATAGGTTAGAAAAGATAGGACCCCAGTAAAAAAAAAAAAAAAAAAAAAGGAGCCTTTTGTTTATGAAACACTTTGCCAAGATATATTCACCCTGGGACCACTGCCCCATCTTGGCCTAGCCATTCCCTGCTCTCTTCCAGTGCCTAGAACAGCCTTGGCATGAAGTAGGCCACTTTGCAGCAATCCCGCCTGATTTGTAAGACAAAGCTGGGGGGAGGGGGTTCCATGATTCACTCAGTTTAGGAAACAGAGTATCATATACCTGGAGAGACATAATACAACATCAAAGCCTCTGACAACTGCAGGAAGAAACCTATTTAAATTTGTTTAAGCCCTTGTTTCCCAACCCAATTGAGTAATAGAACCCCTTCCTGGTAATTCTTATTGAGTTCCTACCAATCTAGAATGTCTTTAACTTGGGGACTTGCCCCTCCAGGTGGATATGAATTATGTTGTGCTCATGCTTTTCATTGAAGACATACAATTCCAACTGTTTTCAAAACCAGGTTGTGACCTTCTGAAAGGTCTCACTGTGGAAAATCCATTAAAATTTTAGAGGTGCATCTTCAGTGCCCTGGGAACCTCTGAACCAATCATACATCTGTGGTGACCAAGCAAGTTCTGGTTTACTTCAGCTTACTCAGCATAGAAATACTTGCATTATTGTGCCTGATTTTAATGGAAGCAATGAAGTCTTGGAAGTGGAGTGTCCTCTTTATTTATGATACTTACCCTAATATCTGTATGACACAGAGGTCCTTCCACAGGAACACAAAGAGAGACCTTGGGGAATAAATAGCTGGAGGTGAGGGTAGATGAGTCACAGGTTATTAATATTTTTCTTCTGTCAATCTGGTCATTGTTTAAATTGAGGATGCATCATATGAAGCATATTTTATTTCCATGCTGTGACATTTTCTAATGTATGAACAAAGAAATGCTTTGAACAAGTCTCTTTAGAAGCATATTGGCCAACCTTGATGTTACCAACACCTTGACTTTTTGTTTCTTCAGCTCCACAAGTTCTTGTAAGAATTTCTCAAATCGCCCTTGCAAAAGGAAGGCTACTACTTAGATGGGGAGTGGCTTCATTCTGAAATTGCAAAAGACTAAAGACACTTTTATATTCCTATGCATTTTAAGAGTCCAGAAATCAGATTTGCTAGTTCACCTAGCAGTCCCCAGAATACTAGCTACAGGGAGGTGGCATCAGCAGTATGTTGGAGAGCTAGGTCAGGCCAAGTTCCCTGTCCCATCACACCTTGGTTGAGGGATATCAGGACAGATTTTTGTACTTGATGCACTTTGCAAACCTTTATTGAACTGGATTTTTATTAAAATGTCTGAAATCAGCTGTATCGTTTGGAACGTGGCATAGGGAAATACTAAACTGGGTTGCAGTAGGGTTTGTTTTATTGTTAGAAAGCCTGTATTATGTCCTGAGCAGCTCACTTATCTGGCATCATCGAGAAGTATTTTCTGCACAAGTGGCTGCTGCTGCTAGCACAGTGCCTTGCACATCTAGGAGCTCAGCAGGTGCTTGCTGAATGTGTAGTTGAATGAACTAAATGAAACATCTCTTCAAACGCAGACCATTTTAAAAAAAATGGTAAGTATTTAAGTGATATCTCTCTAGAGTAAATTCTAGAGGTTCCTGCCTTGTGACACAGAGTGCACTGAATGTGGGTTGTTGGCCTTTCTCGTAATAAACTGAGGCCATCATTTTGTTGAGGAAAGAACATGAGCTTTGGTGCGAGGCAGACGAGACTTAAAATCCGGACACCCCTTTTCTAGCTGTGGAACTCGATCACATTTCTTCACCATGATGACTGGCTTTTTCATCAGTCAGGGGGAGACTGTGCCTGGCCCGAGAGCATGGCTAGGGCATTCAGTCAACTAGTGCAGATTAAGTGCCTAACCACGTGGCTTGCACATTCTCTAGCAGCTTCAACATCTCCTGGGAGCTGGTTAGAAATGCAAAATTGCATACCCCACCACACCTGCTGACTCAGGCGCCCAGGGATCCCTATGCAGGTTCACCTTTGAGAAGCATTGGCCTGGAGCTCCCCTTTTATGTCCTATTTGGGAGAGAAAGCAATATGCGAACGTTAGTAGCTAAGGCCATCCCATGGGCTTTCTGAAAGGGTGCTGGGTCCTAAGCATCATGAGAAGTGACCTAAAAAAGTGACCTAATTTTTTTTTTTTCTGTTTTCTTCTCCATTTGGTGGGTTAATTTGAGATATTGTTTGTTTCTCAGCCATATACAACCGGGTACAGAGTCATTATTTGAGGGAAGTAAAGATAAGGGAATTCTTCCTGCCAGGGCTGACCAACAGACCCTAAGCGACGGATGAACAGATTATTTAGACACAGGTTTCTGTGAAAGAGAGGGCTAAGGGACCCTTTTACTTCAGTAGTAAAAACAGTCCTGTTTGCCTGCCTCATTGGCTTTTTATTGTAACAACAGCTGAAGCTCAAATTAACCTCTAGATACAATCAGTAGGGTAAGTATCCTTGAGAAAGTATGTGCTTCTACAAGGTCAGGTCTTTAAAGACTAAACATAGAGATTCTAGGAATACACCCAGGGGATTGTACTTGTTTGGAAAAGTCAAGGCAGGGGCTGCTGCCTTCTGCAAGGTCTCCTCAGAGGCTCCCAACCTTTCAGAGAATCCTCCTTACAGACATTCCAACCAAATCCCGTGCATCCCCACATCTTCCCTCAGGAGACGTGGGCTTTCCGCCTCTGCCCCATGGACATGTGTCCTGGGAACAATTCAGGCCATCAGACTGGGTCAGGGGGCAGAGCATTGCGCTCTCTGTGCTTCCAATGTCTGACCTGTTCAGGTTCTGACCCTGCACAGCGTGGAGTGTCCAGCCAACCCCAAGGGCCTGACAGAGCCAAATTCAATGCAGAGACAGCCCCAGGGGATGAGCATGGCCTGCTTGTTTCTGGGGGTGCTGGATCCACTTCCCAGTGACCCGATCTAGGCATCTTGGCATCCATTCACTGATATTTTTGTTTCTTGAACAGTTGGACCCTGGCTTTCACACTGCCCCTTCTAACATTTTCCCACCGTATTCTATCCTCTTGCTACTCAGGGTGTAGTGTGAGGTTAGAGGCATCTGTGTGGCTCGGAACTTGTTGGTGACCCAGAAGCTTGGGTCCCCCTGGACCCACAGAATCTGCATGTGAATTTCAAATGTTCCCAGATGATTCATGTGCACAGTGGAGTTTGGAAAGGGCCAGCCGAGTGTATGCTCAGTAAATATTAATTCTCTCTCCTTGGTTAAACATTGTGCATAAAATAAAAACCAATAAGGCTGTGTGTGAGAGCTTGAGAAAAGAGGAGGGAGATTTCAGGGCAGGGATTTCCTAAGAACCATTTCTTCCCTGTCTCGTCCAGGCCAGTTCTCTGGAAGGCTCCTGCTGCTCCAGGACGGACTGGAGCTACCTGGAGAGGGACCTCACTGCTCTCTGTCACTTTTCTTTCCTACCGGGCGGGTGTCTGTGGCCTCGAAGCCCTCGCTGGAGACAGCCACCCTCTGTGTTGCAATCGTCCTGGCAGCAAGAATATAAACAGAGCGCGATGCTGCATTCAGCCTCGTTACATAACAAAACTCTGGAGTCATACTTTCCAGATGTTCTGTATCGACATGCTCCCGGCTTCTTGCACTACCTGTTTCTTTAGCTTTTCTGGGGAAAGGTCAAAGATGGGCTCTGAGGATAGCCAGGTGCTTTACACATTCTGGGAAAAGGCCTTTTCTGAGGCCATTCTGAGTTGTGTTTACTCTCCTGGAGTCTCTCTGAGGGAATTTTTCTCTCTCTGTAATTTCCCTCCCTTTTTCCCCCCTGCCTCCCTCCCTCTGTCCTTCTTGAAGAAGCACAGTTGGAGCGTCAGTTTTGTTGTGCACAGGTATGTGTAGAGTTGAGTTCATACCTCTGCGGAATTCGGGTGTGAACCTAACTCGTGTTCAAGGGCCAGGGCTGGGAGGAAACCCCAGACTTGCAGTGAGAAGCTCTGCACCAGCAGGGCCCAAGGGTAGCTCCTTCCCACGTGGTGAATCACTCCAGGACCAGGTGACGACTTACAGACACACCCACTTCCCTGAGCTTTCCTGCTGGTCCCTGCACTCCTGGTGGAGGGAGGCGTGGAAATAGAAAGGTCACAGTTTCAGCCCTCAAAGATCACCTGAAAGTAGAGCAAGAGACCCATACAGTAATGTTCACATGGGGCATGGTGGGGCCCTTGGAAGGTCAGGATGGATGAGAGGGGGCTGGTAGGGAAAGACTGGTGGCATTTGAGTGGACATGTTTCCAAAGGAAAATAGTTAAATTATGTCACCCTGGGAGGATGATGGCCCTCATCTGAAAGGTGGGACAGTGACACCGTGCAGCCTGCAATACATTAGCACAACATACAGCTTTCTTCTTCATACTCTGGTTGGCACAGAATTCCCCTTGCGACCCTTGCTTCTCCTGCTCATCAGAACACATCTTTCAGAAGGATACCACAAGGATGTCACCCGTGGCCTGTCTCAGAACATGGCTGCCTGTGCTCAGGTTGTCTTGTGAGGACTTTTTCCTGTGCGTTCTCTTACTTTCCTCTGTTGTGAGCAATGAGTAGTTTTGTACCCATTTATTGCTCTCATTCATGTTCCAAATGCTGGGATAGCAAATATAAGAGGACTTGTAAAAAACAGGAAACTCAGGGGTTAGCTGAAGGAAAATTGGATGTGAAAATTGCTATTTGAACCAAAACGGCACTTGTTTAATTCATTAAGGTAACAGGGTTATTTTTAAGTGGCCATGGATGTCCCTCAGGCCATCGTGTTTTTGAAGAGTTCTCTTTTTTTAAAAATATATATTTTTATTGATTTCAGAGAGGAAGAAAGATAGAAACATCAATGATGAGAGAGAATCATTGATCAGCTACCTCCTGAAACCTGGACATGTGCCCTGACCAGGAATTGCACCGTGACCACCTGGTTCATAGGTCGACGCTCTCCTACTGAGCCACACCTGCTGGGCTGGAAGAGTTCTTTGGGATGTAAGATGGCGTAAGATGCAGGGCTTGCTTTCTCTTCGGTGAAGGGCTTCATTCTTGCTTTTAAGAAACGTGTGAGGGATGTAGGCAGGCTGCCCAGCTCTGGGACAGGTGCAGGGGAAGACATGCCCAAAGCTCAATAATTTGGAAGCTTAGGACCGCTTGAGTGTGTATAACTTTTCTGTGCACATCTTTGACTCTTTTTTTTTTAAATTGTAAGAGTCATTCAGGAATACATGCTTAGCTTGGATAACGGAAACTCTGTGTACTGAACTCTAAAGAGTAGAAAGTTAAAACCCTCCTGTACTCTTACCTCACCTCCTCCCTCTGTGCTCCGGGAAGATAGTCACTATGAACAGGGCCGGGCTTTATCATGAACTTGTTTTATTCACTCCCAAGTGCCTTTGCCACTTCATTTTGCTGCTTGCAGAAGTGGTGCTCCTGATTTTGGTACACATCTGTGTGGTTTTGTTTTCTGCACCCCATGTTGTATAGACTTTGTGTTGACATGTGCGATAGGGAAAGTCCTTGGGGTTGTGACAAGTTTTAACTCAGCACTTGCATGAACTAGGGAGTTGCCCTGTGCTCCCAGGCATGTCCGAGCTCTGGGGGCCAGCTGCCTTTCTGCTGAACCGTGTGGGTGTTGGTGGTCAGTGATGACTGCCCCGTGTCCCAGTGTGGAGCATGCAGAGGCTTCTGATGAATGATTCTCTCTCATCACTGATGTTTCTGTTTTTCCCTCTTCCTTCTTCTCTGAAATCAATAAATATATATATAGTTTTTAAAAAAGAATGAGGGTTTTTCTCATCTGCAGGGTGAAGGGTGTTGCTGTGGAAGGTTCTTGGCTGTGCAGGCAGCCTGGTCCTCCTGCTACATCAGCATGCGGCCCTCCTCCGGTCTTCTGGGAGGAGAATGAGCAAAGGCTTGTAATAACACACCTTGCTGCCTACCGGCCGCAGCCTGTCGGTGTCTGGTCCTGGGCAGGAAGCCTGCTGTTTCAGATGTGTGATTTGCACATGGCATCTGCGCTGCACAGAACTACAGCATCACCCTGTCATCTGAAATCACTACCTGGCATTAGGTCAAAAGGCCACACGTAGTAAGTGCTGAAGGAGCCGTTTGCTTTGATTTTGTGGGTCACGGGGCCAGTGTGCTGGCAGTCCAGTCACCTGCTTCTGGGGCACCCACATTCTGTCCCAGCTCAAGCAGATCATCCGTTTTGTGTTTGTCTTTCTGCAAAGAACAGGTCCTTTGTGTCGCTGTACTCAGATCTGCTCACCCTCACACCCATATTTGTTTCTAGCACTTTCATGTGTGAAAGGTTGGTTTCCTCTGAGCCAAGTAAGACCTGTTTTTTCTTCTTTTCCTCTACACCAGGAATGTTTCAAGTGAGAAATGGGAAGGAGGCTCTGGGCAGCAGCCTGGCAGGGTCCCCAGTGTGGGTTTTCCAGAGTATGACACTTTTAGAACACTGCTGGCTGGCCTCAAAGACGCCCACTCAGGTGCACAGGAGGAGGTGTGCATTAGAGGGATTTTATATCCAGTACCAAATAGAAATGAAATGGAATGTTCTGGGAGGAGTGGGGGTCATGATCCCACCCCAAGAGGGTTGAGTGGCTGGGGGCTGATCCTTTACCTCACGGGGCTGAGGCCTCCTCCTCGCTATAGTCACGGCAATGACATGAGATTGTGCACCATGCTCGGGAATTTACCAAGAACCCACATGCTGGTGGGTTTCACGATCTGCATGGGTCCCCGGCTCTGCTGGTGGAGGGGTCATCCTCTGCTAGAGAGTTTTAATGCCATGACCAGATCTCACGGGCATGGGAACACCTGCAAGCACTAGTGTCAGGGCTGAGCCAAGGGGAGGCCCCAGGTCCTATGTGTAGGCCCTTGGTAGGTAGCTGGAGAGAGAGGCTCAGAAGCCATTAGAAGAGGTAAACAGGTTCCCAGGGTTTCCATGAATAGCTGAGGGAGGGAGATTGCCTGCAGCCACCTTGGGGGTGGGTGGGCTCTGAGATATCAGCGTTTGCCCCTCACATAAGCACGTGGGGTGGTCCATTTGATAGGAAAGCATTTCCCTGTTTAATCAGGGCTATGGGTCCTAAATCAGTCAAATAAAAAAAAAATCCAATCTTGAAAATGTCTAGCAGTTCAAACACGCTGGGGTTAAATGACTCCAGTGGGAGCCGTAAATCAGCCAGAAGCTCATTCATTCTGGTTTCCTTAGGCAGGAACAGGGGAGGGTGCAGGCCACCATGTTTGGCTGAGGGGGGATGGAGGCAGGAAGTCACCTGACCGAAGGTGGGCCTTGCAGAGGTGACAGTGAAGAGAGCCTGAAGGGCCTTGCCTAGGAGGCAGACTCCTTTAAGGTTTCTGCATCTCAAAATATGGAGTCTCCCTGATTTCCAAATGGGTAGTCATCCTCCTCGGGATCTCAAATCTCTCCTTAATCACTAAGTGATCCTTTCATTTCTACTTTGCTCCCCAGATGAGACCTGCTGTGTTTACAGAAAAGAAGCCAAAGGGAAAAGGGCAAAGCAGCCAGGCAGGGCCCAGAGCCACACCCCTCACTCCTGTTACCACCCATGGTAACATGGATTCAGATCCCAGTCACACCTCAGGCAAGAAGGGGGGGGGGGGAGGGGAGAGGGGAGGGACTGCCTTTCCTCCCTGAGCTGCTGTGACAGGGACACTCCACACCTTTTGGGGTCTCTTTTGTTCTCTAACAGCTCTCCTCCGATTGGGGAATAGAATTGTTTTCCTGGGAATGGTCATGCCTTGTATTTAGCAGACACCTCACCTCCGAGGAGTACAAAGCTTTTTACTCTGGGGTCCCCAGGCACCCTGGCTGGGGCAGTGGTAGCTGCATTCTGGGTGTTTCAGGAACTGATGTTGCCCAGGCCCTGCTCATGGCTCCTTTGCTGTCAGTGCACACAGGCCTGTCTCCACCTGCTTGTTCCTGCACTCTTTGCCAGAGACTTTCCCTGGAGTCCATTCACGTTGCTCCCTGAGTGGCAGATGAAAGGTCAGGGAGTCAGCGAGCCCCGGGAACAGCCCCAGCCAGTGATGGAGGGGGTTGGTGTATCGCCTCTCAGGTGGGTGCCCATAGTGGTCCCTGCTGGTAACACCAGCTTTACTGGCTGCCTTCCCCATGTGTGTCTCAGGTCCTCCATCCAGACTGATTACTTGAACCAAAAATCTTTCTTTTCCCCTGAGTGTCGGTTCTGTGGCTTCTTTAGGTCTCGGTTGATGGGGTGGGGTGGAGGGGGCAGTTGTGCCCTCAGAGTCCCTCCTGAGCCACACTCAGGGTTATAAGCCGCCTGCCAGGGGAGAGATGTTGTCTAGTTCCATGCTGTGTTATGTGGCTGCCTCAGTCTCATTTGTCCTTCAGGGGCAGCACTTTCTTCCACAAAGTCCTTCCCTGTGTCCAGTGTTTCCCAGACCACAGAGGGCAGTTGTAAAAGGATCCTGCTCTGGGGATGTCAGTTTCTTCACACGTGTTCCAGAGCATCTCCTTTAAAAAAAAATTCTCACCCAAGGATATATATTTTTCCCATTGAATTCTATTTAATTTTTTTAAACATATCTCTATCTATCTATCATCTATCTATCTATCTATCTATCTATCTATCTATCTATCTATCTATAGATTTCAGAGAGGAAGAGAGAGGGAGAGAGAAATAGAAACATCAATGATGAGAGAGAATCATTGATTGGCTGCCTCCTCACACCCCACACTGGGGATCAAGCCTGCAACCCGGGCATGTGCCCTGACTGGGAATCTAACCATGACCTCCTGGGTCATAGGTCAATGCTCAACCACTAAGCCACACCGACTAGGTAAAGCATCTCCCTCTTGTTGCCTATGGTGTGTTTGTTGTTCACTGCACAGCTCTTCCTGCCCTAGACTTTCCAGTGGGTTTTCAGGGGTGAGGATCAGCGTCCTTTAGGGAAGTAGAGGAGGCCAAAATGAATCTGAAGGAACCCTGAGTTCTACTGTCCTGCAAACATGTGGTGGGAGATACTGTTGGGGACAGAATAGGATTAATTCTTCACTCAGTGTGTGTGTGTGTGTGTGTGTGTGTGTGTGTGTGTGTGTGTGTGTATTATTGTTGAAATTTATTGCAAGTAAGCTTTTTCCAGCCAAAACGCCTTACAAAGAAATTGGCACCTTAGGCTCAGCACTGTTCCTGGGACCAACATCTAAAACACAAAGGCAGTTTGCTATCTCAGTAATGCCCAGCCACCCACCCACTCTCTGCCTCCTAGAGAGCCCCAATTGTTCCTCCTGGGTGCATTCAGCACTGTCAGAAGTGCTGGGATGCAGAAATGAATAAAATAGACTTCTTGCCCTGGAAGGACTGGTGTCTAGAAGGTGAGAGGGTTTAAAATATTCAACAATGACAAAGTGCATACACTGACAAGTCAGAGATGGCTGCCTTGGTGGATGGAGTGTGGGTCATGGGGACCTGGTGATGGTGGGGACAGGGGACAGGGGACAGGGGGAGGGCTCAGAGGGATACAGGAGGAGGTGCTGAAGGGGTTTGGGGAATCAGGACAATGGGTCCCAGGTCACTCACACCTGAAGAATTGATGCACTGAGCTTGCCAAAGGCTAACAGCTCCTTTCCCAAGCTGAGGGAGGGGTGGTGGGGATTTCCAAAGCTTCCTTCTACAAGTCTCCTAGGGAATTCTCATGGGATTGGAAAAGGGGCTTCACCAAGCTTGCTCACCTGTAATTACAATTGCTTAAGTCTGTTGTCACATCGAGGCTGCACCCGGAGCCACACGTGTTTGATAGCAGCTGGGCTGGAGGAGCGCTGACACCCGTATCCTGTGCTGCAGCCATTCCGTGGCTTTGTCTTCTGAGGGGCACATGTAGGTCAGGTTTTGTCATTGGGAGAGATGGTGTACATGAGTGTTTTTTGTTTAAAAATTTGGGATTTATTAACATCATAAAGGTCAAGCTATGAAATTAACATAAGGATGCCTGAATGGAATTTAAAAGATGGTTTCTATCTTGTTTTAGGAGATTGTTGCTGAACTTCTTTTCTAGAGTTTGGACATCTGCTCATTTTTCTGGCAGAGATATTGTCCCTCATTTGGCTCATGCTGTGGTCATTCTGCCTCAAGTAGGCAGATCTTACCCACTCTGTGTGTTACTGGCTCTGTGTCAACATCGTACATAGGGGGTATCATACTTGCTTCCCCTCCCTCCCCCCCCCTCTTTCAACACACATACACACATACATGTGCATCCCTATGAGTGTTTTCCTATACCACCAAGCAATTCTCCAATTTTCAGTGGGCATTGACTCAGTGTCCTTGGAATTTAATTCAATTTTGCCAGTATTTACCTGGAGATAGCATCATGTAACAGAGGTAAAGGGCTCAGCCCCACAAAGACTGCCCGATCCCATTTCAGATATCAGTTGTAAGTCCAGGTATTACCTGACTGACTATAAATTGGAGGTTCTGACCTCCTATCCCCGGGTTTGATTAATTTATTAGAGTGGCTCAGAACAATTCAGACAAACATTTATTTTAAGTTTATTCTAAAAGCTATTATATATGTTAATTATATCTCAATGAAAAATAAAGTATACTGTCAGGGATACAGGTCTTCGTAGCCAGGTGAAGAGTAACAGAGTGGGGTCTGGAAGGGTTGTCCACAGGAGCTTCTGTCCCCGTGGAACAGGGTGCACCATCTTCCCAGCACATGAATGCACCCACAGCCTGGAAGCTCGTGCACTCTTTGTTCAGTGTTTTGATAAAGATTGGTCTGCACCCCCGCCTTCTCCTGCCCGGAAGTTGGTGGGGAGGGTTAAAAAGTTCTAGCCCCTCAAATCACTTGGACTGTCTGGTGTCCAGGCTCATCCTGAGGCTAAGTCACCTCATTAGCACAAACTCAGGGAGGCTCAAAAGGGGCTCCTTAAGATAATAAAAGGCACGCCTATCACTCAGGAAAGTTCAAGAATTTTAGAAATTTTGTACCTGTCATTTAGCATACCAAGAACAAAGAGTAAAAATTTTGCATTGGACATCTTATTATTAGTAGTAGTAGTAACACACACACACACACACACACACACACACTTTGCGGTTCATTTTTTTTTTTTTTTAATTATATGAAAATAAGTTGCAGACAGACAGCCTCTGAATACTTAGGGCTGATTTCCTAAGAACAAGGCCATTACACTCACACCCATAAGCACAATACCACTCAAGAAATACTCACAAGAAATGGAACAGTAACTGTGGAAACTTTTAAAGCCAGGCAAATGCATTTTTTTTAACATCAAAATAAGACCCAAGTACCAGAAACATGCCTGTTAACTTGTAAAATTATTAGTAACTTATTGAACAGACATTTACTAAGTCATCAGCATGTACCCATCACTGAACTTGGAACTAAGGCAGCACATACGGGGCAGAGGAAATACTTAGTATAGATACTGAAAATATGTGAAGGGCAAAATAATTTTTTTAAAGATGTTCATACTAGAAGACTAGTCTTGGAAAATTAAAAGTCACGGCTGGCTCCATTTTTTGGCTCAGCCCATCTGGTCTCCCAGATGACCTAGTAAATTTATAAACCCTTAAAAAAAAAGTCACATTTATTTCCAGGCTCTCAGATCATTCAGAATCAATACAGATTATTTTAAGGAGTAAGATTATCTTATTATTTGGGTTTCTAAGACATTTGTTCCATTTAAATATGTTTAAAATAACTAAAAGTGTATGTCAAAAGACAATGCATTAAAGATGCTGTGAAGTTTTGTACAGTTCCCTTCCAATATGTTAAATAAGTAATTCCATTTCTGGTTTAAAAATTCAAAAGCATGAAATATATGCCCATACTGATGTTTTCCTCAATTGTCCCTGAAAACTTTCAGGGACAATTGAGGAAAACATCAGTATGGGCATATATTTTATGGTTTCATGTTTAAAATCTGGGATCTAGTCAAGGTTCATACATTATGTTTCATTGACTCTTTTTAACCTGCCTTATTTTAGAATACTTTCTTGCCTTTTTATTTCTTTTTCCTGCCACTGACATCTGATGAGTGCAGACCTGTTAACTTGTAAAATGCCCCATGCCCTGGATATGTCTGATTGTCTTTCCCTGATTAGATGCTGGTGGAACATTTTCAGTAAGAATTCTGCACAAATAGTGTGGAGTCTTTTCCAGTTTATCACATCAGGAGGCACACAATGTCACTGGGTTGTGATTAATTTTGATCAGTTGGGTATGGTATATCCATGAGACTCATACTTTGCATCTGTGTGGCTATTCTGTTTCCCAGTAACCTTTGCCCTATGCCTTTAGCATCTGTGAATCATCCTTTCCGAGATGAGTTTTATGTCAGGGTTTGCAAAATGGTGATTTTCCCATTCAATTATTTCTCGATTGGCTGGCATTCCTCTCTAAAACTGAGCCCTCCCCTTTTTGTATTACTATGGATACCTTTTTATACTTTTTGATAATTAATCATTATTGTTGTTATTGATGCTCAAATTGTCCCAGTTTTGGCCAGGAGAGCCCATTCAAGCTGACATATTCACTAATAATTTTCCAGACTGTTCTTGCCTTGTTTTTTCTTACTGGGATATTTTAGGCTTTCAAAGACCTGGGATTTCTCTCTAGCTTGCACCTACCTGTTCTTTAAAATCCAGTTAGACTATAACAATTCCTCTCTCTCTCTCTCTCTCTCTCTCTCTCTCTCTCTCTCTCTCTCTCTCTCTCTCTCTCCTAATCTTCACCCAAGGATATATCTTTTTCCCATTGAATTTTATTTAATTTTTTAAAACATATCTCTATCTATCTATCTATCTATCTATCTATCTATCTATCTATAGATTTCAGAGAGGAAGAGAGAGGGAGAGAGAAATAGAAACATCAATGATGAGAGAGATTCATTGATTGACTGCCTCCAGCACGCCCCCTACTGGGGATTCAGGCTGCAACCCAGGCATGTGCCTTGACTGGAATCAAACCCAGGACCCTTCAGTCCACAGTCTGTGGCTCTATTCACTGAGCCAAACCAGCTAGAGCTCCCATTGATTTTTAGAGAGAGTGGAAAGGAGGGGGAGAGACACAGAGAGAAACATGGATGTGAGACACATCAATTAATTGCCTCCCATATGCACCCGGACTGGGGCTGCCTGAGATCAAGCCTGCAATTCAGGTACATGCTCTTGACCGGAAATAAACCTGTGACTCTTCAGTCCTTGGGCTGATGCTCTAACCACTCAGTAAAATCGGCCATGGCTAGATCATAAGAACTTTCCCTGTGATTAAAGAACATTTGTCTGAAAAATGTGGTGCTCCTTTGTGTCCGCTCAGCACACACAAAAGGTGCCATCCTCATGCCAGCAGCCCTGAATGGTAGTCAACAAACTCAGGTGAGCCTTCTCCTCATCAGCTAGAACTGATCAAAGGACAGTGAGATGCAAAAAACACTGGGGCATAAAGGAACCTATTTTGGGTGAAGGGCATTTTTTTTTTTTTTAGCAATATAATCGTCTTTATTCTTTAAGCTTATAAAGTATTGAGAAGAGCATTGTAAACAGAATGACCCGGAGCCAAGTTTGGCTGTAAGTGTGCTAACTTGTGGTTATACTACAAGCTGGTCTGTGACATATGACTGAGCATGAAATTGTTCTGGACTTCTCCTAGGACATGGAGGTTTCACCTAGGGTTGTTGTTTCTGGAAAACTTGATAATTTAATTTATATTTAAGAATTTCTTTGGTCAGTGTACCTCAAGAAGCAATGGGGTCAGGCTCATGGAATTAGTAGGACCAGATCTATGCATTCAGGCCACCATACATCATGGGGCCAGCAGTGTCTTCAGCCTGCCATTTAGCATGCCAGTTGGCTCTTACACTGTATATACCATATCTAGCAGGTTCACCAGGAGGCTAGTATGGAGTTTGAGGCTTTTACTACCAGTAAGGGAGTCTTTTACTACCAGTCACACGTTTTATGGTACAAGATGTGTTGGAAGCCACATTTATCCCTGAGAGAAACTAAAAGTTGGTGCCCATTTTCCAAGATGGCTGAAGATTTGGTATTAGCTGGAAAATTGCTCCTTCCCTCTGCTCAGTTCTTCTTTTCTTAAACTTATTGTGGTGACATTGGAAAATATAATTTCATAGGTTTCAGGTGTACAATTCTAATATCATCACCTGTATATTGTACTGTGTTACCACCCCAAGTCAAGTTTCCTTTCATCACCGTTTATCCCCCCTTTATTCTCGTCTACATCCTATTAAGTCCTTATCAGATGTATAAACAAATATGTTCTCCCATTCAGTAGGTTGCCGTTTCATTTTGTTGATGGCTTCCTTTGTTGTGTAAAATCTTTTTAGCTTGCATCAGTCCCATTTGTTTATTTTTTCTTTTGTTTCTTGCAATACTGGTTTGGTGGTAATGAATTCTTTAGCTTTTCCTTGTCTGAGAAGCTTTTTATATCTCCCTCAATTATAAATGATAGCTTTGCTGGGTAAAATAGTATTGATTGTAGGTCTTAGCTTTTTATCACTTTGAATATTTATGCCAATCTTTTCTGAAATGTTTCTGTTAAGATATCAGACATCAGGCTTATGGGAGTTTCCTTGTAAGTAACTATTTTTCTCTTGCTGCTTTTAAGATTCTCCCTGTCTTTAACCTTTTGCATCTTAATTATGATGTTTCCTGGTGTGGGCCTCTTTGTGTTCATCTTGTTTGGGACTCTCTGCACTTCCTGGACTTGTGTGTCTTTTCCCTTCACCAGGTTAGGGATGTTTTCATTATTTTTTCAGATAGGTTCTTGATTTCTTGCTCTCCTTCTTTTCTTTCTGGTTCCCCTATGATGCAGGTATTGTTATGCTTAATGTTGTCCCAAATTCCCTTAAACTATCCTCATTATTTTTAATTTATTTTCCTTTTTGCTGCTCTTCTTTGTTCTAAGAAAAAATTTTTTTGTAGCTCTACAAACCGTTTAATTGACATTATTATCAACACC
Organism: Pipistrellus hanaki; assembly: GCF_964339955.1. Classification (NCBI taxonomy): domain Eukaryota; kingdom Metazoa; phylum Chordata; class Mammalia; order Chiroptera; family Vespertilionidae; genus Pipistrellus; species Pipistrellus hanaki. The sequence continues at coordinate 18,891,106 of NC_140508.1, read as the reverse complement.
ATTATTAGCATTTTAAACAAGTCTACTAAATTAAGAATATCTGATTTCTAGTTTGTCATAGAGAACAAAAGGCCTTTCAAAGTCAATGAGAGGCAGATGAGTTCAGGCATAGTAAGCTCCTAGTACGACTGATGCAGGATCAAACTCAGAAAACATTGGTTGTGATTATTGAACATATTTGGTAGCTGTGATGATCTGGTGTTGGGATACTTCAGAATAAAAAATGCTGTCCCTAAGCCACTAAATAATTCCTCTTTTTTTAAAAAAAAATATTTTATTGATTTTGTACAGAGAGGAAGGGAGAGAGATAGAGAGTTAGAAACATTGATGAGAGAGAGTCATCGATCAGCTGCCTCTTGCACACCCCCTACTGGGGATATGCCCACAACCAAGGTACATGCCCTTGACCGGAATCGAACCTGGGACCTTTCAGTCCCCAAGCTGACGCTCTATCCATCGAGCCAAACCGGTTTCGCTAAATAATTTCTCTTATTTCAGTCATTTGAAATCTCCTGGATGTCTGCTGTGGCATATGATAAGTTACAAATGGATGTCAGAGGGCAAATTTGACTGCCCTTTTCCCTCATTAGAGCAAGGAAATTAGCCAGAATGCTGCTTTTTGTGGTTTTAACATACCACTCAGATCAATTTGAAACCGTTTTTAGTTTTAATATTTTTCTGATATCTGCAGTGAGATTAGGCTGCAAACATATTATTGGGTCTAAGTTAAAAACCCTTTGGCATTTTCACTGCTCTTATTGATGGGTGGGAAGTTTTGCTTTTAAGAAAACAGCTGTCTTGGATTCCTACCAAAAGGTGTTACAGTCTCACAAGCTCTGAGTTCACAATTCCTCTTGGTCACATGCTCTATGGCCATGGCTACATTGCTCATCACCCTTTTCTGACTCCATACCATGCTGGTTTGACATTTTTACCCATCCATTTAATCAGAGAAAATCAGATTGTTGATTCATTAATGAGATGTCTTTAGGCTATGTCTATAAAATGCCAACTATTAATATATAGCTGGAACTGGGGGAAAGGCAATTATATCGTGTGTGAGTGTTTTTTTTAAGAGCTTAACACATCGGATGTTTACATTAATATTGTGACACATGTTGTCTTGGGTGATGTGTCAGACTTTTGTTCAGTGAGTTAATCACCCCGGTATGTTCACTTTTCAATGTTCACCCTGGCAGTTGACATTGGAGAAGCACAGCTTTCCTCTGTTATGACAGCTCATGGAGGTGAATGGAAGGTGGAACGTTTATTCTGAGATGACACCTCATTCTTACTCCTCTCTTACTCTCTTGCATTCCCAAAATAACTTAGTTGGCCTTTTGGTCAAAGAGCCATCACCCCATAAAAAGAGAATGAACCCATACTTGCAACCCTGAGCACTGACCTCAGTGAACAGCCCCTGCCCATTTTCAGAGCTGATGGCCAGTCTCCTCCAGAGCCCTGCCCCTTCCTGACCACTGCCTTGGGAGAGACGGGCATGGCTGCCAACGCCATAGCAGTACTTCCACCTCTATGTGGTTTTCTTCTTGGAACATGAATTCTTCCTTTAGCCAGGGTCTGGGAAGCAAAGGATAATATGCTCAAGAGTGACCAGGGATAGTTTCATGAAGGGTCTATTTATCAAGAAGTGGCCAGGATGAGGGAACCAAGAAAAAAATGGTGACCTCCAGAGACTAGCTATAGTGAGGGGTCATTGCCATCCCTTTGCCTGAAGTGGCAACAGAGGTCAGGGCCACCCCCACTCTGTGTGCAGTGGAGGGGACACTTGGCAGGAACAGTGGGGCAGGAGACAACTAGGGGAAAAAGCACCCTGCTCTCTCTCCTCCTGCCCTTTAGCCTCCTGTTGTTGGCCAAATCCAACTGGTATCCAAAGGCCCTGGGAGCCAGATTTGGTCTTCTGGGGCACAGAGCAAGGGCGGTGGAGTGGGGGTCATGTGGATTGTGGGTCAGGAAGGACAGAGGGAGAATTTCCAGTACATTCAGTTTTCCTTTTTTTTGACATAGAACAAAGCTTGTTTCCTTTGTTTTACTGAAATGGATTCTTTGGAAAGCCAGGAAAAACAAACCCTGCCAATAATTGGGTACTGTTTAGAGATTCATTAGAACCAGACTTTGCGCCAGGGGAGAGATTGGGCTGAACATTTTATGATGTTTCACTGTTCCCTGCATTTATTTTGATTAGCATTTCTTTATTTATTTAATTTTGTTTTTAAAATATTCTATACCAAGTATACCAAGCATTGGATCATTTTGTTCTGTGATGATTCACATAATGGGAAGAGGAATTTTAAAGCCCTTTTGTGATTCCTGGAGTGGTGGATTAAGGGACATACCTTGAGATGCTTTAGCTTCTGAGAATGTCATTGTTGACCCCTGTCTCTCCTCATTCCATGGCTGGGCTAGAGAGCAACATTGCAGCAGGTAACCACAATTGCTTTGTTCCCAAATGCCAAGGCACATGGTTACCAACAGAAAGATTTTAATTTACCCCTGCAAGAGTGCCCCAAAAGGAAATGCCAATGGGTGGAATGATCTCTGAATGCATAATAAGCTGGCCACTCGTATGTGTGTGTGTGTGTGTGTGTGTGTGTGTGTGTGTGTGTATTAGAGGCCCAGTGCATGTATCCGTGCATGGGTGAGGTCTGGCCAGGCTGGCCAGAGGGAGGGGACATGGGTCATTGGCCAGCCTGCCTGTTTGTTGGTCAAACTTCTGGTTGAGGGACAATTTGCATATTAGCCTTTTATTACAGAGGATATACACTGAGGGTCCAGATAATTATACATTCAGAGATCATAATAATCTGGCCACTCAGTGTATAAGATGACTTGGATGTGCAACCACACTATCTGTTACCTGCACTTCTGCAGAAGAAATAAGAAAAACATTGGTGTTTGCCATATTTAGATGCTCTTTGGAACCATAGTGTGACACTTTATGTACTATAACCTTGGACTTTACTAGTGTCCTCTACACCTGGCCCCAAGTGGAGTTCACTTCAGGACATCTTGTTCTGCCTTGCTGACTATCTATTTCACTTACTTATGGTCTTTATCATCATAATATTTTTAGGATGTACTGATTTGAACATGTCTGCTCCCAGCCTCAGGATCTAAATGTTTATCCTTATTCTGTCCACTTTTCTTCAAGGTTGTATAGATCTGTGTTCACTCACTCAAAATACATTTATTGGGCATACACTGTGTGTCACCCATTATGTGTTCTGGAACCTAAGGACAGAAACAAAAAAGCCAAAGTTTCTACCCTCATGGAACTGCCATATAGGGTGAGAGATGGGGTGGTGAAGACAAATGTTCTTAAGTAGATATAAAGTATGCTAGAAAGTGATACTTGATAGATGAAAAATAAAGGAGGTAAGAGGGATCAGGAGTTGGGGGAGTATATGGCGAGTTGAAATTTTGAGTCAAGATAGAAGTGAGGGGGTGATATTTGAGAAATCTTTGAAGATCAGAAATGAGTTATGGAAATATCTGAGGGTAATTATGCCAGGCAGTGGGTATAGGAAGGGCAGGGGCCCTGAGGTAGACACATGCTTGGTGTGTCCTCCGATGATGCAAAGTCAATGGGGCTGGAGTGGAACATCTGTCAGAAGGAGGAAGGAGCGGGAGCAGGTCAGAGGGATATGCAGAGCAGGTCATTTAGGGCCTTGGAGGCCAATGAGGTCATTTTATTGTGGGTGGAGGGCCACTTCTTGCTCTAAGAAGTGATGTAACCAGAATCAAACAGAACATTGAATTGTTAATAAAATGAAGGGGTATGGGTAGAAAGTAGAAGACTTTGGAAATTATTAAGTGGATATGGCTCAGAAAAAGGAAGGGTATGAGAAGACATTAGGTTCTGGCTACACGTTGAAGGCACATTTCCTGAAGAAATAGAATTGAATGAGAGAGAAATAACAGAATCCAGGATTCCTGACCCAAGGAAGTTTAGAGTGGGTGAGGCAGCTGGTGGAGTAGGCTCTGTGGGGAGGAGATCAGATATTCCATTTCAGAAGTATTAATTTTAAGTTGGGTACTGGGTATCCCAAGTAGAAATAATGAGTAGAATGCTAAAGTGTGCACCTGGAGTTCAACTGACAAGTCATGGCTAGAGGTAAGAGCTGGGAACTCTGCAGCATATAGAAGCTTGTAGGTATAGGCATGAGATGGAGGAGATCCCTCTTGGAGCAAATGTGGACAGAGAGGGTCCCTGTAGATAGCCAGAAAAGAAGACCTGGAAGAACATCCAGTGGAGGGGAGGAGGACCAAAGGATGCAGTCAGACCTGGAAGCTAGCTCTTGGGGAGGAGGGAGAGAGCCAGGAGAGTTGAATGCTGCTGACACATCAGACGAGTGCATTGGAATGGGTTCAAGAGAATATGGGTGATGAAGAAATGGAGGCAGGCCCTATGGGCATCACTTGGGAGTGAAGAGAAATAGTTCAGTATCTCATAGGAAAAGTCTGATATGAAGTTTTATCATTAAAGAAAATAGTAATGTCTTTGTATGCCAATGAACATATATTTGTTCAATATAATTGAATTCAGAGACTTTTCCTCTACTTAATACAGTTGTTCCACAACTTCATTCCAGAAGTGTGCCTTCCCTCTCATTAGTCGTTTCAGTTTTATTCCTATAGGAAACACACAATAAGATGTCTTTGAGTTCAGTTTTAGTTCATCTGTTCATTGGGCATAAATAAACCATCTGTCAGTGCTCAACAAATAAGCTTGTTACATTATTTCAGCCATTATAATATTTGATTATTGTATTCCCTTATATAGCTCTGAAGGCTGTTGTGCACTATTATTGAATTTGCTATTTAGTTTCCAGGGTAGTGGGAGGTGTGGTAGAATCATTGCTTGGGGAACAGATAAGGTTCATCTTTCTAGATCTTCTACTCCAGACATAATTCTTCCCCCCTTATTGCTACATGCCTCTGGTCAGTTAGTGTGTGGTTGAAAGTTGTTCACGGATTCTGAGTTTTCTGTTTGCTTTATCTTGTCTACTTAATACACAGCGAGTGCTGTCCTTTTACCTGTGCTATTTCAAGGTCGAGGATTAGACCTTGGCAGCATGTGGAGGCCCTCTGTGATCTGACATGTGTGAAATTTTGCTTGTTCCTGCTTCAAGGCCTCTCACATTACTAGACATCTTAAGCTGGTTGAAACCAGGGTTTGAATAAGCTGGAGTCTCTAGACATGATTTTTTGAACTGGGCTACTTCACACATCATAGACTATTATACACTACGTCCCTTTTGCATGATTCTTGGGCTTACCAGGTCACATGCTCATATTCTGAAACATAAGTATGCCTTAATGAGGAATCAGCTTAGCTGTCTTCAGAGACAAAGTGCTGGTTGGTGTCTCTTGGCCAGTGGTTTCCCTGGGTAGGGCTGGCTGAGGAGGGTCTGTTGGGCTCAGGTTCTGGACATGCTCAGACTCTGCAGGCTGGTTTCCTTGCCCCAGAGGAGGTAGTCAGGAGTTTTGCAGAACTGTGAATTGGTCAATTAGATGGCCACTACCTGTCCGGAGACTCAAAGTGGGGCGCTATAGATTGCAAGTCTGTATCCTCCCAAATTCATATGTTAAAGCCCTGATTAGGTTTAGAAGAGGCCATGAGGTTGGAGCCCATGATGGTATTAGTGCCCTTGTAATAAGAAAACAGATCAGAGCCCTTCTTCACAGTGGGAAGATGGCCATCTGCAAACCAGGAAGAGAGTTCTCACCAGACACTGAATCTAGCAGCACCTTGACCTTGGACCTCCAGCCTCCAGAACTGTGAAAAATAAATATTTGCTGGTTAAGTCACCCAGTCTATGGTTTTTTTTTTGTTTTTTGTTATAGCAACCTAAACTGACTGTGACGTGGGGGAAGACTCATTTCTCCCTTAAGGCAAACTATAACGAGAAGAGGCACCTTCCAAACAACTAGGACCTTGCAAATGTACTTAAAAATAAGCTCCTTTTACATAAGGTCCAGCTTGAAGGGCTCCCACTGGCCACATTTGGGACCAGTTTGGGCAAAATATATATGGACAGGAATGAAGTATGAACTTTGAAAAAGTAAGAATCTATGATTCCATACTTCTGAGAAGTTTGGAACATATACAGAATAATTTATATAATTATAAGATATTAAGTATAGAATAAAAAACATAGAGAAACAAATGGTAGAGAGGGAGGGGTTTGGCGGGCGGTAGAATGCTGAATACTGACTGGTAAATATAGAGAAGAGGCTGGGTTAGGAAAATCATAACTTTGCAATGAGCCCAGTAAGGACTGGATCAGTAAACCTCATCTGTAGTTACTCCCCATAGATGGTTTATAATTAGCAAGTGGAGAAACGATACAGTGGATAAACCCAATAATACATTGACTGACATTACCTTGATCAAAGTTAATATCACTGAGACCACGTGGTTATGGTACCTTCAGGGGTGATGCTCTAGAAAGAAGGATGCACCTTTGTCTCTAGGATGTTCTGTCCAGGAGTGAATCTAATTATGAGGAAGCAGCAGAAAACCACAAATCTCATGTAAGGGATTGTATTATTCAAAAATGCCCATGTCATGAAAGACAGAAAGGCCGAGGAGACTGGAGAGACGGACCAGCTACATCCAGATCTTGACTGGGTTCTGAACTGGAGGGAAAAAATATTCCACTGCATGTTATTGGGTCATTAACAATGTTTGAATATGGACAGTAGGTTAAATAAAATAATTACATCAGTAATAAACTTACTGAAATTTATGTGTGCTGTGGTTATGTAAGAGAATGTCTAGTCTTTGGAAATAAGTGCTGAAGTTTTGGGCCACGACATAGGTAACTTACTCTTGAACAGCTCAGAAATAATGATGGACAGCTAGCTAAGTAGTTATCAGTAATAGTAGCAATAATGATTGATGCCTAGCTAGGTATAAATTATATGGCTATAGATGTGCATTAGATAGATAAATAGAATAATAAAGCAAATGGGGCAGAATATTGATAATAGGTGAATTTGGGTAAATAGTTTATGGGAGTTCCATGCACTATTGCAATTTTCCTGTAAGTTTGAAATTCTTCTGAAAACAACTTTTGTTTTAACAAAAACAAAACCCTTTCCTGATTGGTTGGTTGATTCACCCTCTCGTGCAGGATGTATTGAGTGTGAGTCCCAGGTCAGGCCCCATCTTTTCTGCAGTGAGCCACACAGACACCCTGCTGGTTCGCAGTGAGCTTCTGTTCCAGGAGGAGGTGCAGTAATAAAAGAATAACACAAGGAGCAACAGGAAAGCGTCAGATGGTACTCATATTACAGAGAAGGGAAATGGGTCATTGGGTGGTAATGGGGGGATGATGGGAGAGGTACCATTAAGTCAATGGAATGGAAACCTGACTGAGGGAAGGAGTAAGGAGTCAGCCCTGATTCCACCCAGGAACAACATCCCAGGCCCGGGGACTGTCCGTCAGCAGGACAGAGGAGGGCTCCGCTTAAGGAACAGAGAAGGACTTTGCCATTGGGGTGAAGGATTGGAGGGAGTTGGAACCTTGGGCAGGACCAGAGTATCTAAGGCCTTGTCAGAAGGAGTTCTGATTTTATTCTGAATTGGAGAGGGAGTCCCCAGAGACTGGAAGGAAGGAAGTAACATGAATGTTTTCAGAGATCACTCTGGTTAGGAGTATGAATTGTAGGGGTACCCTGATGGGAAAAGAAGCCAGCAGCCTCCACCAGGCAATGGGAGAGGCCGCCCCATGGCTCTCCCCACAGTGTCCCCTCCTCCCTTGCCCCTGTGGGAGAGGGAGACAATACAAGCACACTCTGTTTTCTGTCTTTTGTACCAAAATATATCTTCAGTGCAGTCACTCAGTGCCTCTCAGCAACTCTACAAATTGACTGGATTTCTTTTTCCACCATTACTTTGATAAATGGCAAAAATGCATCTTTCTCCTTTTGTTTTTTTATTTTGCTTTTGAGCTACTTCCAGGCATGAGTATTGGGGAAGAATAAATAGAAACCAGAATGTGTTTAGAGAGGCCCATTCCATAAGGAGAAACCCACCAGGAGGAGTCAGAGAAGCATTTGCAGAATCGCTAGAGCCCCTAAAATAGGAGTGGGTGATGGGGACATGGGTCCCATGAACATTCTAGTGCCACATGGACTACTTTAAAGGAAATATGGGTATAGTTTTTCTTGCTTGTTAATGCATTGCTAACTCTGTGTCTACTCTTTGCCAGCAGCCATCCTCTTCTAGAATTTCTAAGGAGCCAGGGCAGTTTTGGGAGAAGACTGTAAATAGCTCTGCTTCTTTCATCTCCGTGTCAGATGAACTGAGGTTTTTCTGAGGCTGAGGGGGTCTGGTGACTGGGTTCTTGTGGCTCCTAGAGGGGTGTTTTATTGAGGCACCATCCTGCCAGCAAGCACAAGGAAGAAATGTGTGGGTTAGAGAAGGGTCTTTCACAACAGTGACTTTGAATGTCAGGCCGTGTGGTGTGTGTGTGTGTGTGTGTGTGTGTGTGTGTGTGTGTGTGTAGGTGGGTGGATACACAATGGGACAGGAGCTGTCCCTAGAAGACAGTAATTTTAGTTATTTTGTTGGTTATGAAGAGTGGTGCCCTTTCATCTTCCCTTTGGATTTACTGTTTACTGCTCTAAAGAACTTCTCTATTGAACTCTGGAAGCTCAAATTAGGGTCTCTGAAGCAGATTCTGGTGGGGGCTTAAATGGCCCCAGACGATGCTAGGTTTCAAGGGGACAGAGGTGGGGGGAGGGGGGTATTTGGCCTGTTGCAAAGAGCAATGTGGGGAGATGAGGGTTATATTTCACTAAAGTGGTTTGTGGCATCAGTAATAACCAGAGATCTAGGGAGGAATGAAATTTTTTAAAAAAGAATACATTTTTGTGTGTGAATTTGCATTTTGTTGAGTAAACAAAATGATACTGGTGAATCCAGTCCTGCTAATTTTTTTGCAGTGTAAATAGGTGAATCAATAATTGAACATGGTAATTTTAGAAAACGCGGAAGAAAGAAAAGGAAGCCACATCAGCATATTTATTGTTTATTCTTTTGTATACCCTCTATGGTAGTAAATGATCCTCTTGTGAACTTGACTTTGATTTTCAGATGTAGTCACAAGGTCGTTGAGTAGAAACAATGTGTGAGATCTCACTGCCTATTACCATTTATCGTGAAAGAAGCAACAAAAGAGGTGGTTGCACAACTCTGTGAATGTACTAAAAAATGTTGAATTATGCACTTTACATGGGTGAGTTGTATGATATGTGAATTATATCTGAATAAAGCAGTTAGAGAAAAAGGCAGCCCAAGAGGATAGACTGGCAGACAGGAAATCAAGTTTTAGAAAGTCACACAGGAAACAAGTTATACAAATGTACACACATCATCTCCCTGGGATGGCCCACTTATTGAATGATATTCCTTTGGCCAAAGGGTCCTTAAGCTGGACTGAGGGAATAGCTTTCTGAACCAGTTAATATATTCTTTCTGGGTTTCCAGTGGGGTCAAGTGTCTCTGGAAAGTGGTTTTATTTTGGAAGCCACTAAAAGGAGTCAAAGGTAGGGTTGGTGATTAAGCAAATCAAGCTGAGAAATATTGACACAGTAAAAATATGACAATGATATCACATAAGACAACAGATATTTTCTTTTGGGAGATAATTTATACTTTATAAATGATAATCTTATTCACCTCTGAAATTAGCCAGTTTCTCACACCAAGATTCAATGCCAAGCTAACTGTGACTAACTTAGGATTTGCGAACAACTATTGTCTTAGTTGGGTTCTTCCAGAAGCTGATCCGAGTCAAGCCAATGAAGGGAGCATTGGCTTGCAGGTGACCACCATGGGCAATCAGGACTCTGTGTCATGGGTAAGACTGGGAATCTCTGTGACACATGCCTCAGAGTTACCCAAGCCTGGGAGCTAGGAAGCTGGGGTGTTTGTCCACTGATTCCCACTTGTCATTTATTAGCACTGTGTCTGGGGTATTGGTTGGCACTGTTGGCATGTCCTGCATGTGGGTGAGTGTGCCCTACCAGCCAAGAACAGAGCATCCAGTTAGAAGTGTTAGCACACAGCCTCTGCTGGGGTAGCCATGGTGTACCTGGGAGATACACACAGGACACTAACAGTATCTGCTACTTTAATCTAAATCCTTGCTGCCCAATAGAGCCTTCTTTGATAATGTTTTGTGTCTGTGCTACTGGACAATTGAAATATGACATGTGACTAAATAATTTAAATGTTGAGTTTTTAAAAATTTAATTGACTTAAATTTAAGGGGCTACATATAGCTAGGGTTGTCATCATGGACCATAAAGGTCTATAAACATATTAGAAAAGGAACCCCTCAGTCTCTTAGTCGAAAGTCACAAAGTTTGGTATCAAGATGACTAGAATAAAATGGGCGGTATAGCTATAGATGTATTTTCATTTCCTCTTAAATCTTCACTTTTTTTGTGCTTTAGTTGGATAGATTTTTAGCTTTTCTTAGTCAATAGGTAGGGGTTGGTGTGCTCAGCTGAAGGTAATTGCTAATTAAGGCAGTTCAACAAGGTTGCAAATGACTGCTATAGGAAAGTCCCCAGCTCTGATCACAGAGAAAGGCAATATGCTGGAGCCTTCATTGTTAGCAACCCCTGCCTGTAGGACTGCCCAAGAGCTTGATTTGGACCAAGGCAAGGCTGTTAAGGTAAACTAAATACTGTTGCAAGGGGATTACTCAAATTATTTGTTTGATTTGCGACCTATAATATAAAACAGCAGTGGTTATATAATTTTGTTTAGTCACTTCAGCTTCATTGTATTGAGCAGCCCTTTACTTTTGGTATATGATGGAAGATGTCCATCAGACCACTATGTTAAGGGCATTCAGAAGATTATTCATGGCTGTTTCTGCAAAGCAGACTGAATTATTAACAGTCAACTTTTATTGGAAACAGGTAGCAACAATATAGAGCATAAATGACAAATGTATGGGATATTGGACTTACCTCATGCCATCTTCCTCCCCTTCCTTTCCCAAGGAAATGGGCTTTTATGTCTCTGGATCTGTTTTGCTCAACAGTTTATTTTGTTCATTAGATTGCACATAAGAGTGAGATCATGTGATGCATTGCTAATCAACCACAGCACTCTTGCTGTGGAACCAATGGAGCCTCTGGGCCTTTTGTAACACAACACTCCTGGCAGATATGGCAAGCCAATCAGTATTAGTATGCTCAGCAAGAAACAATGAGTCATTTCTTTTCTTTCTTTCTTTTTTTTTTTTTTTTTGGCATGTAAAATATGGAAGATATAAGACTTTTATTTTATTCATGATATTGCATACTATATATTGGTACCAGGAAATGTGGTCCTAAACAATGTATGTAATATATTTTTTTAAGTTTATCTTTATTGTTGAAAGTACTACAGATATTCTCTCTCCACCCCCCCCCCCCCCCCCCATTCCCCATTAACCTCCTTCACCTCACAACACTCCCATCCCAGGTCTTCACCACACTATTGTCTATTGTTTGTGTCCATGAATTATGCATATATGTATATAAATTCTTTGGTTAATCTCTTCCTACCCCCTTCCCATCTTCCCTCTAAGATTCTTCAATCTGTTTCGAGCTTCTATGTCTCTGGATCTGTTTTTTTTTTTTTTTTTTTTTTAAATATATATTCTATTGATTTTTTACAGAGTGGAAGGGAGAGAGATAAAGAGCCAGAAACGTCGATGAGAGAGAAACATCGACCAGCCGCCTCCTGCACACCCCCCGCCAGGGATGCACCAGCAACCAATGTACATGCCCTTGACTGGAATCGAACCCGGGACCCCTCAGTCCACAGACCGACGCTCTACCACTGAGCCAAAACGGTTTCGGCTCTGGATCTGTTTTGCTCATCAGTTTATTTTGTTCATTATATTCCACAGAAGAGTGAGATCATGTGGTACCTGTCTTTCTCTGACTGATTATTTCACTTAGCATAATACTTTCCACTTCCCTCCATGATGTCTTAAAGGGCAAGAGGTCCTTTTTTACAGCTGCATAGTATTCCACTGTGTATTTCTGTCATACCTCACAGAAAAGATTAGGTGATGTAGAAATCACTTATAAGAGGCTTGTAATAGAGTTTTTGTTGTATTTTTCATTGACACTGGGGATTGAGAGCACTAACAATATAGCCTATTTCACCTCCCGTGGCCTTATCTTTTAGGCTACAGCTTGGCAAACCATTCCTGTTTTTGCAAATAAAATTTTATTGGACACAGCCACATGCATTTGTTATGCGTTGCCCCTGGGTGCTTTCTTGGTATAACAGCACAATGGAGACTGTGTCATACAAACCCTAAAATATTTATAGCTGTCCCTTTATAGAAAAGTTTTCAAAACCCTTCCCTAGACTCTTCTTTTGACTTTTGTGTAGAAAGACAAGCTCTCCTTCCTGTTGGCACAAGAAATAGTGTCAGTTTAGTCTACTTGTCCTCACCTGAACTGGGTGAAGCTGGTGAGCCTTAGTGCTCAGGAAATTCCAATCTGTAAAACACAGGGTGTCCACAAAATGCATACACACTTTAATAGCTGATAGCTCAATTGACACTTCTTTCTTTTCATAGTTAACCCATTGGAATTAATAATTATTCAAAGCATGTATTCAATTTTGGGGGGACACCCTGAACATGATATATGCCCACCGTGAAAATTTTTAACCCCAGCACATCACAGTTAATTAATTGCAGAGACATAATTTCTTAAGCATACTTTGTAAGCATGTGAGCCTGGCATAAGTTGGCCTTGGCGTCACATTTTGGACAGCACTTAGCAAGTGGCCTTAGCCCACTTGGCCATTCTGAGTCTCTGTTTTTCCATCATTAATATGAAAATATTAAATTACAATCCTTATATGTGGCTATTGAGTTAATATTAAAGTGGGGATCAAATAAGAAAAAGGATTAAAAGTGTTTATCCTAGTGTTTCACACAGATTAAAAGCCCATGCATGGCAGCTGTTCTTGAAGCAACATGTTTAGCGAGTAGGTGATGGACTAGTAAAATGGGTGTGCTCAGAACAAGCAAATATCTGCCATGTGAGTATCTTGAGAAAGGAGTCTCCATTCATGGTTAGGGAACAATAGCAATAGCTTTGTAACGAGCAACCCCAAAACTCAGTTGTTTAAAACAATAAACATTAACTATGGCTCATGAGTCCATGGGTCAGCTGGGCATTTATGCTGGTCAGGCTCATGTGTCTGTGATCATCTGATGGTCAGCTGGGGGCTGGCTGGTCTAGGGGTGGACTCATGTGCCCTGAGGTCTATGATAAGAAATTACACAGCATCAGTTTTACCACATTCTCTGGCCTAATCAAGTTACAAGGACAGCCCAAAGTTAAAGAACAGCTTCCCCAAATAGTGGAAGAGCTGAAAAATCAGATTGCAAAGGGCGTGGACAGGGATGAACGAAGGACTGGGAAAATGGTTTTGCAATTCATCTATCACATTGGCTCCTTCACCAAGACGCTAGAAAATAAATTAAGAAGTCACAGGCACTATGCCTTTTATCCACATGAATCATTTAAGTCAGGCATCCAAATATTTTTAGCTATAGCTATTTCTCTTTATAAAGAAGACAATGAATGCACAATCTTTACATCTAATAGAAAGAAGCTGTGAAATGACCCTTTTGATTTAGGAAGTCCGCATGGCGACCCAAGATCCCCCTTGCTCTGTCATCCTTGCTACAGACTCTGGCCAGCAGAGCCTTTGACGTGACAGGATTTAATTTGGGGCCTGCCTCCCACGGTTTGTCTGTCATGTAATAAGGTCAGCAAACCTCAGGGCCTGTTGCATATTGGATTTCTTCCTCTGACATTTTTACAAGCACCACAGATTCCTTTATGAAGGAGCCCTCAAGCCCCTACGTCTCAGACTTGCGAAGTCCCCCGAATCTGTCCATACGTTGCCACCGAGGTCACTTGAGAAGTGAAAAAGGTGGCTGCCTGTGCTGTCTTGGTCTCTGAGGTCAGGCAGCCCTGGCTAACCTGCCCGGTACATCTCATTGGCTACTCAATTTCAGCCAGTTGTTTGGGGTGGGACTAACTAACTGTTGACAGCATGAGGTGTTCAGTAGCCTGGGCTCTGGAGTCAGATAGAACATGGGAACCTGGCTTTGCCATGAGCAGGTATGACCTTGGCAAGACGCTGAGGCCCCGTCTTTTCTGCGATGCTTATGATGGGGGACTGGCAGGAGGTAGAGCATGTGATGCATCCACTCCAGTGTGTGGAATACGCACTCACTTGATGACTGTTGTTATTATCAGGATTGTTTTTATAGGTCCGACTGTGCTTTTGTGAGCCTCTTGGCAGTTTTAAAGTCTGAGTTATATGCCTGGTTCTGCCTTTTTCGAGGGGGACTCCTTCACTTTCTTAAGGCTGGGTCTGGAGGGCCCAATTTTGGTGGAAACATTCTTGGATGGCCACAGAGATGTCATTTCTGGTTTGCCCAGGGTTTTTTTCACATTTTGAAGGGGATAGCTTCTCCTCAGCAGAGGGACACTTGCCAAGCTTCGAAAGAACTCTAAACTTGCTGAGTCGTGGAAAGGCATTTTTGGACAGGGAGCTCCCAAAAGAACCAGACCCTGTTTGTAACGAATGTGAATGCCTCCAGAGCGTCATGTTTCAGCTGCCCTGTTGTATTCTCATCGGCTTGTAGCTACGGTTCGGATGACTGTGTTCAATCCTCCTTTTAATCACGCCGGCCAAGTTTTAGTGGGGGCAGTTGTTTTTCTATCCCCAGGTACCTGTTTTATTTTGTTTTTGTTTTCTTTCTCTCTGTTCAGCATCTGTGTGGGCGTTGGCAGCACAGAAGGGAGCTTGTAAATAAACATATTCGATGAAGAACCCATGAGAATATTGATTCATAAACTATTCCAGAATCTGTATAACAATTTACAGGAAAACAAAATGCCATTTCACTTATTGTACTGTTTAAAAATTCTTATATTTCATATTTTATAAGGAATAGCAAAAGGAACCGGTCAGGAAAACCGAATAAAGGTATTGCAGCATTAGAAGAAACAGTAATTGTTAAGTAAACGTTGGGAGTTCACATTTCTCTTGGCTTCTACCTGGTGTTTCAGAGAGACCCACCCTGACATACCTACTGGGTAGAGCTGTGTTCTTAACCCATGGCTGAGAGGTTTGCCAAGCCCCAAGAGCTGAGGGTCAGAGACCAATGGGGGAAAGGACAGAGTTGAGCTGGAGACATCCTTTGTCAGGTCCTGAACATGAGCCCAGTCGCTTGGATGCAACTCTGCATTAGTAACACTTTAAGTGTTTATCAATCATGTTTAACCATCAGTAGATTGGATAAAGGGGGCAGAGGAGTTCCAGGCGGAAGTTAAGTGAATTCTGTATAATCTCCAAATCTTCCTTATGGTGGTTTGTGAAGCAAGGGACATTTGAAGGAGTGATAGTCTCACTGGGACCTTGCACTGGTTTTGCAGACCATCTCTGTCACTGGGACTTGGGGCATGTACAGGACGCAGGGTACAGGTCTCAGATCTTAAGGTTTGGAATGGCATAGGTTGTATTGTGTTCCCCAAAATGATATGTTGGCATCCTAAACCCCAGAACCTCAGAATGTGACCTTATTTGGAGCAAGGATCTTTGAGATTAATCAAGTTAAAGTCATTGGGGTGGGCCCTGATCCAGCACAACAGGTACCCCTTTAAAAAGGAGATGTTTGGATATAAACACACATGGGGAGAATGCCATGTGAAGATGAAGACAGAGATTAGGGTGATGCTCCTACAAGCCAAGTAACGCCTAAGATTGGCAGCAAACCACCAGAAGCTAGGCAAGCAGCCTGGGACAGCTTCTCCTGCACAGCCCTCAGGAGGTCCAACCCTGCTGACTCCCTGATCTTTGACGTCTGTCCTCTAAAACTGTGACACAATGTATTTCAGCTGTTAAGCCACCCAGTTTGTAGTATGTTTTTGAGGTAGCCTTAGCAAACAACTCCAGCTGGCCTCATGATAGAGGGTATGGATTTTCTCATCTCTCACCCTGCTGGATTGTTTAACACCACCCGCATAGCCTGTGCAGGGAGGAGTAAAGTAGGAAAGAGCAGTGATAAGACTTGGGGACCAGATATGCCTAGGTCACCCCAAATGAGTCTGGGAACCACTTGGCAACTAAGATTCATGTACTTCTATTTTAGTAAACACCCAGAAATAACATGACGAGATCAATATTTCTGCCTCTTTATCATCTAGATTTTCCATTTAAAACAATAACCCTACACACACACACACACACACACACACTCACTCACACTAGAGGCCCAGGGCACTAAATTTGTGCACTGGGTTGGGGGTGGTATCCCTCAGCCCAGCCTGTACCCTCTCCAATTTGGAACATCCCTCTCACAATTTGGGACTGCTGGCTCCCAACCGCTCACCTGCCTGCCTGCCTGTGAGCCTGATCATCCCCTAACCACCTCCCTGCCAGCCTAATCAATGCGTAACTGCTCCCCTGCTGGCCTGATTGCCCCCAACTGCCCTCCCCTACCGGCCTGGTCGCCCCAACTGCCCTCCCCTGCTGGCCTGATTGCCCCCAACTGCCCTCCCCTACCGGTCTGGTCACCCCCAACTACTCTCCCCTGTCAGCCATCTTATGGCAGCCACCTTTGACCACGTGGGAATGGGCATCATGTGCAAGGGTGTGAGGGTCAATTTGCATATCACCTCTTTATTATATAGGAGATTATATATATATATATATATATATATATATATATATATATATATATATCTCCATATCCCTAAGCAACCATTACAACTGTCCAGTAGCTAGGATGAACATTGACCACCAGGGGGCAGACACTCAGTACAGGATCTGCCCCCTGGTGGTCAGTGCAATCCCACAGCCAACCTCCCCTGGCCCCTCCCCCTGGCCAACCCTGCCCCAATCAGCCCCCAACACCCCAATTGGGGGCGTGACTGGCTAGCCAACCACCCATGGGCCTCCCCCCAAGCCCGGTCCTATGGGTCCCCAAATTCATGCATGAGGCCTCTACTGATAATATAAAAAGATACAGTTGTATGGTGTGATTTATGGCAGGAGTGACACAATGGCACAGGGCAATGCATGTGTAGGCCACATTTAGTCTTCCCACCATGAATGAAGGAGTCAGTGGGCCCTTTGTGAGTGAACTGAGGCCACAGAGGCTATAGTGACAGAAGTAGAGTTCAAGCCCAGGACTCTTGACTTGCAGGCTCCACGGTTTCCCCACTGTTTGTAGGATGAGTGCACTCTTGCCTGACCAGGATCACCTAGAGAGTTCTGAAAGTGCTGATGCCCTGACCACCCCAGAGGGGTAGAGTTAATTGGTCTGAGAGCCTGGACGTGGGAATTTTTCTAATCTCCAGGTTGACCACCGCAATAGGCAAACCAATAAAGAATTTTAGATTGAGAAATGTAAGTTAGCTTATCAAGAAATTCTCACAGAGGTTGTTGAGAATCACCTAGGAAATTTTCCCTTTAGTGCAGATACTGGGGCCCCACCCATGCATAGTTGATCAAAACTTCTAGGGGTGGAGTCCAACAGTTATTCAAAAGATCCAAAGATCACTTGAGGATCTTATAGGTTTGGGTTCTAGAGTGTGTTCTAGAGGTGTGCTAGGCCAGGAAGCTCTCAGTTGTCTTCCTGTGAAGCCTGTACTATAATACTTTTAACACCCTAGCTAGTGGCCAAGGGAGAATGGACGTCTGTTCACTTCAAAGATTGTAAAGGTAAATGTTATAGTATAACGCAGAAAGGATCTTGGGACTTAAAGATGGAGTGAATGTACCTTCATTCAATAACTCCCAGCCATGCAGGAATCCTGCTTTGGAATTTTACAGTGTTATAGAAATCTGCCAAATGGAAACAGTTCCATCAGCCCATAGGACAGAGCCTTTTTGACATAATTTGGCTGACTCATTTGCTTTACAGATGAAGAAACTGAAGCCCATAGAGCACATTGGCACCTATCTAATCCATGAGAAAGAAGGTTTAGGACTGGGGGCTCCTAATGCCAAGTGTGGCATTTTACTCATTGTCTCTGTTTTTCTGACATGTTTCCATCTAGCTGCAATGCACTGGCCATATTCCTAAGAGATCTGTGTTCAGGATTGGGCTTGTCCTGCAAGGTGTCATCATAATGTGGCAATAAGCAAAGTGGTGTTGCCCACAACCTATGCTAGAACCCAAGGGAGTCTACCCAACAAGAGCAAGGGCATACTCCACAGTGCATGGGGTAGGGCAAAGGGAATCAAGGATTCCATTAAGGATGTTCTATAGAATGAATGCCATGGCCTTCTCTAGAAGGTCACCCTGGACATCTTCTAATTCTGCATCCTATAGACCTGTGTATGTCATCTTACATATATCAAGGGCCCTCTGTCCTTGGGTGGTTCACCATTTGATGTGGAAAAAAATAGTCCTTGAAGAGATAGAATGATCTGATAGAAATAAGCACAACATTTGGAATTGGAATCCTAAGGTCTACATCTTAGCTCTACCCATTAATTCCTCAATCAGCTGATTAGGCTCTCTGGGCTTCAATTTTCTCATCTCTAATAATATCTTCCTTGGGGGTGAAGAGTAAACAAGATAGTGAGCATCAAAAGCACTTTAATGCTTTACAAAATATTAGTTGTTATTTTTATTATTGTTACTATTGTTGGAATGTTGGTCTATATTAGGTTGTTATAGATATGCAAGGTGGGACATCAACTTTGGTTTGTACCTACCTTCAAATTAAGTGCCAATTTCTCTTTGTGGTTCTGGCTTTCCGTGTCAGCCTCCAAATAATTTAGTAATATAATTCCCTGTACAATGAAGTAAGCTGAGTAGCTCTCTATTCTCCCCAGTCTTAAAATCCAAGGCAGAAATATGGGCAGTGACCAAGGTGACTGGGCCATTGGCCAGAATAGGTGCATTAATTAATCCATCTTTACATCTCACCCAAGTTCTGTGGGAAACTGGAATGGAGCCATAGCACCTGTACCTTGTGCCATATACCCATCAAGATAAATGTCTGCTGAGTTCACCATGTTAATCTTTGAAGAGATCAGATGATCAGATTTAAGATCATATTTAATTATAGGACAAAAATACATTAGAATATTGGGCAATCATAAAAAAAACTAGGTTGTTGAATATTAAGTGACATGGGAACATATTGATGATAAATGTTTTGGTGAAAAAAAGCAAGTTATAATATGGAAATATCTGTATTAAATGTTAACAATGGGTTTATAGTGGCAGAAAGATGGTATTTTTATCTGTTATTAGAGGGAAAGGGGTATGAGGAGAAGCGGGTCCTAATATATGGTGACAAGAGAAGATTTAACTTTGGGTGGTGGGCACATGGTGCAATATACCGATCTTGTAACATAGAAACCCACACCGGAAACCTATATGTTCATGTTGACCAATGTTACTCCAATAAATTAATAAAAAAGGAAATGATAATTCTATATAATGAATGTGGCTTTGCAGAAGAGATAACACTTGAGTTGGCTCTTGATGGAGGTGTAGGAGTTTGAAAAGGTAGAATAGGATCTTGAGGAATGGGAGTAGCATTTGTGGAGGTGGAGAGGAATGAAAGCCCATGTCCTTTTCTGGCAATAATTAGCAGTTCAGGTGGGACCACATATAGATGGTCGACCAGTTTGTGTTTGCTGGGAGGTCTGGCTGGAACAGAGGGAAGGACTTGTGAGTGTTGGGATGCAATGTTGGTGAAGGCAGAGGATGGAAAACTTTATAGGCCTGAAAGTAGATTTCTCTCCCATAAAAGAAAAGGGGATTTGGACATGATTTTACAGGTGTTACATACTTGGTCATAATATTGGAGTTAAAGGTGATTTCCCCCTGCCATGTTTTTCCAAGTTGTTGGATCATGGATTTTACTTTTAGCCACTAATGATATGGAAGTATTTTGGACCTCAATTTTGCCATAGTCATTGAAATAAGCTCTGGTCTTTAAGCCTGGAAAGAATCATAGTGGAGTTCATTTCTGAGCATTGGTTTTTTGGGTTGGGGAAAGCAGCTGAGTGTCTGTGGACACCTCCTTCTCCAGTGAATAAACAGAACAGTGGTCAATGATGAAGAGACCAGTGAACATAAGAAAATAAAGTGTACTATTAGATCATCTAAAAATGGCTTTTTTTCTTAATTTAATTGTTAGCTACATCATTATTTTTTGTTTAATAATATAGTTGAGATATACACTGAGTTGCCAGATTATTATGATCTCTGAATGCATAATAATCTGGCCACTCAGTGTACTTCTCTTGAGTACCTCATTTATTTGATATCAAAGATACTATACATCGTGCACCTGATCAGTTTTTCCCTTTTCACTGGCTGATAGAAAGCTCAGGACAAATAGGGGTTGATCTCCAGCAAAAGTCTAGAATACTTTGGGTATGCATTTGAGATAAAAATACACTGAGTGGCCAGATTATTATGCGTTCAGAGATCATAATAATCTGGCCACTCAGTGTATACCTGGCAGAGTGTCTAGTGGACTCACCAGTTCATCTTTAAACAGTGCTCGCAAGCATTCTGAATCCTAATTGATACATCTGTAGATACAGTTTTTGAAACTACATAATAGATTTGTACATGGTTTGTTCTTGGGCTAGGTTTCCCCAGAATCAGTCTTTAAGAGCAGATTTGAACTCAACTGGTTGTTTTGGGAGGAGATAGCAAGAAGCACTGGTAGGGGAGTGGGAAATGAGATGGATAAGGGGAAGAATTCAGCGAAGGATATAATAAAAAGTAGGTCATTTATTTGGGTAGCAGGGATTCAATTATCAATTGGGAATCTACAGAGGGTACATACAGGGATGTCTTCCCTAAGGGCCAAGGACACCAGGAAGTATTTATCTAATATTGTCCACAATTGGTTAAGGGTTACTTCTAGGGAGTTAATTCCAGAGCACACCTGGCCTTCTCCACATATGGGCTGAGCTTGCTCTGTGGCCAGAGAAAGCCCTCAGATAAGGAAGAGGATGTGCCAATGGATTTTGGGTGAAGCACCCACTACTTTATGTCACATGACCACTTAGCAGTAAAAGTAATGTGAGAAACTAGATGCTTTTCCCCTCAAGATCAGGAAAAAGGAAAGGATGTCTACTCTCACCAGTCCTATTCAGCTCATACTGGAGGGTCTAGACAATGCAGTAAGATAAGAAAAGGAAATAAAAATATACAGATTTGAAAGGAAGAAATAAAATTGTCTTTGCAGTAATGATTGCCTATGTAGAAAATCCCCCAAAATTGACAAAGAAAAACACTCATGGAACTAAGTGATTATAGCAAAGTTGCATGGTACAAGTCAGTTGTTTTTCTATATGTTAGTATTGAATAATTGGAATTTGAAATGAAAAGCACAACACCACTTATATTAACAGCAAAATAATGAATTACTTAGATATGAATTAATAAAACATGCACAAGATCTTTATGAGGAAAACTAAAAAACTTATGAAAGAAATCAATGAGCTAAAATGGAGAGATATTTCCTGTTTATGGATAAGAAGATTTAATAGTGTTAAGATGTCGGTTCTTTCCAATTTGATCGTGACTAGATTCAATGAAATCCCAGCCAAAACACAAACAAATTATTTTGTGGATATCAACAAAGTGATTCTAGTTTATCTGGAGAGGCAACAGACTAAGAATTGCCAACTCAATGTTGAAGGAAAACAAAGTCGGAAGACTGATACTGCATGACTGCAAGCTTTACTGCAAAGCTACAGCAATCAAGGCAGTGTGATAGTCTCATGAAATTAATATAATGCTTTATGCCAATTATTAATTAAGTTATTTTGTTTATTAAAAGAGAGACAGTGTGATATTGGTGAAAGAACAGGCAAATAGATAGATGGAACATTATAGAAAGCTCCCAGATTAGAAGCAAGCAAGAAGTCCTTTAGCAGGTAAATAGATAAATAAACTATGGTACATCCATATGATAGATGCTATTCAGCAACTAGAGGCCCGGTGCACGAAATTTGTGCACAGGGAGAGGGGGGTCCCCTCAGCCCAGCCTGGACCCTCTCC
The DNA here is from genome assembly GCF_964339955.1 of Pipistrellus hanaki. Classification (NCBI taxonomy): domain Eukaryota; kingdom Metazoa; phylum Chordata; class Mammalia; order Chiroptera; family Vespertilionidae; genus Pipistrellus; species Pipistrellus hanaki. The sequence continues at coordinate 18,868,979 of NC_140508.1, read as the reverse complement.
AACCTGGGACCCCTCAGGGATGTCTGACTGATGGTTTCGCCCCGATCCAATCAGGCTGAAACCACCAGTAGGACATCCCTCTCACAATCCGGAACCACTGGCTCCTAACTGCCCCCCCTGCCAGCCTGATCACCCCTAACCTCCTCTGCCTGCCAGCCTGATTGCCCCTAACTATCCTCCTGCTGATCTGATCACCCCTAACAGCCCTCCTCTCCCCGCCTCACTGTCCTGGTCACCCCCAACTGTCCCCCCACTGGCCTGGTCACCCCTAACTGTCCCCCTGCCATCCTGGTTGTCCCCAACTGCCCCCCTGCCATCCTGGTTGCCCCCATCTCCCCCCCCCCCGACTGGCCTGGTCGCCCTCAACTGCTCCCCCCTGCTGGCCTGGTTGCCCCTCACTGCTCCCCTCTGCCAGCCTGGTCACCTCTCACTGCTCCCCTCTGCCAGCCTGGTCATCCCTCACTGCCCACCTTGCTGGCCTGGTCGCCCCATGCAGCCTGCTGTTCAGTTGTTACTATGAGGGCGTCATGACCAATTTGAATATTACCCTTTTATTAGTATAGATAAATGAGCTGTCAGTCTACAGAAGGGCATGGAGGAATGTTAAATGCATATAGTGAAAGAAGCCAATCTGAAAAGCTACATACTGTTTGATTACAAGCATATGACATTCTTGAAAAAATAAAGTTATAGAGACAGTAGAAATATCTATGGTTATTTGGGGTGGATGAAGGGAATTATAAACAGGAGAATATTTATCCACCTGTATAAAATGTTTAGGGTGGTGAAACTATTCCATATGATACTGAAGTGCTAATAAACTGCAACACAAAGAGTGAACCATTATGTAAACCAGACCAGTATTGATAATAATATTGTATTGTTACAAATTACTGCACTAAGGCCAATGTTAATAATATGAGGAAGTGGAGTGGGGAGGGGATGAGGGGGGACATGGGAACTATCAATTATACATTCTGCTCACCTTTTCTGTAAAACTAAAACCTTTCTTTTAAGTCTGCTAATAATAGAAAAAAAATAGAAACAAACCTTTATATAAATTGGAGTTCTTTAAAAAATAATATTTGTGAGTAATTAACTTAACAAAATGAGTTAGAATAGAGTCCAGAGTTTGCCTATAGAAATGGTTTTAGTGTGAAAGATGAAAGGGTGATGTTATGGTAATCAAACACACTTTTTGGGGGGGACTTGCATGGAATGGTGGGAATCACCCACGCCTGAGACCCATCCCAGCCTGTCTCTTAGGAGCTGTTGGACTTGAGGTAAGTTATAACTCAGCTGCAGACTTCTCATCTACAAGGTGCAGGTGGAAAGACCTACCCCGTGGGGTTGCTGTGAAGGTGAAGGGAGGTAATGTCTGCGAAGTGGGGTTAGACAACACAGCACATGGAGCTCCCTCCCTGCCGCCATCGCCCTGCCTCCAGACCTCTCAAGGTGCTGTGCTGTACAGAATGTTTCTATTTGATTCAGTCACAGGTTGCATCATCATTGGCTTATGTTCTATGGCTGGGCTGCCAGTGGATGACAGATAGCTACTCAGTCAGGTCACAGCAAGGTGATAATTGACTTGGCTCCCCCGGGGTTCAGGCTCTGCTAGAAGCCAAGGGGTCCCCATGTGGGGTTTCAGTTTCACATTGAGGCACTCTAAACACTCTGTATGGGCTGGCCAAGGCATTTCACACTTCAGATGGGTGTCCTGAGGATGTTTAGCTTCCTGCAAGGAGAACTGGGAATTCCCAGCTGATTGGAAGGTTCTGTTCATTCTCATTTTAGCACTTCAGATAGACTCCCGGGGCCTGCAGACAGCCATATCTGGGCTAGCCATTTGTTGCTGTTTTGGACAGTGTAGATATGGGTTATTTCCATCATCTCAGAAAGTTCTGTCCAACAGCTTAGGTAAGGAATATTCTACCTCTTTCACTAACTACCTTTTTACATCCTGCTTACATCTCTTTGCTATTTGTTATGCAACTACTCAGTTCTGGCTCTCAGTGCTGATAGATAGATGGAGTTGTTTTTTTTAGCAACAGTGGCATAGGACACTATACCTCTCTGGCTTTTCAAATGGCAGCACTACTCCTCTGCTTGGTCCTCAAGCCCTCACAGGACTCCATCCCACCTGTGCACGTATCTCTTCCCATTCATTACTCAGCATGGGCCCAGAGTGTCTGGCGTGTGCACTTCAGGGAATCTGGTGTTTGGAGAGCTCGTCAGTCCCCTGCATGCCTCTGTGCTGGGTCTCATTTCTTTCTCCACTCTTGGTGTAGTCTCCTCATCTCCATTTGTCCTAGTCACAGTATACTCCATGATTTGACACACTTCTCAGGTATGACCTCCTCAAAGAGGTCCTTCATGACACCCAGCCAGAGATGATGTCTCCCTCAGGAGAACTCCCTAATACCATGAGTTTCCCTCCCTGTGCCACCTAGCACATCCTTCTTCATATCAAATTTGCGTTACCTGTTCTCACTTCCTACCTGGAATATATGTTCCTCTTAAAGACAAATGATCCATCTCCTTCATTTGTGAAAGCTAGATCAGGGCTTTGATGAGCAGTACATATTTGGTGATTTGCCGGCCCCTCTTGTAAGAAACTGTCTCCAGAGTCTCTTGTCCAAGTTCTTTCCTAAAACCACAGGAACAGCCAGCCCACATAGACCGACTCCACATAGGGAAACCCTGCAGAGTCTGTGCCTCAGTTCCCTGTCTCTGTGCCCCTGCACCAACATTCAAACACACTGGACACTGGTCCTGTGTTTCCTTCCGCACACTGAGGGGACCGGATTGTGTGGCAGACACTGCTGATGTCCACTACGTCCTGTCCCTCAGGTCTTATTATTAGGTATGGGTTACTCTTCTCACTGCCTAAGCCTGAACCGCTTTGCCTGAGGTGCTTAGAGGTTTCCAAAGCCTGGGAAAGACCGCTCTGCCTGCCCCACAAAGAAAACCAGGGGTTTTAGGGAATGAACTCACTCCCCCCCACCCCAACAGTCCTCACCCAAGAATTGAGGAGAGTCCCTGTGTAAATAGCCAGCACTCTCACCCTTCCAGTGGGATGGCTAAAAGGTACATGCTTTATATAGTCTCTCAGAGTTCCCCAGCAGGATTGAACTTTAGTTGCCCACATATAACTTAACCCTTTGCTGGCTGCCTTCCTGCCCTGTCCCACTTCCTAGCAAACTGTTGGGGTTCCGTCCACCTCCCAGCAAACTAGCTGCCTTCAACTTTATCTCTGGTTCTACTTCTGGAAAATCCAAATGAACATGGAATGACTGCTCTGTAAGCTTTATTTCTGACATTTTTTGGTTTTGTCGTCCTTCTGTTTGCTGTGGTTGGTGTTTTGTCTACACAATTTGCTACATGGGAAGCATGCGTCCCTAAGCTTTTAGCTGAAGTGATTGCCTCATTCATGTCACAGAGCTAATACTCATAAAGACATGTTCAGCCAGGGACCTAGCAGGATGAGGAACATTCTTTGAGAGTGTGAGCACCGTCGGAGGTCCCGGGAGTTCTGGAGAAAAAAAGTGCAGGAAAGTTCTTGGCTGCAGTGGCTTGACCTTTAGCCAGGGATTACTGAGAGTTACCAGCTCTGCTTTTCATAGGGATGAACTCACAGCTGGGAGTTTCTGTATGAAAAGTGGGAAATACTTTTTTAATGTTAAATTTCATTTTGCTCTGTAGTTGGTAAAAAGAACATTTAATTAAAATAGAATTTGGTAGAAGAGATCAAAGTTACTTTGAAAATTTTCTTTTACAGATTTATTTCTGTCTGAATTTGCTCCTCCTATTCCCCCCTTAATTTTTGCTCTCCTGTCCCCTCTTTTCATCCATTTCCTTCCTTACTCTCTGCCGCTTTTTAAAAATCCCATTTTTGTGCTATTGTATCTGGACAGTGTTAGGTGTGGTTTTTTGTGTGTGTTTTTTTTTTCAATTTGTATACAAATCTGATTTGAACATTTAGTATTTGAAGTTATTAGATGTTTCTAAATAAAAAAATGGACAAATCTGTGGCACCATATTTTCTCCACTGCTCTTGGCAGACATTAATCCATCAATCACAGAGCTCCTTCTCAACACAGAGCTCCAGGAAGCCATTGCCAATTGATTGATCTTAGCATATTAGGAGATGAACCTTTTATGATTTTATGCACATGATTAGATTGGGTAGACCAGTTTAGGCAAGTACTTAATATGGCTATTTCTTCCACTTATCCTTTGTTAGGAGAATGTAGGAAGCAAGGAGAGTTCTAGGATAGCTTGTCTGTGAGTGCCATGGGTTGTGAGTCAGCCTTGGGTGAAGCTCTATGCTGAGTTTTTCATCAGTTTGAGAGAACTTCCAAGAAAGAGGAAAGCCACAAGCTGAGTTTTCCACTCACCTCTGCCTAAGCCCCAGTGACAGCTTAACAAAGAATTTGAACAATATGTACAAGTAGGATACTTGTTCTTTCACTCCTCCCATGGGTTATATATATACTAATGCCACTCATTCTCCCCTTGAACTGGCCCCCAGGTTCTTTGATCATTGACATCACTCTCCCTTGGATGCTTTGATGCTTGGCTGTCTGTGTGATGGTCTTCAAGGCTCAGGTCCAGGGATGACCTTGAGAGAGTCTTCTGAGGAAGACAGAGAATAGACATTTTCTCACACACATGTCTCATGAGTCTTTTCCTGAAACCTGGCCTTGGTATTGTGGGCATCTCTCACTGCTGCTCAATAAAACATGTGGCCATCTCCTTTCATCGGTGTGGGCATTCCCCCTTCCTGTCCACTTTTCCAGAGTTGAAGCTCATTCTAGCTATATCCTCTCTAATTCATCTCTGCATCATGGATTAGGCAGTGTCAGGGCCAACACATGGGGCTCAGCTGCTTGTTCTACAGTCTGGATGTGTGACTTAATTGGACCTTCCTCCCTCTACTCTTTGGCCACCACCACCCTTTCTGGCTTCTCCTCCCAACTTGCCCTTAGTCCCAGCTTGAACATCACTTTGGAGAACTTCTCCAGTGTGTGCTGAGTAACCCAAGTAATTGGCTTCTGAGCATCCTTCTCATGGGCATAGACAGGGGTAGTAACATTTGTCACTCCCAACCTCTCTCAAATTCCTCTTCTGGGGTGAATATCTGTTGGGGTCTTTTTGCCTCTAACACTCTGAGAGTAGAGGTTTAGCTTTGTGTACCTCTCTTCTGTATACCTCCCAAGGCTTCAGAAAATACCTCTTGTTTGATTGCTTGGCTACCTCAGTTCCCCCCAGGTGATTGGTTTAGAGAAGGCTGAGCACTATACTATCCATGTGCTTAAACAAGCACAAAAGGTGTGGAAAACTTCTGCAATGACTCTTCACACTAGTGACCAGAGAGCCTGGCTTCAACAACTCTTATCATTTGTGTCATGAATGCAACAGGAAGGAAACGGCAGCCCATGTGCCTCTTTCTGGGTCTAGGATTCCTGGAAGCAAGCCTGAAATGGGGATTCATGAGCACATGTTTTATTTAGGAGAAGCAGGGCATGGCAGTGGAAAGGGCTGAAAACAAATGCCCTATGAGGGCAGGTTCAGTCTTACCTGGTCCAGTGCAGGAAAGTTGGTCCTATAGCTTAAATCACACCCAAGACAGTCCCTGGGTGTGACAGGCCTTATAGTCTGTGCTTATACCAGCCAGTCATTGAACACCTGGGGGATGCAGTACAGCTTCCAGGGAGCAGTTCTGGGGACAGAGTCCCCGCTTTGGCCCCAGCAGCTGGGGGATGCAGTACCAGCTGCTAAAGGAGATCCTGACCAGCACCAGAGGCAGCGAAAACCTTGCTCTCTAGGAGAAGGACACTGTCACTTACTGATGCTGTGAGCAGGTGTGTGGAGAGCTTCCACATCCATGTTCTCATTTAATTCTTAGAACACCCTATGAACACAGCATTGTTTTCTCTCAGTGGGATTCAGGAGCTTTCTAAGGTTTGAGGAACAGTGAGTGGAGGAGTCAGGATCCTTCTTTCTTGGTTTCTCTCCCAAAGCCTCAGTTCTCTTCATTGACTCTCACTGCTAAACTGCTGACTGCACCTCAGACTCCTGTGACAGCATGGGTTCTTACCCCTGAATGGGAAGAACATTGTATAGGAGTCTCTTAGAAAGTTTTTCAAAAAAATCTTTTGAAGTCTTTAAGGCTCTCCTTCAGGCTTATATAGTTACACATTTAGAAGTTAAAACAAACTTCTTTGCTTCTCAAGCAAGCCCACAATAGATTCAAATCACCAGTTTTGGAAGTGGGCTATCTATAGGCAGGAAGAAGCTGTAGTTCTAATATGAAGGAAGAGATAGTTTAATCACATTAAAAAAAAGAAAAAAGAAAGAAAGAAAGAAAGCAGTCTTGGTTCATTCAATGTACAATAGTAACACCTACAAGCATAGCACTGTTTAGTAGGCTCTAAGAATGTCATATTACATCCCAGAATTAACTGGGAATTCATATGTTCATTTATCAACTTCTTTTGAGTACTTACCACCTACCATCTGTCAGATACTATGCTAGAGACATGGTTCTTGTCCATAAAGAGTTTGCATTGTAAAAAGTGTTTCAAGAGGAAGCAAGAAACAAAAGCAAGAGCCTCCCTTAATCTTTTATCATATTCAGAGGATGAATAATATTATATGACCTGATGAACTCACGAAAAGATGTTCCACATCGTTAGTCATCAGGAAAATGAAAATTAAAACTACAGTGAGATACTACTGCACAGTCACTAGAATAACTCAAATTTAAAAATTGTCTATGCCAAGTATTGGTCAGGATATGAAGTCAATGGAACGCTATTATATAGCTGATAGAAATGTAAAATGGAATGGAGTCACTTTGGAAGACAGTTTGAAAGTTTCTTATAAGTTATACATATACTTTCAGATGACCAAGCCATTGCACACTTAGGTGTTTATCCCTAAATGCCTTACAAATAAAAGACAAGCATTTGAATATTCATAGCAATTTTATTCATAACAACCCCAAACTGGAAAAACCAAGATGTCTATCAGCTGGTAAATGTAAACGCCAACAGGGGTGTATCCATGTGGATAAATAGGGGTACATATATGCAACTCAACAGTTTGAAGGAATGAACCACTGAAACACACAACAGCATGAATAGCTCTCAAAAAATCTCTAACTAAATGAGAGATGCCAAATACAAAAAGAATACATACTATATGATCTCATCTGTATAAAATTTTCGAAAATGCATAATACTCCTTAGAGGCAGAAAGCAGATCAGTGGTTTCATGGGGGCCAGGTGTGGGAGGGGATGCACCAAAAAGGGGCACAAGGAAACTTTCAGAGTGATGGAATTGTACACATATTTTTTTTATGTTCTTTTGTTTTTAACTGAAATATATTTGACATGTAACGTGTAAATGTAAGGTGTACATGTTGATTTGATACACTTATATATTGTTATGATATCTATTGTAGCAATAGTTAGTGCCTCTATCCCCTCATATAATTATCATCTTTGCAAGTGGTGGGAATAATTAAGATCTAGTCTTTTAGTGAGTTTGCTGATTATATTATAATGAAGCTAGAGGCCCGTTGCACAAAGAGATTTGTGAAAGAGGCCTTCCTTCCCTTGGCTTCCAGCATCGGTTTTCTTCTGGCACCCAGGACCCAGGCTTTTGCTCCAGCCAGAGTCTGCCTTCTTCGTCTTTGCTGCGGACTCCAACTGGAGTCTACCATCTTCATCTTTGCTGCACACTCAGGAGTCTGCAGTCTTGTCTTCACTGCAGCACTCCGCTTCTGTAGATCCCTTTGTCCCCCTCTCCCTCTCATAGCAGGCATCCTGCCCCACCTGGCCACTCTGTGCCTGGAGCAGCTGGGCAGCCACCATCTTTGGCCTTCTAATTTGCATACTCACTCTGATTGGCTGTGGGCATAGCAGAGGTACAGTCAATTTACATGCTTGTCTATTATTAGGTAAGATATAAATGGCTGCAGTTTATTGTATACAGTGTATACTTCAATAAAGTTGGTTTTAAAAAGCACCTAACAGCATGCTTAGCACATAGCAAATGCTCAACAAACAATGGATTTAATGAAAGTAACCACCAGCCTTCACTGCTAAGATAAGTTGCTGCTTTTCCATGGGCAGTAGTGGCACACAGAAACTCCCCAAAGTCTCCATGTCGGGCAAACTCCCCTTCTCGGTGGGCTCTGAGCTGTGGAGAAGGCTGCCTTCTGCCGGAAGAAGTTATGGTCTCATTTTCATCTTGGCATCCTTGACTCAGGTTCAGACTTCCAAGGCCTGGCCACACCTTGGCCTGGGCTAAGTCAGGAAACCAGCTGGCTCCCCACACCTCTGCTTCCCCTGGGCATCCTTCTGGCCCAAAGGTAGGAAATGCATGTGGTTCCAATCACCGAATTATAGGCTCAGCCTTCACGTGGGTTTTGGTTCAGTGTAGAGGCCTCCTCTGAGATTTTATCCGCTAGTTCTCTTGTGTTACATCTCAGTCTGAGTTCAGAACACTTCACAAGAAAGGCCTGATTAAAATCCATTAAAACGAGACACAGAGATGGGGTAAGAAGGATGGCACATTGGAAAATAGCTCCCTTTAATTCCTGGGCTCTGCGCCTACATCTGCTAAGATAAACAAGTGCAACTTTCTTTTCCTCCTTAAATTGAGAGCTGATTTTTATCTCTCACCTCTGGAGCTGTGGGGCCACTGACTCAGCTCCTTGAGAACCGCCAGCCCCTCTCTCCTCCAGAGGTGCTTCACCCCCTTGACAGTCTGGTGAGGGATACTGCTTTTAAATACATAGGATATAATATACGGGGCAGCAAAAAGTATTTCAACTATATTGAAATAGATACAGTATAGTGAATAAATAGCCTGGTGATGGAGTAATAAGCTATGTGCTTCTTTATTTGTGCATTCAATAGCAAGAACTGGTGGTGGGTCTAATAACTACTGTCATTTTGAATTGTCGATGAGCATAAATGCCATTTTGAGATGCCCGCCACACCACAAAGGGCTGTAAAATACATGACAGCTATTGGTGATAAAGTCAGAGAAATTGCTTATACCCTGTGCTTTACTGCCTACTTTCATTGTGGAAGTAAATGCTACATTTCAGTTGGAAGTTAGTTTTTTAAAAATGGATTTCCTCATCCCAGTTTACAGGTTCCCCCAATTTTACCCATAAACCCCTTGGTAAAAGACCTCTGGGACTAAGACCAAAGTCTCCCTGCCCCCCCATCAGTCTTTCCCATTGAGTGGGATCATCTGTCACCACTCCAGACAGCAATATACATCACCTCCTAAATTAAAAAAAAAAGAGTGACAACATTTTTCAGTCATAAAACTGTAGAAGGATTAATATAATGAACACCATATATCTATCACCTACATATCTAAGAAATAAACTATTGCAAATACATTTTGAAAGCTTCTTTGGATTTCTTAGAGCTCACATTTGCATTCTGTTCCCTGCCTCCCAGGGACAACCTCTATCTAGGATTGGGAGTGTGGGATTCCTTAATATCTTTAGGTTTTCACCACACGTGTATGTATCCATAGATAACACAGGTATCAGCTGCATGTCTTTTATATATTTTAATTGAATTTATTTGGGTTACACAGCTTAGTAAAACTATATAGGTTTCAAGTGTACAATTCTATAACACATCATCTGTCTATTGTATTGTGTGTTCACCACCCAACATCAAGTTTCCTGTCACACATTTATCCCCCCTTTACTCTTCTACTGTCCACACCACCTTCCTTTCCCTTTGGTAATCACCATGCTGTTCTCTATGTGAGTTTAAACTCAGTACTGTCTAAGTGATTTTGCAATCTGTGTCCTTCAGTAACATGCCTTTCTTCTGCGATGTAATGTTTGTAGGATTTATCGATGTCAATGTATGAGGCTCTATTTCACTTCCTTTCAAAGCCATATATTGTAGTATCCTGTTGCATCATCGTATTTCAGTTGAGTTACCTATTCTCCTGGTTGCTGGAGATTCTGATTGTTTCCAGGTTTTCAACATGACATTGCTGCATTGAAGGCTCTTGTGTAAGATGTATTTCTCTAGCAGTGGAATGGCTGGATCATAAGGCATGGGCATCCTTAGTTTTCATGGATTTCACCAAAGAGCTCTCCAGTATGGTTGTACCAATAGATTTAGACAACAGCAGGAGAGGTGAGTTCCTATTGTTCTCCATTGTCATACATACTTGGTATTGTCAGACTTTTTAATATCCTCCTGATGATGTGCCTCAATGTGGTTTAAAGTTGCATTCCCTGGTTACTGGCTGGAGTGAGATGAACAATACCCTCCAAAGATATCAGGTTCTAATCCCTGGGACCTGGGACTATTACTTGACCTGGTAGTTTTTGCAGATGTGATACGTTAAGGAACTTGAGATGGGAAGATCACCATGGATTATGTGGTGTGCCCTCAATGCTGTCACCAGTGCCCTTATAAGAGAAGGAGGAGGGAGGTTAGACCACACAGAGAAGAAGGCTCTGTACAGGTGGACGCAGAGTCTGGAGTGATGTGGGCAGAAACCAGCGAGTCCAGCAGCCTCCAGGAGCTGAGCAAAGTAAGAAACAGATTTCCCCTCTACAGGGAGGGCAGCCTTGTGGACACCTTAACTTAGGACTTCTTGCTTCCAGAACTGAGAGAGGATTAATGTTTGTTGTTTTAAGGCCCTAGTTTGTGGTAATTTGTGACAGCATTTGTAGGAAGCAAACACACTAGTCAAGTTCAGCTTCTGTTCATGAGTTTATTGGGCATTTTTATGGTCATCTCTGCAAATTGCTTACTCATAAGCTTTGTCTGTTGTTTTTTTCTAATTAATTATAAGAGAGCTTTACATATTCTGAATATCAATTTTTATTAGTGTTATATTTTGTCCATGGCTTGTCTTTTCTCTGTTGGATGTCGATTTTGATACACAGGGGTTTTAAACCTTAATGTGGTCAAATGCATCACCTTTTTCTTCCTTTATGGTTTGTACTGTGTCTTGTTTAAAAAGTCCTTTCCTACTCTACGATCATAGATATATACATATCCTGCTATAATCTTCTAAATACCTCATGCTATTTGGGAACATGGTAGGCCCTGTCCTCTGGGTGAGAGATTCCAGCCGGGAATGGTCATGTCACTCTTCAGACAACGGGCAAAGCCTCACAGGCATTCCAGCGAGCCTGCCAGTGAGCCTCGGCCTGGAAACTGGTGCTGGCTACCTTTTTCAAGCCTTGACTTTTGCCAAATGTCCAGGCTAATTATTTTGATGTTTAGCTTTCAGGGTATGTCCTGTACTTTTTAATCATCACTTATCATTCATCACTCTTCAGTTACCACTGTGGGTCCAACTAAGGCAAATTTGCTCCTTCAGCTATGAGTTGCCAACTCTTTTATCCCTCCTGTTCCAATTCTGTCTTCATTTTTGTTTATTATTTGCAGTACCTAAAACTCCAGTAGTGACAATTTTATTTATTTTATTTTTTTCCTGTCAGTAATCCAGACCAGGGGCCATGACCTTGAATGCCTTTAGGGTTAGGTAGCTGATTGAGAGGGAGAAGTGGGTGTGCAGCCTCAGGGGTGGCTGGGTGGGGTGAGGACCCACCTGAAATCTGGTATTGGCCACACACATCCAACCTTCTCACAACACCTGGGCACATCCCGCCTGAGCACCATACCTGGGCTCTGGCCTCTGTGCTTTATGGCCTGGTATGGACTGCCAGGCCATAAAGCATGAAAAATTTGCTCCCAGTTTGAAAAAATGATAAGTAGAAACTCCAGGTAGATTCCCCTAATTCCCTTTGTAACCTTGCCCAAATTTGCATTAACCACTCTGCATCTTTCTTGAACTTTAAAATGGGATTATTGACCAGAAACATCTAAGGCCATGGCTTCCAGCTTGTAAAAGTATCTGATGACTCTTAAGACTTCTGTCTTTCATGTTTTAATTTTAAATATATATTGTTATTGTTGACACCATTACAGATGTTCCTTATCCCCTTTTCCCCCCTTTGCCCAGCCTCTGCCTGCCCCAGACCTTCACCCCCCTATTGCCTGTGGCCATGGACTATGTTACGCCTTAGTTTTTGTTTGGACAGCTCTATGGTCAACTTAATGAGGAGCTGCTAAATTGTTTTCCATAGCAGTTGCATCATTTGTGTCTTTCTTGATCCATTGTTTCTCCAAGTTAAAATTTTTAAAATCATTATTTAAAATTGCCTATATTCCAAGATTCTTCTCTCTCTGTAAGCATCCTTCATTTATGCCCACCCAGAGACTCGAGGAGACATTTGCAATTAAAAACCTACATGGAGCTCCAACATCTTTTCTCCCCACTGAGGAAATTATACTGGGAACTCCTCCCAAAAAGAGCTGTCAGTCCCTGCTGCCACTGACTGACATGGGCAGGATGGATGTCCTAACTGCTTTTGGACGGTTTGGATACAAGATTGGTGCTTTGCAGATGGCTTAGTTTGGGTTTCCACCAAAATAAAAAATAAGGATTTGGGAGGTGATCTCAAGAAATACCAGTAGGGGACATTGCCACTGAGGACAACGGAAGCTCAGTCACTGAGGACTTTCTGGGAGATAGTGTTGAGCCACTGACTGGAGAAGGAGCTGGGTATTAATCTTCCGAATCTCATCTTGCATTGGTTGAGGGTCACTCCTGGGCTGTAATCCCCCAGCATTTCTTGCCGCCTGTATACAGATTGAGCACCTACTTGGGGCCAGAGGACATCCTCAGGCAGAGAGATACAGGATGTATAGACATGAATGTAAACTGTCCGTGAAGACCTTTGAGCTGGCGCTAGCACTCTTTGCTGTGGGGAGAGGAATATGGAAGAAGGGTGTATCATATATGGCTTAGAAGGAGGCAGCATCTATATCTTGGGCCTGAATGTCTCAACATTTCAACATATGACTGTGACAACATCTGAACCTGTGACTGTCTCCACAATCTTCACATGCACATGTCTCAACATTTTAACAAGCAAATGCCACTACAACTGAACCTGTGAATTGTACCTTGACATCTCAAATGTCACAGCATATCAACTTGGCATGTGAATTTGTGCATGTCTCATCATTTTAACAACATCTGCATCTGATTGTCGCAAAATCTCAACATGCATATGTCTTGACATCTCAACATGTGGTTGTCAACATCACAACATATGAATATCTTCATATCAGAACACATGAATGTCTCCACAACACCACACATCTAATACATTGAGTGAGCCATTATCTTCCTTTCAAACCTGGTCCCTCAGGACTCTCATGAAATACTGACCACAGACATTTTAACTACTAGAGAAATTCTGTTCTTTCACAGATTAACACTTGATCTTACAGGCAGAGATATATCTGGCCAAGCTTTGTGACAGTCCAGTAGCACTTCTTTTATGTGGAAATTGGGCTTCTGACAATATCAGGTGTTCCCAGTCTTTTTTTTTTGGGGGGGGGGGAGGTGAGGGGCTCTCAGCCTGACAGGAAAGACACCAAGGCCCATATGTCTTTCTGAAAGTGGCTTTAGAATTACCTTTATGATCTCACTCAGATAATTGCAGATAAAATGAGGTAGAAATTAGAAACAGAATCTCTGACATTGTAAAGTGACATTGGGCAGGGGGAGGGGCAGGAAAACCTGTAGAAAGTGGGCTTCCTGGGGAGTGAGGGTGGAATTGACTAGGATGTGGTACCAAGGAACTTTCTGGGGCAGTAGTAATGGTCTGCATCTTGATAGGGCTTTTGCATACACAGTATGTATTCATTTTTCAAAACTCAGTGAATATTCACTTAAGATTTGTACATTTCATTGTATGTAAATGGTATCTCAATAGAAGAATATGCCCTAGCTGGTTTGGCTCAGTGAGTAGAGTGTTGGCTTGTGGACTGAAGGGTCCCAGATTCAATTCCAGTATTGAGGTTGCAGGCTTGATCCTGGCCCTGGTTGAGGCGCATGCAGGAAGCAACCAATCAATGTGTCTCTCTCATCATTGATGTTTCTATCTCCCTCCCTCTTCCTTCCTCTCTGAAATCAATAAAATATATTTTTAAAAATAAATAAATATTTGTATGATATGCATGCTGAAATATTCAGGGAGAAGTATGCTGATATTTGCAATATACTTTTCAATGCATTAAAAATACATTGATAGATAGAGGAATGGGTAGATTGATGCATGTGACAAAACAAGTATTTTGCAATGTTATGTTGGAATCTAGGTGGTAGGCTGCCATTTTTTAACTTCTCGGCACATTTGAAAATTTTCATAATATGATATTCGGAAAGAAAGTAGGCTGGGAAAGCTAACAAGTCCAGGCATTTGGGGCTGCTTTAAACCACATCACAGACTCTGAGAACATTGCCCAATTGTATCTTATTTTGATGCCTGATACTCATTAATGTCCTGGATTATTTTTAGAAATCTCAAAATTCTGTTCCATGTGTATTCAAGACAGCAAAAAAGAACATAATTACTTTTGGAAATTTTCCATTAAAAAAATCTCTGCATTGAGGGAAAAAAGATTGGTTCTTAATTAGGGGAAAACGTTGGAAACCTGGAAAAGCCCACTTAAGTGAAATCTCTCATTCCCTCACTCGGCAGGATGAATGAGATGTCATTTTAATTACCATTTCTGGTTAGTGGATGATCACATCATCTTAACTTTGACTTGGCTTCAGCATTTTCTGGGCAATTTTACATGTATTGTCTCAGGGTTTTAGGGAAAGGCCTTCTGATCTAGAGTCATCTGGGTTTAGATTTTATGTAGTTCATCCACTTGCTGGCTATGTGATCGAGGAGGCACTTCGTGATCTCTTTGAACTTGATGCTTTTCTGTAACAAGTAGGAATATAATACCTAAATATATTATATATTGATTTATTCTTGTAAGAAATAAATCAAACAATGCAGGCAAAACACATTAAAGAATCTGATACATAATAGGTTTTTCATCAGGTGGAATGCTCAGCTTTAGTTCCTTTCATGACATTCCCATGTCATCTTTTTGAAGGAGAATGATTAATGTCATGTGCATTTCCCAGAGAAGATGGCAAGTATTTAGAGAAGTCCATACCTGCAGACCTTAACAATATGGTTATCCTAAAGTAGCTGGAGCACTAGAATTCATATTTCTGAGCCTGTCACTGTCTCGACTTCTCTTCAGGAAGGCTGAAAGAGGGGCATGAAGATGAGTTAAATTGGAATCTCCTTTGGTCTCAGGGCAAAAATGATTTTGCCTCACACTGTCGAATATCAAAAATTTTGCGGAAAGTTATTAGCATTCATGTTGGGATGGTAAAATTACTTAGCAGACTTGTGCTGAACTTTTCAAAATCTTTCATTATTTGAGCTTCACTAGTGTCACCTGGGGTCGCTTGGACACAAAAGCCAACATTTTGAAGTATTCCCATTGACACCAACTGATATCTTCCCATTCCTGTGAGCTCTCTTAAGTATTGAGGAGGCCCCACTGTTAGCTGATCCTGCTGTTCTTCACTCCACCTCATTGGACCTGCACCCTGTTCCCCAACAGCCTGCACTTTCCACCTGGGACCAAACAATGAATGGTGTGCAGGTTGAAGGCACAGGTTGAGGGCGTTAGTATTTGGGAAAGTTCAATTAATCATCTGCATACCCTCAATGGCATGTGTATCCCTAAGTCAGTGGAGGCCTTGGACCCACATCTCTGCTGTTTTTACTTCAGCTAGGAGGAGTGAGTCAGTAGGGTAGCAATGGCCTTCCAAAAGGCCCTGGGTCCTTTTCAAAGGTGCTTTCCTCTTCCTTCCTTCCTTCCTTTGGCCAAAACTGTGGAGTTTCCACACCCAGGGATTGAAGAGGAGGTGAGGTGTGTCATTCACCAGACCGTTCCCCTGGGACATGAGATCTACCTGTAGTCTTGGGCAGCCTTACGTCAGATGTCTGAGTTTTAACAAAGGGTTGCCCATTTTCGTAGGTTCATCATTCAGATTTGGCTACTGGCCTTGCTTGCATCATAAAGAAGGAAGACATTGTCCATTTGAGAATAATGTCAGCTGTTTGAGCTCCATCAGTGCTGAAAGGGAGAGACCTGGAGCCTGGCCTGGCATGCGTGTCCAGCAGGGGTGCCCATTCAGGATGCTCTGTAGCGTGACAGAGACTGTGGAAGGAACAAAGTATAGTCAAACCAACTGGAGAGAGAAGCGATGGCCAAAGAACATACACCCTCATGGGGCTCATTGTTTTTAGAGCATGCTAGGGAATTACAACAGACTGTTTGGAGCCTTAACAATCGCTTATTTTGTATTGGATGTTTTAAAAAAGCAAAGGATTTTTTTTCTTTGTATGTTACATGTATGCCAGGAAAAATAGTTCCTGGAGAATGAAAACATCTCAAGGGTCAGTTTACAATTTGAGAGGGGCCATTGGGCCCCGTTGCAAATATGTTATTTTCTCTCGAGCGATGAATGTCCAGGGAGGAGACAGATGTGGTCAGGCGGATGGGCTGACGTCAGAAGGTTTCCTGTCTTTAGTGGGGGCCCAGCTGGGTCTTCAGTGGGAGCTGCGGGTTCAGCAATGACCTTGCCTCTGGCCAAGAGGGACACAGGCTCCAGAACGGCCTGCATCCAACACCTAATGGGGAACATGACTATTGAAACTGTTGTCCCACAGTTTGTCCTGATATCCAAGCATGGTTGTAGGTTTCCTCAAGAGCAGTTCACTTTTAAACCACACGGTGCCTCAGTATCCCCCCTCCCAGATTGGCGTAGGAAACCCACCCAGACCCCAGGTTTCCTCTGAGCAACGCTGTCATCTGCAGGCAAGAACCTGCCAAGTGAAAGAGTAAACTCAGAGGAACAGCAGGAGACATGGAAAGAAGAACATAGTAGGAAAAGCCCAACTGCACTGGGCAGCCTCCCTGTGGACCACACAGAGGGGCTCTCAGGGCTGTGCACAGTGTCTGCTGAGAATGACTCCCTCCGCACGCTCCAGGCAGCCACGCGGGTGCCGCAGTGCAGGCTCACAGACGTTCTCCCGGGGCCTTGCACTTGCACCAGTGACAAACGGGAGAAGGATGTTCCCCAACTGGCCCCTTCAGCTCGACTTTCCTTCCAGCGGACTTCTGGGAATCACGGGAATCACTAATATAGGGAGAGTTTCTCAAAGAGCCTTGTGGGACCAGCAGTGCGGGCCAGTTGTCTCAGGGAGTAGGTGAGAAATGCAGGTTCTCCTGCCCCACCCAGGCCTACTGAACCCGGAGCTCCTGAGTTTTCCCAAACCCTCCAGGTGAGTCCCTAGCAGCACTCCTAGGTGGAGATGCACAGGTGGAGAGGAACCCAGAGCTACTGCAGAAAATGGGTGGGGGTGGGGATTTCGTTGTGAGGCCCTTCTTTAGTTTCTTTCACATTCTGGATTCTCACCATGGGATTCAGTGGGGCTTCTAATGGGAGGGCCTGTAGGAAGATCTGAGGCAGCTGTCTGGCTGGAATGGGGCATGGGAAGATTTCTCTCGAAGCTGTTGTGCAGAAAAGCACTTGGCTACTACTAAAATGATATGTGAAAGGTCATTAAAACCAGCAACATTTTCATAATGATGCTTTCATTTACACTTTACATAAGAATGAGAAGGTAGCAATGGCTTATTTCAGGGATAGTATTAGTAGCCCTTGTCCCCAGCCCCTCCTCCAGGCTCCCTCATGCCACTGCCAATAGCAAAGGTGCCTGTTCTGCAGTTCAGGACATTGTCCTATGAAAATGAAGCTTATTTTTTTTTTTATTTCTGACTGTTCCCTGACATGTGGGTCCAGGTATTATTTATTATCTGGTTTTGCTCCCTGCCTCCAGGCAAGGACTATATTTATGCCAACACAAACTTTGTGAGTCTTAAAAATAACTCTCTCTTTGCTAAGCCCTTCCAGGTTTGGCAAGGGCTTTCTTCAAACAGGAAATCCATCTCTTTCTACCTGCACAGCTCTCATGCACCCATGATCTGTTCTTCCTTTTTTAAATTACACAGAGGAGACAAGGTAGGAAGGGGGTCTGTTTTCCCTTTCCATTGCCCATGGTTCAGATTTTAAGTGTGGAAGGATAACTTCTTTAACATAAAACAGCCATCATGCCCTATATAGTCATGCGTCTTTATCTACCTGACAATCACCCCAGCATTCTGGGAGTGAACAATCCTGTGAATCTTTTAAAGAGCAACTTCTATTTATTTATTTTTCACTTATTTATTTTTTTGTGTGTTCATTCTGTTTCCTCAGGCTTTTTTAACTTATTGTTTAAAGTATTATCTATGTCTGCCATGGCATACATTTAAGCTGATACTTTTTCTCAGAAGTGAATTACTTTTAGGCTGAAAGGAGACCTCTGGAGAGTTTTTTTTTTCTTGCAGTTCCTTCATTTTCATGGCATTTTCACCGTGATTGTGGGTCCCAGTCTCTCTTCCCTTCCTGCCTCCCCACCCATTCCTAATAAGCAGGGTCTTGGGACTTCTTTTCTGTCCCACAAAGATTACTGCAGCTATCCAACCCTCCGTCCCTGGAGGAGCCCCTGAAACCATGCCTCTCTCTTCATGAGACCCTGAGCAACGAGTGGGAATCATTGATCACAGAGGGACCTTGGTAGGATCCAACTGACTTTATTAAAAGTTATGGAAAACAGGGACCAACAGTCAGGCTCCATTTTGAGGGGAATGTATCCGCTTGCTTAGAAATAAAGAGTGGCAGTATTTGGAAGGGGAAAGGTCAGTAGGAGATTGATGAAGGTTAAATGTCTCCCATTCCCACCTCCTCAACCCCAGATGTACCCTGTACCCCACCATCCATGGGTGTGAATGGAGAGAGTGGTCTGTGAGGTCCCTGGGTGGCTCTGACCCCTGGCTCTCTTCCCTTTGAAATAGGCGAGTCCATTGGCCAGCCCCGCTCTCCAGTAGAACTCCCTATAATTGACAGAATGTCCTCATCCTTAAGTCATCTGAGCACCTGATGTGTTTGTGCCTGGTGCAAGTGAGGAACTAAATTTTAAATTCTGTTTAATTCTATTTCGTTTGCATTGAAATGGCAGGGAAAGAAAAGGATTTGCCTGAATAGTACCTGCTCTTTCTTAGCCACTGATCATTTCTCTGAACAGTAGTATGGAGCACACTGAGTCCCCAAAGAGGAGATTCCCCCCAATTTATTAAATCTGTAAGCTGAACAGAGAAAAGATCTTTGTTTTGAGAGGAAATTGACATAATTGAGCCTTGAAAATTTCAGTGAGGTGAAAGTATTTTCGTTTTTTCTTTTCTCATTACTAACAAATAGGCTTGGGAAATGAAAGCAGGGAGCTAAAGAGGAAGTCTCACAATTTTCCCCTTGTTTAACCCTGCTTTGTCCATTAGGGACAAATTGCTGAAAACACTGTGAGTATCTATGAGCTGTCTTTGGCTAGGCAAAGGGTAGAGTACACAGTTGTCTAATTAGATGCCCAGGTGTTCAGACAGCTGGGGTCTGCCTCCCTTCTATGTTTTCATCTGCTGAGCCACACTACACCTGGGAAGGTAGAAAAGGTCAGGGATGAGAACCAGCTGATTTTGCCTTGCTGGTCTGGTTTGGGAGTGGATCTGGTGGGAAAGCACATGAAACATCTCAGACTCTGGAAGATCCCAGCTGGTCCTATGCCCAGTACTTTGGCATTGGTGTGTTGGCCATGTTTATCTGAAAAAAGCTAGTTCTACTTTGGGATGTTTCTGCTTTAGTGATGATCCACCAGTGTCCATCACCGGATGTCTGCGGAGTAACAGGCTCCGTATTTTGTGGTGTGAGATTCAGTTTAAGAAGCATCATTTAGCACCACAGACCCATAAGATGGGAAAGATCAACTATCATCCATGGAATAAATGGAATACATGGCAGAAATCTGAAGTTATTGGAGTATTACTCTCTCAGTAATACAGTATGTGTATGTGCACTCATTTAGCTAACTTATTGCTGGCAATCAGTGGGTCAAAACTTTGTTGTTAGATTGATATTGGGTTCCTTTTAAACTGACAATCATCTTGGTTGGTGTCTCTCCTGGGAAATGGCAATAACAAATGCTGACACTTTAAGATAGTCAAGGTCCAGCCGGAGAGAAAATGGGGCAGTCAGAGTTAAAGCACGGAGCCATGGTCCAAAGACTGCCCTGGGAACCTGGCACCATTTGCCTGTCCCTCCCCTCGATGTTGGCTCCTCACCTCGGTCCTTCTTGGCACATGTCTCCCCTAGAAGGATTCTCCAGCTTGGCTTTGGCTTTGGGGCAGGTGTATGCTCTCTGTCCCTGGACTGGCACCTCCAACAGTGGGCCACTGCATTCAACCGAAGTCTGGGCACTGGCCCTCCTTCCTGGGTGCTCAGTGGGCACTACCCCATTCCCTCCACAGTCCAGGCCCATCTATTTCACCTCTCTCCCTGGGGCAGGCAACTATGACAACCGTTGGCCCCAGCACCCAGCACTGTAGCCAAAGGATGCTTTGTTGAAAGAACAGCATTGAACACAAATTAACACAGAAATGGGGCCAGTGGTCTCAGGAGCCAGGAGCATTTCTCAGTCCTGACATGTCAAAGGGACACAGAAGCCAGCTTGAAGGAGCACTGGCCAAAGCCAGGACAGTTTGAACATTCAAATAAACAATGACAGTAACGGGGTATCGGATAAAATAAGAATCTGTGAGACCACATTTGAATAAGTGAATGAATGAGATGGGAATAACTTTTCCTGTGAGTGGGAGAAATGATGGAATTAGAAAAGTCACCATATGGCAACCATCATAGCTGTTTCAAGCAAGAACCATAAATTAATACTAAAAGTAGTGACTAAATGCTTGATACATGGGGCATTTACATAGTGTCAGAGTATACTTATTAAAGGGTACTTATTAATTACAAAGGAAATAAACAGTGACTCTAGAGTGAGGAACCTGGATGCCTTGGCCCTAATGGTATCCTGACTCCTGATGTGTTGCCCTGAAGCCCACATCACTTCCAGGCAGTCCATCGAGAGATGTCATCAACTGAGGGGTGTTCCATGAAATAACTGGCCTGCAAGGGCATGAAAGACAAAAGTAAGACTGAGGAGCTGTCCCCGTCCGGAGGAGACCAGGGAGACGGGACAGAGGAGTGCAGAGCAGGAGCCTTGATTGAATGCTATGCAGAAACATTTTCTTTTTCTCTAAGAGACATTAGTGAGATAATGAGCAGAATGAGTAAGGTCTGTAGATAATAGCATCATTAATATTGTTAATTTCCACACTTGGCAGTTTTGCGGTGCTTATGTAAGAGAATGTTCTTGTTCTTGGGAAACACACTGACCTCTGAGGGTGTCCCTGGCATTGGCCGGATGGGGCACAAGGGAACTGTCTGGCCATGGCATTCTCTGCCTCTCGGTTGATTTGTGGGTTACAAGACTGTCTACATTTGTTGAAATGTATTGAGCTGAACGCTGACAACCTGTGTGTTTTCCCGTTGTAAGTTATGCCTTGTTGAAAAATTAATCAGAAAAAAGTAAACTAAAAAAAAAAAGACAATTCAAAACTGTTCAGTGTGTCCAGCCATTGAAGTGGGTGTACAGGTGTCCAAAATGGCTACTTTGACATTTCAGAGTGGTCTCTGATCTAAGCATGCTAATTATTTTTTCACAAGTCACTATTTCATGGTCAAATACTATTTCCTGTCATAGCAGTTAGCATCGTATTGCACACAGTAAATATTAGCCAGTTGCTTGATGATTGATATCTTAGACTTTATAACAAACACAGTGCCTCCCCCCTGAGATCCGGCAGAAGGGTCATTTGTGTTTCCATGAAGGAGCAGAAAAGAAGCCCAGGGCAGAACTTCCCAGGCACTCACCCTCCTGCCATCTACCAGGCCAGCTGCCGAGTTGTGAGCTTGTGGTTTGGAGCCTGACAGTTTGCTTGTTGGAGTTTCCTTTTGAAAGACCCCAGCCAGCTCCCCTACATTGTTCACAAAGGCTGGAGAATGTATTTATTGCTATTTTAATCACCCTCCTATGCCAGGAAGCTTTAGGATGTTGTAATCCTTCCACCTCCACTTCAGATGGAGTGAACAGTTTCATGCCAACCTTGCCCAGCGAGAGGCGGAGGAATGCAGACGTGAAGTCGGGGCTCTGAACCAGGAGCAGAGTTCCTGTCCAGGAAGCAGTGTCAGGATCTCACCGTGGCAACATCTCACTGCACCACGGTTCTGGCTGCTCAAAAACGGAAACCTAACTCTCACATCCGGCCAGCTCCGGCCTTCAGCATCCTGGCAGGTCACCACGATGGGCCCATCCTTCATCACACATTAGAGCTCCCTGGACAGCATTGTGACCCTTGTTGCAGATGATGAAACTGCGGCTCTGAGATATGAAATCACTGGAACCTGGACTTTCTTGCTTCTTTGAGGTTCTTTCCAGGATATGACACAGCCTGTATTAGTGTGGGTTTCCCCAGAAGCAGCCACTGAGTATGGGCCTAAGTGTAGGCCATCTTTTCGAAGGTGACTCTGAAGATGGGAGCCCTGGTAGCACCTTGCTTTACTGAGGACTCTGGAAAGCACTGCCCCTCAGCACCTTCTCAGCTCTGGGGGAAGAGAGCAGAGGCAGGTATACACCAAGTCTCATTCGCAGTCAGTTGAGGGCTGCTGCAATGGGGTGAGGGCTGATGTTAATTCCTGAGACATCCTGTCCATCACACATTGGGCAAAGAGATGCGGATGTTGGTAGGTGGAAGTCGAGGTGGCTAGGACTGAAATGGCAGAGACTGAGGAGGTGTGGGGAGAGTGTCCACAGTGTCTTCCAGGCTGCCTTTCAAGTGCTAGATCATGGGGGACAGACTGAGGAAACTTGAGCAGGAAAAGAGCGTTTAAGATTGGACTCTGACCCAATCTTAGAATAGGTTCACACTGCCCCGGGAGCCAGTGGCTCAGCAGTGATGAAAAAGGCAGTGGAAGTGGGAAGGATGAGATTTTCTAGTTAGTTCCTTTAAAAGGCCTCCCAGGTGCCCATCAATAATGATAACTCTCATACCCCCAAAAATATGGCAACATTCCCCCATACCTCTCCCTTTGTGAAAGCCTCAGGCTGCCATGCTTTTTAGTGATGTAGTTACCTAACCTTGTGGGATGGGACTGTACTTCCTAGTTTTGCGACATAGACTGAAGTTTCTGACTTCCCGTGTCTAGAATTTCTCATGTGCTGTAGTTGTATTACTTGGTATCTTCTATCTCACTAGCAGAGGAAGAAGTTGAGGGCAGGCCATGAAAGAAAGCATTGCAAGAGAAGAGGCCCAGGAGAAGGATAAGAATAGCATGATCTACTGCTGTTCTTACTCAGTGCCACAGGTCACCTAGCTATGTCAGCCCTTTGAGGTTGAGGCATGCTCTGAGGATAAAGAGAAAATTGAAAACAAAACAGCAATGGACAACTTAATACCAAAAAAACAAATAGCCTAACTAAAAGGTAGGCAGAAGACCTGAATAGACTTCTCCAAAGAGGACATACACATGGCCAATAGATGTATAAAAAGATGCTTAACATCACTAACCATCACAGAAATAGTAATTAAAACCATAATGAGATATCACTCACACCTGCCTATCATCAATAAATCATCAAACAAGTGCTGGGGAGGGTGTGGAGAAAAGGGAACCCTAGTGCAATGTTGGTGGGAATGCAGACTGGTGTAACCACTATGGAAAACAGGGTAGAGATTCCTCAAAAAATTAAAAATAGAATTGCCGTCATACCCATGGATTACACTTCTGGGACTATATCCAAAGAAACCCCAAATACTAATTCAAAATACTATATGTGCTCTGGCCTGTGTGACTCAGTTGGTTAGGCATTGTCCCATGTACTGAAAGATTGCAGGTTCAATTCCTGGTCAGGGCACATGCCAGGGTTGCAGGCTGCTTCCCCAGTGGAGGACATGCAGAAGGCAGTCGATTGACTTTCCCCCTCTCCCTTCCTCTCTCTCTCTCTCAAAGTCAATTTAAAAATCTTAAAAAAAGAATATATGTACTCCTATGTTCATTGCAGCATTATTTACCATGGAAGATATGGAAGATATGGGTTGCTTCCATATCTTCCATAGCCAAGATATGGAAGCAACCCAAGTGCCCATCTTGGGTTGAGTGAATAAAAAAGGTGTAATAGCCAAAGCCTGTTTGGCTCAGTGGTAGAGCGTCGGTCTGCAGACTGAAAGGTCCCAGGTTCGATTCCGGTCAAGGGCATGTACCTTGGTTGCTGGCACATCCCCGGTAGGGGGTGTGCAAGAGGCAGCTGGTTGATGTTTCTCTCTCATTGACATTTCTAGCTCTCTATATCTCTCCCTTCCTCCCTGTAAAAACAAAAAACAAAAAACAAATCAATAAAATATATTAAAAAAAAAAAAAGGTGTGGTACATATACACAATGGAATACTACTAGGCTATAAAAAATGAACTCTTATCTTTTCCTACAGCATGGATGGACCTGAAGATTATTATGATAAGTGAAATATTTGGACAAAGACAAATAACATGATTACACTTATATGTGGAATCTAAAGAACAAAATAAAAATATGAACAGACTCATAGAACAGAAGGGCAGGAGTTAGGGAGCTGGGTGAAAAAGGTGAAGGGATTAATAAGTAAAAATTGGTAGTTACAGAACAGTAACAGAGATGTAGATTACAGCATAGGAAATATAGTTAATAATCAATACTAATAAAAGGGTAATATGGTAATTAGACTGGGTTGACCAGACATCTACTGGACGTCTGACTTCCTTCCAGACAAAGCTACCGTGGCAGGGGCCAAGGCAGAGGCAGTTAGGAGTGATCAGGCCATCAGAGGAGCAAGCAGTTAGGAGCAAGATCAGGCCAGCATGGGAGAGCAAGCAGTTAGGGGCCAATCTGGCCAACAGGGGAGGGGAGTTGGGGGTGACCAGGCAGGCAAGCAGTCAAACCGTTAGAAGCCAGTGATCCCAGATTGTGAGAGGGATCTCAGGCAGTCAGACTTCCCCCTAGGGGTCCCAGATTGGAGAGGGTGCAGGCTGGATTGAGGGACACCTTCCCCTGTACACGAATTTCTTGCACCAGACTTCTAGTCCTATAAAATAATCCTATATAATAAAAAGCAAATATGCAAATAGAACAAATGGTGGAACAACCAAACAACTGGTTGCTATTATGTGCTCTGAACACCAGGGGGCATGTAGGATAGAGTAGGTGAGCTGGGGCACCAGACCAAGGTGGGGCACCAGTTGCTGCCAGTTGGTGGTTACTGAAAATTCTTTGCTCCCACACACCCTGGAACCACCTGGCACTAGCACCCACTGCCTGTGCTGGCCCCTCTCACACCTGCTCACACCCACTGCTTGTGCCGGCTTTAATCACTCTGTACCATCAGTGGGTGTGAGCAGGGTTGACACCATCAGTGCATGGGAGTGGTGGTGGCAGAAGCAGGGCTGCCAGCAGACAGGGGATCGGGGGCATGGTGGGAGGGGCCGAGCAGGGGCTTGGAAGATGGGCCGAGACTCACCCCTGTGCCCACCAAAGCCTCATAGCCCACAATTCCTTTGAAGATGCATGAATTCGTTCACTGGGCCCCTAGTATTGTGATAACTCTGTATGCAGCCGGGCAGGTACATAAAACATCAGGGAGACCACTTTGATTTTCTGACCACTGTTCTATGCAACTGAAGCTGATGCAAAATAGTGCTGACTGTAAACTATAATTGAAAATTTTTTTTTTTTAAAAAAATAGACACATAAGCAACAAGAATAAGAACAACAAAAAGTCTCCTAGGGATAATGGCCATGACCTTGGCTTCATTAGTCCTATCTGGGAGCAGACTCAGTTATGTCATTCATATGGTTATTATGAAAATGGTGAAACAAAAACCAGAGAACAAATCAACAAATAGAAGAAGCCGACCTTAGAGAGGCTTCCTTTCCGTTTATTAGCAATGGAACCCTATTGGAGTAAGACAATTGGGTTTTCTTTATCTGAACCCTACTGATCCCCTGCTATTAAGAGAGACACTTAGACTAGAAAGGAAGGGTCCCCAGAGAGAAACTGGAAAATGTTAGTGAATGCAAGGCTTTCACTCCAGGTACTTAAAACCATTGAGTAAAGGACACAGGGAACAGCCAGCAATGTCTCCCTTTCTCTGTGGCAGTCAGGGTCAGACTTAATCAGGTGGCATCAGAAGGCAAATATTTGGACCTGTCTATGGAAAGTTCTTCTGCTTCTCCATTTCCTGTGGTGCCTGGGGTTGGTTGGGACCACAAGTGAAGTGAATTATAGAGAGAGGACACACGCCTGACTTTGTTACAAGACAGGAAGAAAGGAAGAAAGAAATCCTTTGGTTTTGTGATTTTGTTGTTGTTGCTTTTCATTAAAGGGAGGTCCTGACAATTAGTTCTGGATGAGGGACTACAGGTTGGCTCCCTGCCCCTGTCCCACTTTGCCTTTTCAAACATGCTTTTGGTCTGGTTTTTGTTTGCCACTGGTATTCAGTTCCTGAGAGAGGATCTGACTTATACAAGTTAATTTCTCCCTCGGCAGACCCCAAAGGGAATCAAGCCAAAAGCGGAGGCGTCTGGTAGGGCCACTTCTCTGCTTCGGCCAGCAGCAGCACCACTGTCACCCGCTTTGCAAAGCCAGGGCCCTGAGTTGGGCAGAGTTTCTCTTGAACCTGGCTGACAGTCAGTGGGGAGGTGGGTAGTCTGGAAGGAGCAGTGCATATTAGTTTATGGTATCAACATTCTGAAAACCGGGAAGGAATAGAACTCGAGAGGAAAAGGACTCCCACTTTTCAGAAAAGAAGGGGGAAGGCAGGAGTAGGAAAAGTCCTGGGAGAGCCTCATTCAGGGTCATCACCCTCATCTCCAGATCACCACATAACTTTGGAAAGTAAGTCCAAGTTTCTGCACCTTGTTTCCTCACTGGGAGAATCAGAGCACAGGGCACCATCCATGCTAAATCCTCAATGGGAACCAGGGCAAATAGGGCAACGTCAAGGGTCCAGCCCCCTCTTCTCTGTCTTGGTGATAGAACAGCCCATGTACTCCCTGGTGTAGATCATTGCCAGCTCCATGCATTTTCCAGACGTCATTTTTGTTGAGGATGGTAGTTCCTAATTCTTGAGGGACACTCCCCATGTGGAAGTTCCTGTTATAACAGCTTTAAATTCTGATAAAGATTTAACACAGAATTTGAAGGCCCTTAGGTATCCCCAACAGACACTTAGTCCTAGGTTAAGAAGACTTTGTCCTGAGTGACATGGGTGAGGGGGGAGATTGAGTGGAGGAAGAGCTTTAGCTGCAGCTAGCTAGTTATCATTTTTCTGGAGTGGGTGGGCTTCTGGATATGAAGGCATCGCTAAGGACATGACCTGTTTTAGGCAAAGACATTATGAAACACTTGGAGGTGGTGTGTGTCAAGGATCTCCTAGATCCTTGTTACAGGTAATCACAACTTTCAGGTTCGTCTTGAATGGGCTGAATACCTGGATTAAGTTGTAAGGATTCCTTATTCATATATTATACCTAGCTTCCAATATCAGCGTCTGCATCATCATTCTGGAAGGTAGCCTGGGTACTCAGATGCCAGATGTCTTTGCTTAAGAAGGAGTTTGAGGTGGGGGAAGTGCGGAGCCATAGCTTACCTTGTGGTCAGAGGACAAAGCCAGGAACTCCAGGAGTGCTTCAAAATTGGAACAGTCTCTAGTTTCTCTGCTTACCAATCCTCAAGGTGTCACTCAAATGTCACCTGGGGTGGACTGAGAAAAAGAAAGGTAGACTGCTGCCCCTCCCACTGCTTGAGTTGCCTTTTCTTCTTGGTCTTACATAAGCAACCCTAACCTTCTCAAACTCAGTGATGGTTCCCCTGAGCTTGGACCCTGGGGAAACAGGCTGGATTCATTCCTTCAGAAATGAGGCAGAGCACCTGCCCACTGCACCCTCAGACAAGCAGGATCCTGACTATGAGACGTACCTCCTCTTCAGTGCTCAGTGCAAGCCCTGGGGAAACAAAGGCTGCCCCCCTCTCTTCTCTCTCCTGGAGCTGCGGGCACATGGTGGGCTCCCAGTCATTGCTATGGGCTTGCGAGAGCTAATGACTTTACAAGGCTTTATAATGATAATTTGGAAGTTCTTTCAGAGCTATCATCTCAGTTCATTCTCACCACAAACATGGGGGTACGTAACCCGGTACTGTTTTCCATATTGGGAGCTTAGATGTGGGTCCAAGGAGTTCAGGGATATGTCTTGAGTCGAGTTCTGATGAGCAGCAGGACACAAGATTCAGAGACTGTTGTGGCCCTGCCCATATCCTTCATCTGTATTGATGAGGGCACCTGCATGCTTGGCCTAATGGCTTTTTCTGGCCACCTAGGTGTGCTTTGCCTGCCTTGGTGGTAGACCAGAAGCCAGAGGAATGATGGCTCTCTGGGGATAGATGGGAGTTGGTGTATAAACACCCCAGGTCCCTAAGATAACACTGAAATACACGGTTTATGTATTTTTCCCAGCGTCCCCCTGAGGCTGGGATTAAGCCCCAGTTACTTATAGGGATAACTGCTGGCATTCCGCCATCTCACAAATTAGTCATTTGCCTCAGAATCCTTGTCTCAGAGTTTGCTCTTGGGGAACATAAACTAAGACCCAGATCCTTGGGCACCAAATCCTGGCTCTTCCCATCTGGGTGGCAATGTTTCCCCCTTTCCTTCTGGGTGTAAAGGCTTAACAAGCTCCTAGACAGAAGTCAAGCTGTGTTATGAGCTTAAGAGCAGCCTGTCTTAATACTGTGGTGCACGGTGAGTAGTTAGTTAAGATCCCTTCCCTTCCCTTCCCTTCCCTTCCCTTCCCTTCCCTTCCCTTCCCTTCCCTTCCCTTCCCTTCCCTTCCCTTCCCTTCCCTTCCCTTCCCTTCCTATACTTCTTTTCTTTACCTCCCTCCCTCTTGCCCTCCCTTACTTTCTTCCTTCTTTTTGTTTTATTCTGAGGAGAGAAAAATGACCAGCTTACCCTGGTACATGCCCCTGTCCATGTCCCAGATCAGCACTTTTTGTTATTAATAAGGGAAGTTGCCTGAAATGGAAACAGGGAGGCAGAGAGCCAGGAGAAAACCCCTCTGTCAGGACTTCTGGCCTGGAAGACAGATTGGGCACAGGGAGGTTGCAGAGTTCACCAAGCTCCTGCACTTACGCTGCACATTGCCTTTCAGTGTGTGAAGGGAGGACATGCCCTGTCACACTGCAGGCAGGAGCTGTACATCAGGAGAAGTGGGCTGAGGCCCCTTCTGCAGTGTGGCTTGGCAGTGCAGCCATTTGTCAGCTCTCCCTCCCTAGAGCTGTGCTTTGGTGAAGAGGAGAAGTGTCCCTGAGGTTTCCTGGAGGATGAGATTCTGCCCCTTCTCTGAATATCCTTGAGAAGCTGAGAAAAGCAGGTCAAAATTTCCTGAGAATTTTTTTTCTGCATTTAGCAAAGGTGAACCTAGAATGTGAGTGAGGAGGGACATTTTAAATAAAGCAAGGTCTCCACAATTCATAAATCTATCTAGAAGCTTCTCTCGTGTGTCTTATAAGAGACTTAGATAAAGTGATGCTGAAGACAACCTGGCTTATTTAAAATTGAGTATTAAAGTTGGATCATTGTAACCCAATACTAAGTATGTATGTGTGTGCGCGCTCAGATGTTTTTGCACAGGTAAACCTTGAATAAAATATATAAAGGTGAGAGAAAGAGGGTGTATAAAGATACCTCCTCATGGACTTCATTCTGAACCCCAATTTATGTTTTCTATAATACTGTCATTTTATTTGTAATTTTATTATTGAAACTGCCAGTGTGGGGACAATTTTAGGTGCTAGGTGTCATTTTCAAAAAGAAATAAGTGCAAGGAGAAGTGGAGGACTATCTGATCAAGCTTGCTCCCTGCTGGTCACACTGGGTGAATAGCAGTAACATAAATGTAAGGTAGAACAATCACGTGAAGCAGGCAGGCAGAATGAGGAACCCAGACCATCTCTGGGTCTCCGCTTACTTGCTTCTATCTGTGTGTCCTTAGCGTGGATCACTGAGGGCATGCTGGGCAACTAGCCTCACTGGGAGGCTGGTTTCAATTCATTATTGCATTCTCCACCATGAGCAAGCCAAGATGATTTCCAGAACCAGAGTGTTCTAGGTTTTCTGAAATGTCATTGCCACTTTTTTTTTTTTTTTTGGTAGCTTCCAGCATGACCGAAATGCCTGAAAGTCAACCCTGTCCCTTTAACCGCTGCTGCAAGCTGACTACATTTATTTGAGATAAAACTTTCCTCCGGGTCCGATCACATTCATGCCTGAATTGGCCACGAGACAGAGGACCCTGTGTCCCTAATTATTTCTGGATGAAAAGTCCCGCAGGCGAGTGGAGATTCAGGTCGAGGCTGGCCAGGTGTAGCAGTCACCAGTGTGCAGCGGATTGTAGAAATGGAGAGATAATTAAATTAAGAGTGCCAGGTGCAGGCATTGAAAGATAACCATGGGTGTTAATTATGCAGTCCGGCTTCCAGTCCAGCGTTAGCCGAGGAAATGCCATGGGCCTGTCCATCACAAGGCAGCTTGAAAGGATCGGGAGAGCCACATTCATGGTTGCTACAGAATGTGCCAGGACTGCCTACTTGGGATGCTGGAAAGCAGGGATTATTAGTTGGAGTGTGTACATTATTTCTATTTTACACTGATCCAAGGTGGGCATTTAGCGGGCGGGCGGTGGTTAACCTTGATTCACATGGAAATTTGGTAGAGTGAGGATAATAGTTGAGTATTTTGTTTCCAGCTTAGGCACTTCTGAAAGTATTTATTCTCTTTCTGATTCGAAATGAATTTGATTGGAGAGGTTTGGGACACTGTGTCCTTGTCATGAAGAGGAAGGGATAAATTGTGGCCTGTTCTTACAGTGGGCCCCAGCCCAGCTGCCAAGGGGAGTGGACACGGAGAACTCCAGCCCAGCACAGCGAGATCACACACCATACACCGAGTGGAATGAGCCAGACCTTCAAGTCCATTCTGCCTCCTTTCATGTTGGTGAAGTTCTAGGTCAGGTTCAATTGAGCTATGATGATGGATGTCCAAGGGAACTTCCGAGGCCAATGGGAATGTCCTTTCTTGGGCTGAGGGTTACATACACAGACACGTTTTTCAAAATACATTGGGTGGACACTTAAAATCTATGCATTTCAGGGTACATAAACAATGACATTATGAAAATTAAATCAATGTGAAAGGATCTTCCGATGCTTGGCCCTTAGGTGGGTTTTGAACCCTGATCACTCTACCTCAGGTTTCATGTGGGCAATTCATTCTGCTCCCACAGTTATTCAGAAAAGCTTTTTATTAGGAAGCTGCGTCTGTTACAGGAATGACGGACGCAGACCTCTGGCTAGATCTGCACCCCAATTTTTGTACGTACTATGGTGTTGGAACAGAGCCACTCCCATTTGTGTATGTGTCCTCTGTGGCCTCTGTCAGGGCACAGAGACCAGCTGAGTTGTTGCTACAGACTGCCACCCCACATGCCTAAAACATTTACTATTAGTTCCTTTACAGAGGAAGTTTGTGGCAACTTGGTCTAAAGCAGTGGTCGGGAAATCAAGGCTCACAAGCCACATGCGGCTCTTTGACCTCTTGAGTGTGGCTCTTCCACAAAATACCATGGCCTGCGTTAGTCTATTTTGAAGAAGTGGTGTTAGAAGAAGTTTAATTTAAAAAATTTTTGCTCTCAAAAGAAATTTCAATCATTGTACTGTTGATATTTGGCTCTGTTGACTAATGAATTTGCCAGCCATTGGTCTAAACTCTAAAAGATCACTTTAAAAATTTTTTTTTTAAGTTTTCTCAAAAAATTAAAAATGGAACTCTCTTTTGACCAAACAATGCCATTTCTGGGAATATCTCTGAAGAAACCTGAAACACTAAATCTAAGGAACACACACACCCCTGTGTTCGTTGCAGTGTTATTTAACAATAGCCAAGATCTGGAAGCAGCTCAAGTTTCCATCAGTAGGTGAGTGGATAAAAAAAGCTGTGGTACATTTTCACAAATGAGTGCTACTCAGCCATAAAAAAAGGAGGAAATCTTACCTTTTGTGACAGCCTGGATGGACCTGGAGATTATGGTGCTAAGTGAAATAAGCCAGGCAGAGAAAGGATCACTTTTTTTTGAACTTCTCACTTCAGCTCTGTGTGGGTGGGATTTTGGACAGAGAATGCTCTCTGAGAGAGTTAGCTACAGCTGTGGGGTTACCATAGTTTGGATACTTTGCTGTTTATCCCCTGGAGTTTGTTAATCATGCCTGGTTGTGGATATGCAGTGATATGGCTTGGCCTATATTGAGTTTCAAAAATGTTTGCTTTTTTCACGTAACATAATAGTCTCCAGATCCATCCATGCTGTCTCTACAGGTTAGAGATCCACAGCAAATATCACATGATCTCACTTATATGTGTAATTAAAGAACAAAATAAACTGATGAACGAAATAGGACCTGAGGCATGGGTGCCTGGAACAGATAGATCTCAGAGAGGGGGTGGGGTGGGATGGGGTGGAGTGTACAGGAAGGGATCAACCAAAGAATATATATGCATATATGCATAGCCCATGGATATAGGCGGTAGTGTGGGGAAGGCCTGGGGCAAAGTGAAGGGAGGCATGGGGGTGGGGGGAAATGTGGGACATCTATAATAGAGTCAACAATTATAAACAACAAAACAAAACAAAATAAAACAAAAATTTTCTAGTCACTGTTGTAAGAGACGTAAATAAGGCCTGGAAATTATCATGGCCATTTAAAGGCCCCTATTTCACACCCTGCCTTCGGCTATAAATGATCCCTGCATGGAAAATATAACTCAGCTAACTGATTTTGATGAAAGTGAATGTAGCCAGTGAGAGTCAGTCAATGTGCTCAGCTGTGTTTGTCAAGTAAATGAAGGAACAAATTGAGCAAATGAACTGATGTCAAAATTTAAGTTTGAATTTGGGGCTAAATAATCTGTTTTGTTAAAGATACTGTTCATAGTTTTTTGTTTAAAATGGTTTACAACTCTAGCCAGTTTTGCTCAGTGGATGGAGCATTAGCCTGCAAACTGAAGGGTCCCAGATTGGATTCTGGTCAAGGGCACATGCCCGGGTTGTGGGCTCGATCCCCAGTGGGGGACTTGCAGGAGGCAGCTGATCCATGATTCCCTCTCATCATGGATGTTTCTCTCTCTCCCTCTTCCTTTCTCTCTAAAATCAACAAAAATATATTTAAAAAAATAATAAAGCGCTTTACACTTCCTTCTCTCTTTTACCTTCCCTCAAGGATCACTGTTCAATACCAGGTGGGAAGTCTCTAAGAGGGTTTGGTGGTGTGGCACTTGGGTCCCAAAGTATAGCCTCTCTTTATTTTGCAATTAGTATTTATTTCATCTGATAATTTCTCATTCAATGTCACCAAAATGAAAGATTCAGTAGAGAGATCAATCCTGTTTTGTTTTTTTTAAATGAGAAGAATTAAATGTGATCAGTAGCATCTAAGCCTGAGAAGCAAATCTGTTCTCCTTAGAAAAGAACATGTATGCGCCGAGTGGCCAGATTATTATGATCTCTGAACGCATAATAATCTGGCCACTCAGTGTGTGTGTGTGTGTGTGTGTGTGTGTGTGTGTGTGTGCGCGCGCGCGTATTAGAGCCCTGGTGCATGAATTCGTGCATAGGTGGGGTCTGGCCAGCCTAGCGAGGGGACATGGCCAGCCTGCCTGAAGTCAAACTCCTGGTTGAGGGGACAATTTGCATATTAGCCTTTTATTATATAGGATATACACTGTGTGCCAGATTATTATACATTTAGAGATCATAATAATCTGGCCACTCAGTGTATGTATACCTATGTATTGACCCTGAGTCCTCCTACTTGGGAACTTAAAAAATCGAAGCAGAACTTCAGTGTTACATTAGGCTTTTTCCTAATGGCCCCACTGTTACAGTGGCTGCGAGCAGGTGAGACATAATTGTTAGAACTGGAAAATTACTATGAAACCCAGAGGATTTCAGAAATAAAGAGCTGAGTCGTGGTAATGGAAATGCATTCCACAGGATGGAGTAGTGCTGATTTGATCACATTACCTGATCACACAGATCCCTGTGTGGGATCTTTTACTTAGCTAATCACGTATATTCAGAGCCTTTCATATGTCAGTCACTGTGACATGCCATGTTTTACTTTGATAGGGATGAGAGGCCACAGGAGGGTGTGCTCACATACACTCCTCACTTATCTTTGTTAACTGTAAGATAGTAAAGGGTTATCAGATGATCAACAGAATTAAGTTAGCTGCTACATGTATAGATTTGGGATTGAGGGAGAATATGATTTTTTTCATACTTTCATAAAGTATATATTTTGTAACTCTTATAGAATTATAGTAACTCTGTGATACAGACTCTGCTGGGTACTACTGAGTGTGCATTTGTTCTCCCACCCATTCCTTAACTCATCTTTATGGAGTACCCTTCCTGTGCCAGGTGCCATACTCGGTGCTAAGGAATAGATAGTGAACAAAAGCAAACCATTCCTTGCCTGTAGGGAACTCAGAACTTCATAGGGGAGACAGGGGATGGTCAAATAACATTCAAAGTGTGCTTGCCAGTTTAGTGAAGTAAATGACACAATGCCATGAGATCACAAACAGGTCTGGTGATCAGGGAGCATTCACAGAGAAGAAAGCGGCACTGAGGCTGGAACCTACAGGGAGAATGCTGAATAGATGGAGGTTGGGGAAGATGTGCAAAGGCCCTAGGGTCCAAAGGAACAGGGCACGTAAGAGGAATTGAAAGGAGGCTGCTGAGTGGGAGAAACACTGTGATACGGTGTCTCCAGCATGGTTGGAGTCATTGGCAGTGACCTTTGCATTATAGGTTCTTAGTGGTCATGTTAAAGAGTGAGTCCCCAAACGGTGGGGAGCTGCCGCAGCGCTTTAACCAGGGTGGTTTTACATTTGGAAAATGTACGTTTGGGTTTAGATGTGGGAGAGATCTCTCTGGTTGAAGTGCCGGTGTGGACACAGGAGGAAATACTCAACTTGGAGTGATCACTTTCCGTGGGTTTGTTTTCCTTCTTTCACTTTTCCCCTGGATTGTGGGGCTCCGGGTTCATTTAGTCTCTGATTATTTTTGAGGAGAAGAACTGGTCCTGGGTATTTATTAAAGGAAGGATGGGATGGAATGCTGGAATATTCCGGAAGAGTATTGTTTGGAATCTGGGGAATGAGTAGGAATACCATATACCAGCAACAGTGGGTTAAACAGGGTTAATTACAGTGCTAACAGGTGAACTGATGTCTGAAATGGCCAGTAAACCTTGGCCATGAAGGTTAAGTTCTTATTTTAAACTGATTTTTGCTTGACATATAGTAGAATAAAGTGTAAGAGGTTTCCCTTGGCAGCAAATCTAAAATGATGGAGCACTGAGGAATAAATTCTGACTCTGCAATACTCAGCCAGGCTAACATCAAAATAGGTAGGACACCTGGGTGACTAAGTGGCTAAGTGTGTGTGTGGGGGTGGGGGGGTGTGTGGGCAGGGGGGTGGGTAACTGTAAAAGTGTTTAACTTTGTGCCCTGCATAGATGTTAGCTATTATTTTAATGGCTGTTATTAATATCAATACCACTATTACCAACAGGAAAGATGTCATTGTTCTCCCACCATTTTATATTCATTCATTCATTTGTTTATTAAATTCAGCCTTTTAATATATGCTTATTGAGCACCAACTTTACCAAGTATTATTATACTAGAGACCTGGTGCACGAAATTCATGCACGGGGTGTGTGTACCTCAGCCCAGCCTACACCCTCTCTAATCTGGGACCTCTCGAGGGACTTTCCCCCCCCGCCCCCCCAATGGGATCAGGCCTAAATAGGCAGTCGACATCTCTCTCACAATCCAGAACTGCTGGCTCCCAATTGCTCGCCTGCCTGCCTTCCTGATAACCCCTAACCACACCACTGCCAGCCTGATTGATGCCTAACTGCTCCCCTGACAGCCTGATTTCCCTTAACTGCTCTCCCCTGGAGGCCTGGTCCCCTCAAATTGCCCTCCTTTGCAGGCCTGGTCCCCCCAACCGCCTTTCCTTGCAGGCCCAGCTGCCCCCAACTTCCCTTCTCTGCTGGCCTGGTCACCCCTAACTACCCTCCCCTGCAGGCTTGATCGCCCCCAACTACCTTCCCTTGCAGGCCTGTCCCTTTCAATTGCCATCCCTTGATGGCCTGATTGCCCACAATTGCCCTACCTTGCAGGCCTGATCTCTCCCACTGCCCTCCTCTGCTGGCCATCTTGTGGCAGACATCTTGTGTCCTCATGGGGACAGCC
Organism: Pipistrellus hanaki; assembly: GCF_964339955.1. Taxonomy (NCBI): domain Eukaryota; kingdom Metazoa; phylum Chordata; class Mammalia; order Chiroptera; family Vespertilionidae; genus Pipistrellus; species Pipistrellus hanaki. The sequence continues at coordinate 18,832,574 of NC_140508.1, read as the reverse complement.
ATCTTTGATCACATGGGAGCAGCCATCTTGTGTGTTGGAGTGATGGTAAATTTGCATGTTACTCATTTATTAGATGGGATAGAGGCCTGGTGGAGGCCAGCTGGTTTGCCCTGAAGGGTGTCCCGGATCAGGGTTAGGGTTCCCTGGAGGCATGGGGAGGCCTGGGCGAGGGGCCTGTGGTGGTTTGCAAGCCAGCCACACACAGTGGCGACCCAAGTGGAGGCCCTAGTATTTGGGATTTATTTATCTTCTATAATTGAAACTTTGTAGCCTTGAGCAGAGGCCAGGGCCAGCCAGCATGGGTGGGAAGTTTGGCTTCCTCCATTGCTGGGGGCAAACCAAGCCTCCTGCTTGCTCCAGCTCCATGGCCGATGCTATATTTGTTGGGTTAATTTGCACACTTGCTGCTGATTGGCTGGTGGGTGTAGTGGAGGTACGGTCAGTTTGCATATTTCTCTTTTATTAGATAGGTACACGTGTTGAGGATGTAACAATGATCAAAACTACATCCCACTCCCCATGAAGTTTATATTCTGAGGTGAGAGTGAATAAATAAATAAATGCATTATTTGGCCAAAGGAAATAAGAGCTAAGAAGAAAAATAAAGCAGGAAAAGGGGAAGGAGAGTAATGGGTAAAATCATCTGGGTAGTTCTGTCTGAGGAGATGCTGTTGAGCCAACATCAGAGTGGAGGGTGTAGATTAAGCAGATGACTGGCAAGATGGAGCAGCAGGTGCAAAGGCCCAAGGGCAGAAGGTGCTTTCAGGATTCCAGGAAAAGAAAGGAATGCTCTCCATGAGTCTGTTATTACAGAACCACTAATCACAGGAGTGGGTTCCTCTTCCAAGAGGCTCTGAGAGAAGTGACTGTCATCTACTTTCAGTTTTCTTTCTTTGTTCTGAGTTCACCTCCTTCCCACTACTTCTGCTCAGGTCAGATGAGCAGTCATTCCCATTCTAGGCAAGCATTCGCAGAAGGAATGTCTAGAGAGTTTTAGCGATTCAAAGTATTATTATATCTTCTTTCCAACCATTTTCAAGATTGACAAAAATCCCCATTTGTTTAATGACATGCTGAGCGGAGGGGCAGGCGTCCTGTTAAGCGGGAAACACAGAAATAAGCCCTGGGAGTTGACATGCTGACGCAGAAATTGAAGGAAGCATATCTTTGGATGAAACAGAACCACTCAAGTGACATTTTAAATGTTAGCCCCACGTTCGATAGATGTGTTCTCTGTCACGAGTATCCCCTCCGACACTTACTTGCATGGGATGTCTGTCATGTACTGGCTCTCTGCTGGGGACTGGGAAGCATTCTTCAGCGTGTCAGCATCTTGGTAAACATGTCAACGATTTGTGTGACCCACCACACGTGAATAAATGCTATGGATTTGGCTGATCGATTGTTATCCAGGGCCTGCCAGCGTGGGAGAGAATGCCACTTCCTATGTGTGGGCGGAAATGCAAAAAGAACACAAGTTCCCCCTGGACCATAATTTCACATTAAACAATCTAAGTCTGTGGAAAGTTCCAGTAACTTAATTACTGTTGATGATGATAATATGATTAATTAGAGCCACATAGGAATTAGTCTAATTTACTGCAGTGGAAGGAAGGAAAAAATAGGTTTAAGAGGAAAATGAAGTGAGTTTTATTATTTTATGCTGAACCGTTATAGTGATGAAAATTAAACAGCTTCCTCGTCCTTTTAGAAGAGAACCCGGAGATGCTATTAATGTTGCTGTGGGGCCTGGCAGCTGCCAGGCTTGCAATGTGAGCTCGCATGTCCCTCCTCACCCAGGCTCTGCCCAAGGCCTAGGTGTGACTAGAGTGTCCGTGTGGTGCCCTCCCTCTGGCCTGGCAGGCAACACAGAAACCTCCCCAGGAGACTGAGAGATGAGGGCCCCAAACTGCACAAATGCAAAGGGTAAGGAGATGTTTCACTACAGCTTCCCTCTTTTGCCTGTTATGTTGTCTCCCACCCAGAAATTAGTATGGCAACAAGCACGACATATCTGGCACAAAGAGGATCAAGCGGGAGGCTGTTTGGCTGCAGCCGGGCTAGGCAATGGGGTTGACGTTTGCTAGAATGTCCGGATACAACCACTCTGAGAGGCTGCCCCCAGGTCCCTGTGGCGAAGCCTGCAAAATTGCGAGCATTCAGCTCTTACAATTACCTCTGACTCGGCTGCCAAAACATATTTTCCGTCCATTTCTGACAGAGGCTTCTGTTTAAATAGAGAGGAGAAGAGAGATGATCTCTTTTCAAAGTGATTCCAGGCCGATTCTCCGAGTGCAAGCGGTAAAGTCGCCGAGTACAGCTGGAATGAATTGATTTCTCTTCGTTGGCAGCTCTGATCAGCCTTTTCCCAGGAGGCTGGGCTATAAATGGGAGGCAATCATGATGACATCCATATTTCTCAAGATGCTGCTTGGCTAATCCAGTCCATTTTCCATAGGTATTATCACTCCAGAAAGCTGCTGTGGCATCACTAGTTTTGAATTTTTTGTTTAGCCCTCTGTTCAAGATGAGGAATCTGCTGGGGGCTTTAGTGAGGCAGTCAGATTGCCAGAAAAGATGGAGGGACACTCTTTCCTTAATGTTATTTCTACAGAAGTGATGTGTTTTTCTTTCACCCAGACAAAAATTGCATAACCATTTGCCCTGTGAAATGACATAGCACATGCACAACATACAGAGTCACCAATTCACGTGCATAGACCCAAGTTCTGTGTTTATATGTCAGATCTGTGGAGCCTCGGGTTGTCATTTTGCATGTTTTGCTGGACTCACTGGCTTAGAGGTTCGTTAGGGTGAAGCGTGGCATATTTTCTTGACATCCCCATTACCTTGCTTGAGAGCTCTTAGCATTTTGACCTGCTTGACCCACTACCTGCCTCCATCCTGAAGCTGAAAGCTTTCCTCAGGCATTGCTGATTAATTTCTTATGACCTCAGCAATCTGAACTCTCCAATGTTTTGTTTTCACTTTCCTTTTTTACCTGTCAGACCTAGAGGCTCCACAGAGCTTGAGGTGGTATCCTAATCCATCTCTGTACTCTCCCTGTTCTTGACAGCATGCTCAATACAAAGTCATGAAATCAAACCTTTGTCCTTCCCCAAGGTGGCCCATGGCTACTTCACCGCACTGAGGGCCTTTCCTGATCACCCTGATCAAGATTGCAGTCCCCACCGTCACACACACACACACACACACACACACACACACACACACACACACACACACCCCTAGTTCTGCTTTTACTGCTTCATGGGCTATCTCACCACTTCTAACAGCGACATTCTTTGTTAGTTTTTCTCCTTCCCATACTGCAAGCTCTAGGCCAGTGGTCTGCATTAGTCAACAGAGCCAAATATCAACAGTTAGGATGATGAAATTTCTTTTGAGACAAAATTTTTAAAACTTAAACTATATAGGTAGGTACATTGTTATTAACTTAATTAGGGTACTCCTAAGCTGGCCTTTGCTAAAAACCCAAGGGCCAAAGAGTTGCATGTGACTTAAGATCCGCAGTTTGCCAACCACTGCTCTAGGAGAATAGGGATCATAGAGATTTGTTTTGTTTAATGCTGAATTTCCAGCTTAGGATGGTGTCTGAAACACAGCAGATACTCAGTACATTTCTATTCAATGAAAAAATAGTGCTTGATTAATAGAAAACATAAACATCACCCATAGCCACAACTAACATCATACTCTGTCTTGAGAGATTGAAAGCTTTTCCTTTGAAAGATCATGAGAAAAGACAAGGATGCCTTTTTTCACTACTTCCATTCAACTATAATCCATTGCCCGAGCAGTTAGGCAGGAAAAGAAATAAAATGCATTCAAATTGGAAAGGAATAGTAAAAAAAATTTTTTCTGCAGATGATAGATCTTTATGTAGAAAATCCTGCCCCCCCCCCACACACACACGATGAATTCAGCAAAATTGTGGGATATAAAATCAACATATACAAACTAGTCATGTTTCTATACATTAACCATAAATAATCTAAAAAGGAAACTAAGAAAGCAATTCCATTTACAATAGTATCAAAATAATGAAATACTATGAATAAACATAACAGAAAAGTCAAGAGATTTTTACACTGAAAACTACAAAACATTACTAAAAGAAACTAAGAAACACATAAATAAATGAAAATACATCCCATATTCATTAATTAGAAGACTTAATATTGTTAAGAGTCAATACTACCCACAGTAATCTACAGATTTAATTCAATCTCTGTCAAAATTCTAACAGTGTTTTTTGCAGGTAGTAAAATTTATATGGACTCTTAAGGGTCCATGAAAAGTGGAAAAAAATCTTTTAAAACTGGTAATAAAATTGGACACACTTCCTGATTTCAAATTACAGTGATGAAAAGAGTGTGATACTGGCACCTCCATAGACATTATAGACCACTGAAATAGAATAAAGAGCCCAGAAATCAACTCTTACATAACGGGTAAATGATTTTGACAAGTGTGCCAAGGTCATGCAATAGGGAAAGGACAATCTTTTTAACAAATAATGTTGGGAAAACTGGATATTCACCTGCAAAAGAATGAAGTTGGACTTGTGCCTTATACCATATACAAAAAATTAACTCAAACTTGATCAAAGACTTAAACATAAAACCCCAAACTATAAAATTCTTAGAAGAAAACATAGGATGAACTCTTCACAACACTGGATTTGGCAGTAATGGCTTGGCTATGACACTGAAAGCATAGGCAACAAGAGAAAAAACATTTGTGTGTGTTTGCCAATGTGTACCCACACACACCAGTGCACTGCTTGTTGTGTTGGCCTGACGTGTTGTAGGCACATGGAGAGGATGTAAATGAAAAGAGACAGACGGTTAGGGAACCCAACAACTAGTGAAACAGAGCTATCTGAGGATGTCTGAGCACTGTGGGAGGAGAGCAGCATGATTCTTCAAAGGATCCACTTGCCAGGATCATATGGTGTCAAGAAAATATGCACTTATGTTAATGAGTTGGGTTTCAAAGTAGAATTAGGCGCCATACAGGCAGAGAAAGAGGATTAGAGCATTCCAGCAAGATGGGTAGCATCTGGACAGAAATGGAACTGTGAAGGCTGTGTCAGTTTGGAAACAGTGAAGGAGTCTGCATCCCTGGTGAGAACATGAGGGCGGGGTGGACACTGGTGGTGTCTGCTCCCTGAAAAGGTGCTTTGGGGCCAGAACTTGGGGCTTCCTTCTTCTAGCTGACAGACAGCAGAGGTATTTCCCTTCCTGCCTGAGAGGTGGGGGTTAGTTTTTTTTAATAATGAGGATGACATTTTGGCTGCCACATAACATTAACACGGTCCCCAAGAGTCAGTTGTCGCTGCAGAAGTTGTAGCGTAGCCCTGGAAGAGGACCATTGAATGCTCTGAAAAAGTACTACCAGTAGTCAATGCCCATATCCTGATGCTCTAGGATTAAATTTAGTGTTTGTCTTGGGGGATTGTCTTTTTTTAAAAAGTTTTTAAAAAATATATATTTTATTGATTTTTTACAGAGAGGAAGAGAGAGGGATAGAGAGTTAGAAACATCCATGAGAGAGAATCATTGATCAGCTGCCTCTTGCACACCCCATACTGGAGGTGGGCCTGCAACCAAGGTACATGCCCTTGACCCGAATCGAACCTGGCACCTTTCAGTCCACAGGCCGTCATTGTATCCACTGAGCCAAACTGGTTTCGGCAAAGAGTGTTTTTTTTCTTTCTTTTTTAAAAAAATTAAATTATTATCTGTGTACATATCTTACCATTCCCCCCCCCCATACATACCCTCCCTCCCCAGAGTTTTGTGTCCATTGGTCGTACTTATATGCATGTATACAAGTCCTTTGTTTGATCTATTATCTCTCCCTACCCTCCCCGCTGTAATTTGACAGTCTGCTTGTTGCTTTACTGTCTCTATATCTATCTTTTGGTTCATCAGTTTTTAATGTTCTTTATTATCCATAAACTAGTGAGGTCATGTGATGTTTCTTTTTCATTGACTAGCTTATTTCACTCAGCATGATGTTCTCCAATTCCATCAGGTTGCTGCAAATGATGAGAATTCCTTCTTTTTTATGGCAGCATAGTATTCCATTGTGTAGATGTACCATAGTTTTTTGATCCAATCATCTGCTGATTGGTACCTAGGCTGTTTCCAAATTCTAGCTATTGTAGATTGTGCTGCTATGAACATAGGGGTGCATATATCCTTTCTGATTGATGTTTCTAGCTTCTTGGGATATATTCCTAGGAGTGGGATTACTGGGTCAAATGGGAGTTCCATTTTCAGTTTTGAGGAAACTCCATACTGTTCTCCACAGTGGTTGCACCAGTCTGCATTCCCACTAGCGGTGCATGAGGGTACCTTTTTCTCTGCAACCTCGCCAACACTTGTCATTTGTTGATTTGTTGATGTTGGCCATTCTAAGTGTGAGATGGTACCACATTGTTGTTTTGATTTGCATCTCTCGGATAATTAGTGACTCTGAGCATGTTTTCATGTGCCTTTTGGCCTTCTGTCTTCTTTTGAAAATATTCTATTTAGGTCCATTGCCCATTTTTTAATTGGATCATTCATCTTCCTTTTATTTGAAGAGTGGTCTTTTTCTATCTGTATACTTTAAAGTAGACCAATCAGTGAGCCCAGGGGATTTATTAATCTCTGTTGTCTAGAATAGTAATCTCTGGTAGCAATATAATGCAAGAGACATATATGCTTTTAAATTTTCTAAAGAAAGTAAAAAGAAACAGTTAAAATTAACTTAACGTTTTATATAACCAATTTTATTGCTTGTTGAAATAATAGTTTGACATGTAATCAATATAAGATTATTAATGAGGGTGTTTGCATTCTCTTTTTATATGTAGGTCTTGGAAATTCAGCATGTATTTTACACTTAGAGCACATCTCAAATCAGACAAGCCCCATTTGGAATGGCCGGTAGCCACACGTCAATGGCAGCTACCTTGTTGGACAGAGCGGGTCTAGAACATACAATGGTTTAAAAGAAATACATAATAGTCATGTGTCCTCTAACACTTTGGTTGGAATAAACCATGATCAGGATCAGGACCCTGTTTATAGACGTAACTCACAGCACAGATCAAATTACTTCTCTGGCATTTCGGAAGGTTTATGCTGATGGAGTATAATTTTCACTGACACTTCCATTTGCCAGGATCATATGGTGTCTAAAAACTATGCAGTTATGTCAAAACATGGTAATTATTCTCAGAAAAAAATCTTGTCAGGGATATGTATGCAGACTGTATCGCTGTCACCTCCACTTGCCAGCCTTGCATAGAGATGTTCTTTTGCATTTTCATCCCTGGCAACAGAAACAAAATTGGCTTCAGGATACACTCACACCACGTGGCCTTTGTTAGTTTGGGAGGGATTGGAGTTAGGAGATTATTTGGCCTGAAGGATAAACAAAAAAGTGGTCATTAACATCATTAAATATTTGCGGTAACAAACAATAAGCATGTATTAGACACTTCAATATGTGTTTGTATATATGTGTGCATTTCAACCCAACTTAATAGATGTAATGCTTACAGTCTAAATATAAGGACATGCTAGCCATTTTTCAAATTTCACCTCATTCCATGTCTTGCATGTTTTTAAAAATACAGATTTGGAATTCTCATTTCTCACATTACCTTTTTTCATTAAAATTTCTTCCATAATCCATATGTTTTCTTTCCTCAAAATACACATGATTTGGCTTTTTATCATAACCAATTAGGTTCTTTGTCAAAGGTATGAAATAACCATTTGAGGTGCAGCCTTCTAATAAAAATAACAAACTAGTTGGAAACCAGAGCAGTTGGAAAGAAAATAGGCCCTGAACCCAGGAGTTCAGCAGTTTTCAGAATTTGAACAAAAACAAGATCTTAAGAACAACTTATTAGACAACAGATATTTATGGTCTTCATGAAAGGACATTTTTTAAAGCTCTTATTTAACTTTATCTTGAAAATATTAAAATTTTACAAAATGTAAAGTGGTTTTAGAGGGAGAGATTGTGCTTTTAAAAGTGGTAATTCAACAGTGAAGGGGAAATGAGATAAAGACTAAAATTTGAGGCTGGGAAAAATAGTGAAGATCTTTGTATCTATTATATAAATTGGACGCTTTTGAGAAAGAACATAATCTGGAGCTCTCTTTATGATGCTGAAAGGTTGCTAGTTCTTGATGCAGTCTTGTGAGAGTCTGGAGGAGGAGGAGTATTACAAGCTTGGCTCTCTGAAGACCTCCAGCAACAGGAGGTTAGATTCCAATCGGAAGTGACATGTTAATAGGAAGTTAGAAACCTGGCTCATTCTCCCTGAACCTGAGCAAGAGGGTTCACCTGCACAGGAAATCAACACCACTTCCTTAAAACTCTGCCTTGTACAGGTGTGGGTGTCTTGTACTTCTTCCTTCTATCTCAGCCCCTTTTGCTTAAATCTTTCCTTTGTATTTATTTCAAAAACTGGAGCCTTCTCTTTTCTCCCATTGGTAGTCATTTCCTCTTGGCTTATGATTTAACTTCTAAGACTCCTGATGGATATGCCTTCATTACTTAATATAATTTTAAAGCACTATAACTTTTTTCTTTCTCTTTTTTTTCCCCCAAAAAAACCTGTTGGGATTTTGAATGGGATTGTGTTGAATCTATATTGAAGTTGGAGATAATTAATATCTTACCAATAATGTCTTCCAGCACGTGAACATGGTATATTGCCCCATTTATTAGGTGGTTAATTGCAGCAGTGTTTTGTAATTTTCAGTATATAGATCTTGCACATCTTTAATCAGATTTATCCCAGATACGTTGTATTTTTATTATATGTATTATAAGTGGTATTGCTTTTTTAAACTTCTTTATTTTTGGTATTTTTAAAAAATATCAGGCTTTGATTGTTCATTGCTAATGCTTAAAAATACAATAAAATTTTTGTACATTGAGCTCTTATCCTGCAGCCTGCTAAACTTACATATTAGTTATAGTAGTTTTTTGTTTATTATATTAGATTTTCTACATAGAGGATCATGTTGTCTGCAGACAAATGCAGTTCACTTCTTTCTTTCTAATTTGAGTGCCTTGTATTTATTTTCTTGCCTTATTTCACTAACCAGGACTTCTGTAATTTTGAACAGAAGTAGAGAGAATGAACATCTGTTTCTTGTTCCTTATCAGAGGAAAAACACTCAGTCTTTCACCATTAGTATGGTATAAGTTGTAGGCTTTTTCTATATGTCCTTTACATTCAAGTGAAGAAGTTCTCCTACATTCTTAGTTTGCCAAGAGTTTTTATTAAGAATAGATATTGATTTTTGACAAGTACTTTTTATGCATCTATCAAGATGATCATGTGGTTTCCTGCTTTTAGTTTGTTAATATGGTGGATTACATCCATTGATTTTAGAATGTCAAACCAACTTTAACTCGCAGGATAAATCTCAATTTGGTCATGATATATTATACTTTTTACATATTGTAGATTCTGTTTGCTAAAATTTTATTTAGAATTTTTGTAACTATGTTCAAGAGGAGTATTAGTCTATTATAGTTATTTTTGCTTGGTCTGATTTTGGTAGTTAACAAAATAATACTGGCTTTATAAAATAAATTGTATAGGAGCTGGAAGAATTTACGTAGGATTGGTGTCATTTATTAAGTATCTGGTTAGATCTTACCAACAAAGTCATCTGGGGGTAGAGTTTTGTTTATGTTAAAGTTGTTTTTTTTTTATCACAAATTCAATTTATTTACTATATATAGATCTATTCATTATTTATTTCTTTTTAAATAAGGGTAGTAGTTTGTGTTTTTTAAAGAATTTGTTCATTTCTTTTATGTTTTCAAATTTGCCATATCCAAGTTATTGATAACATTACTAAATATCCTTTAATATATGTATTAAATCTATATTGATGTTATTTCTCTCATTCTTGATCTGCTAATTTTATTGATAATCTGTAGAACCAACTTTGGTTTCATTGATTTTCCCTGTTGCTTTTTGTGCTTGTTTTCTATTTCATTAACTCTCATACTGATCTTTATTATTTTCTAACTTGTACTTGCTTTGGATTTAATTTTTAAGTACTGTATTGAGGTATAATTGACCTACATAAAGATGTATATAGTAAGTGTAGTAGACATTGATGAGTTTGGAGGTAGTATACATCTTTGAAACCATCAACTACATGCCATAAGCATATCTATTACCTCCAAAAGTTTGCTCCTGCTCTCTTTTATTTATTACTATTTTTGTGTGATAAGAACACTTAATGTAAAATTTATCCTTTTAGAAAAAATTAAGTATATAGTATAATATTAAATATAGACTATGCTCTATGATAGATCTCTAAGACTTATTCATCTTGTTTTACTGAAACTTTGTATCCTTTCACTAATAATCCGTTTCCTCTCCCCCACCCCGTACCTGGCAATCATCATTCTCCTCTCTGCTTCTGTGAGTGATTGTTTTAGATCCCTCCTATAAATAGTACCACAGAATACTTGTTCTTCTGTATTTGGCTTATTTCACTTAGTATAATGTCCTCTAGGATGGTTCATTTAAGTCATTGATTTGAGACTCTTTTTCTTTTTCAACTTACTCCTTACTTGGGGCATCCACCTAATTTGATATGGTATGTTTACTTTAATTCAGTTCAAAATGCTTTATAATTTCTCTTTACATTCTTCTTTTTCACTATGGATCATCTAGAAATGTAATAAACAACCACATATTTTATTTCCAAATAATTGGGAGATTTTTTTAGGTATCTACCGATGATTGATTTCTAACTTAATCCCATTGTGGGTTACATTGAAGTCAAACTGTGTACAACTTGATTTGTTTTAAATTAATTGAGACCAGTTTTATGACCCAGATATGGTTTATTTTGGTTCGTGGTTCCTGTGCACTTGCGAGGAACATGCACGCTGCTGTTGTTGGGTGTGGTGCTCCACAAATGTCTGCGAGGCCAAGTTGGTTGACAGGATTGTTTGTTTTTTTCACTTACTCTCTGTTTGTGATATCAATTATTGAGAAAAGGGTGTTGAAATATCTTTGTTCTCTGTTTTCTTTTGGATAGTTTCTATTACTATATGTTTAAGGTCACTAATCCTTTCTCCTGCAATATTTAATCTTTCATTAATCCTGTCCAATATATTTTCATCTCAAACATTGTAGTTTACTTAGAGAAGCTCAGAGGGAGTCTTGTTACTATCTTCCATGTCTGTACATAACTTTTTGAGCTATAGAATACAATTATGGCAATCGTTTCATGTCCTTGCCTGCCAATTCTAACATCTGTGTCAGTTTTGGGTTGGTTTTCACTAATTGATGTATCTCCTCATTATGGCTCCTATTATTCTGCTCTTTTCCTAACTAGTAATCTTCGACTGGCTCTCCAGACATTGTGAATTTTACCTGGTAGGAGTGGGTATTTTTGTATTCCTGTATATATTCTTGAGCTTTGGTGTGGGGTTCATTTAGGTTACTTGGAATTGCATATCTTTGTTTCAGTGCTGGCTTCTGGAGGAGCCCAGAGCAAGCCTGGCAGCTGCAGGGGATGGTTCACAAACATCAGGAGGGGCCGAATCAATGCAGGCAGAAATCCTTCTTTAATGCAATGTTATGAAAGAGGGAAGACAGAATTACTGCTCTAAAGCTCTCATCTAAAGATTAGATGGAAGCCTTGGAGGAAATGATCACAAAATAATTAAATCCATGATGATCTTAGTAAGAAGAAGCCAGAATATAAAGAGACTGTTTCAGGAAAGCAGATTTGCTTAGGTTTTGCTCTCCAGCTATTTTTTTCTCGACTGTTAGCTGATTAGTGACATATGAATGCAGATATTGGAGCTATCATTGAACAGCTGAAAGTTTTCTCCAGAAACAAATGAACCAGGGCCTTAAAAGAACAGAGATGATGAGAAAAGAACCAAGGACTTAGCCCAGGCTTCAGCAGTGGGCACATAGAGAATGAGGCCGGATCCTCAAAGATCAGTGCCATGAGACAGCCCGTGACACGGGTGATTTCGAGAGGGCCAACTTTGAAAGGAAGTTGTTGCCAGCAAAGGAAGAGAAAATAATCAAAAACAAACAGAACATTTTATATGTACTGGGAAGGATCAGAGAAGTAACTTTTTTGACAGATGAAAGCTTTTAACATCTCACTTCTGTTCTTTCAGAAAAGATCAGCAGTGAACATTCAGCTACAGCCAGTTATTGATGTTGGGAAGGAAGGCAAAACCCCGTTAGGGAATGATGTGGTCCAGGACGACCCAGAAACATGGCGAGTGCTGAGCTAAGTAGGGGCTACCACAGTGCTATCCAGTAGAACTTTCCATGTGGTGGAAATGGCCTCTGTCTGCACTGCCCAGGACCACACTCACTGGCCACGTATGGCTGCTGAGCACTTGAAAGGTGACTAGTCTGACTGAGTAACCGAATTTTTTACTTTATTTAATTTTAGTCACAGGTGCTAAATGCTTCATATTAGACAGCCCAGGTCTGGTGTATGCACCCACAGGTAATTTGAGCTCTATGGAGGGTCTGCTGGCCTGTCGTTTTAGACATCGCATAGGACAGAACCAGAAAACTGGGAAGGGCCTGTATTGTTCCTCTACTTTTCTATGAGAAGTGTAACCCTGGCACAGGCTTGTCCAGTGCCTTACAGTATGTGGGGGACAGTAGCTACACCATAATTAACTATTATACAACATCTTATTTAGCTTTAATGTAACATCTTAATGCCTGTAAAATTTGTCATTGTTTAACTTATTCATTCGTTCAAGGAGGAGTTATTGAGTAAAATGTTGTATGAGTTCAGTTCTTGGGACAAGGTGGTGAACAAAACAGACGCAGTGTCTGTCTTCATCTTCATGGAAACAGTAATCTAGCCAGAGGAACAGACCTGAGGCCAATAATCACGCTGACTTATTTGATCTGAATTATGAGAAGTACAATTGGGGGTGGGGGTAATCCTCACCTGAGGATATTTTTCCATTGATTTTTAGAGGGAGCGGAAGGGAGGGAGAGAGACATAGAAAGAGAAACATTGATGTGAGAGACACACGGGTTGGTTGAATCCTGCATATGCTCCAACCAGGGCTGGGGATCAAGCCTGCAACCGAGGTATGTGCTCTTGACCGGAATTGAACCTGTTACCCTTTAGTCTGAGGGCCGATGCTCTAACCACTGAGAAACCAGCTAATGGGACAAGTAGAGTGCTGTGAGCACAAATAATGGGGACTCAGAGTAATCTATGGATAGCAGGGGCACTTTCATGAGACAGTGGCCCCTAAGTAGGAGTGTGTCTGGCGAAGATGTAGCCCAGGTGGCCAGGGACAGGCGTTCCAGGCAGAGGGAGCAGAGGTGGGGTGGCTCTGGGAGGGGAAGGACTTTCAGGTGCCTTAGGAACCATAAGATGCCAGTGGAGCTAGATTTAAAGAATTAGAAATATTGTGGGGGAGGGGGTTAGAGTGTTTGGGGACAAAGGACTCAATGGGCCTTTTTCCAACATTCTATTATCAGCAGTGGAAACTTTTAGTCAATAAAATACTATGGGAACCCTCACAATAAAACAAACGAAGGCATTTATGTAGCATGTCCTGCAAAGAGCCCCTCCCCTGATCTTTGGAGCCCAAGGTAACAAGCTGGAAAACACTGCTGGCACCAGCTCTTCTCTTTGCACAGATGAGAAAACCGAGACTCAAGGCGAGTGTGTGACTGGCAAAGGCTTGATAAAGGCACAGAAACCAGCACTGTGGTCTTCTTGTCCCCACTCCCACTCTGCCATGTGCTCCTTCCGCTTTCCTGCCAAGAAAAACCCTGAACCTGCCACCTGGCATTCCTGGGCACCTCTTTCAGGATTCAGTTCCATTCAGCAAACACTTCCCAGCACCTAGCACATGTGCCAGGTACTCTCCTGGGAGCTGGGGACATGTCAGTCAACAGCACAGGCCATACTTCCTTGTGGAGGTAACTGTAAGCTTCTACTCAGACACTGGACTATTGGGCTGGATAAGCCTTTCTATTTGTGGAAATCCTTAGTTTCTTATGACATGGCACTGTGGGCAGATAAAAATGTCCTTAGCCACTGGCCATAGTGGTGTAGGTAAAGGTAGAAAAGTAAGTGATCACTGACAGCCACCAAGTACAAGGTATTTAGTAAGTAAACCTTATTATTATTATTTTTTTAAATCACATATGAGTGTTGACTCCAATAATGCCGGCAGTATGGGAGAGCAGCAGGTCATCCACAAAAATCTGTTCTGCCTCTCCCCATAAGCCAGCTTCTTATACTGGGTAGAAGGACAAAGATTACATGGAGAAGTAGGAATTACAGGCATGGGAAAGTAGGCAGGGGATAATCATCAGAGGTTACAAGGCATGCGGGCTGAGGGAGGGGGTCGCAGAGGGCAGGTGCCTCCAGGCGCCCCAGGACCAGATTACAGGCAATAGGGGCTGGGGGTTGTAAAGATAAGGTGCCTCCCGGACTAGATTGCTTCAGCAACAAGATTGTCAGTCTTTCCATAATGATAAGCAGTTCTCGGGAAAGCCAGATGGACTGCATTCCAATGCCAGCTCCCATGTTACAGGGCACACAACTCCCAGCCAGGTTAGAATGTGCTTTCAGTCTCTTTGGGGTCTCCACTTTCCGTCCTCAGTCATCAGGGTTTTCTCCAGCGAGTCTGCAGTTGATTACTCAGGGAGTTTTTCTGTATTTTAGTTGTAATTCCAGTTTGGTCCTGGCAGCATCCACATACTCTGCCACCATTTTTTATCTCTGTAAGTAGAACTTTGATAGGAATTAGCAGGAAACAAGATTCTACAGGGGGTCCTCGTGTACCCTGGTTCTTTCCCTGAGCTTCCATCGGCCTCCCTCATTTTTGTTAAATTTGCACCAGCTCAAGCTGGTGACTTGGCCATGAGTTTTAATCCAGTTTCATGCAGACTCCAGTGCAGGCTGGGTCCAGGGATTGGGTTAGATGCCCCCGAAAACCAGTCACTTGTGGTCTGCTGCAGGTACAGCCAGTCATCTTGCAGTGCATCTGCCCTTCATGAGAGCGTTGGTGTGAGCGCTCCCCTCACTGAGCTGTAGACCTCGCCCTGGACTCCAGGATGCTGCCAGGACCAAACTGGAATTACAACTAAAATATAGATGACCTTGTACTCCTGGTTTCTTTTAAACCTATAGGCTAAAGGTTTTTAAAACCCCACTCAATTTCCTTTTACCTCCCCTCTCACAGCACTTAGGATAGAGACCACAGACATGACCCACCCCAAAAACCTTCCCCAGCGACCCTGACCAGTTCCCAGGTGTCCCATAGCCTTAGCGTAGGCTTTTGAGGGGCATGGCTGTCTCTGAGAGTCAGGAATTGCCCTTTTCCCACCTTGAGGTTGTCTGGAGTCTTAATTCTAAGATCTACTGTATTTCTCCTTAGTCCCTGGTCATCATGTCACCGAGAAGGCCCGCTATTGGCAGCATCTCCAGCATGGGGGTAGCTGTGGGTATCACTGAACCCAGGCCCTGGGAATCCCCCTGCACTGCTTCTTCCGCCAGGTTCTGCAGAAAACCAGGACCCACCAGTGCCTAGGCCATCAGTCCAAATTCCATCTTACCATTCCCTCTGCAAGGAGTGGCAACCTGGCTTAAAGCACAATAGTGGGAGCCTAATTTCAGCTGAATTTACTGTTGGTGTTTCCTCTGCCTTGCCATTGAAATTCATCCTGACATAAGTAACTTAATTCCTAGGAGTACATTTGGCACCAGCACTGTTTCCAAACCAGTTTAAAATAAAATCCCAACCCTTGAAGTGTTTGAAGAATTTAAATTGTATTTTTACCAAGGAAACTTACTAAAAGCTGCAGCTGCCTTGGCTAATGGGACTGTTCACACCAATCAGTGTAAAATTAAAATGTTTTTGTTTGTTTGTTTTCTGGAGGGACTTTAACACATGGATTTAGAAATGTATTTATGTTTGTTCACTGATTGGTTTCCTGTGCTGAAGGATTCTATTAATAAAGTAATAACTACTGGGTCAGCAAATGGAATTTCAAAAGGCCCCTCTGAAAATCTGATTTTGAATACCTCATGGAGCTTGAATCTTATGCCTGTCCTTTCTTCTTCATTTGATTGCCTTTGAGAACTTAGAATTCAGTCTGAGAGGCTTAATGGTTTCAAAAATATTGGGGTGATCCAACCCAAATTACTCAGCATTTTACCAGAATGTCTAGGGTTCTGAAATATATATGATTGAGGTGTTGGGGAGGAGAGGGAGGAAAGGAAGGTTGGAGAGAGAGAAAATGAAAGCATTTGAATATTGGTGTCAAATCATACCCCATCTGGAAGATTCCAATTTCTCTGAAATTCCATGCATCTTTGTTCTTACATGTGAGGACATTTCTCAAATTATAGAGGATTTGCAAAGTTGATTTACAAATGGAGAGACTGGAGTTCAATTTTATAGCTTTTCTGCCTCTCCCCTTCCTTTAATGTCCATATAAGAGACTAAGAGAATTAATTTTCAATTTTCATCTAGGGATTCAGGCCAATTTCATTCAGAAATGTTTTTGAGAGCCCATTCTGTGCTCGTCCACTCCGAACAAACAGGATGTGATTTCTACCGTAAAGGAGTCTATAGCTCTGTGGGGGATGAGGACACGGGTGACAAAGTTATTACAACATGGAGTGACCAGTGCAGTGAGAAGAGGAGGCACATGGCACAGGAGGGCAATAGAGTGAAAGGAGCACAGAAGAGGAAAGGGTTATACTTGAGGATCTGTAGCAATCTCTGTATCCTCCGGGGCCAGTTCAGTTCCCCCAACTGGCAAGATGCATCGCCATAGCCTTGACATCCCAATGAGGTTATTTAGCTGCTTTTTCTACTGAATGTGAGAGAAGCCTCCCATCCTTCTTATAAAGTACAAGGTTGCAAAAGATGCATACAAGCCTTGGGGTTAGATCCAGTAAGAGATGCAGTGGGCAGACATGGGGGCTCCAAGGTCCCCCCTCACAGACATACATCTCCAGTCAATCCCACCCCTCTTTTCTGTTGATCCCTGACAAGATGGTAAAGCGTTTCTACCGGTCAGGGAGGGGTGCCTGTTGACTATGGTCAGAGGGTCTGTTTCTGAGAATGAGTAGGGAAGTGGGGGCTTACTGGGTTTATTGATCCAGGAGCAACGGAGGCCCCCAAAGACCAGAGCCCGTTCTAGTCAGCTGGGCGAGCATTTGGGCAGCGGTGCTGAGAGGCTGCCTGGGCAGGTCCAAGGTAAAGAAAGAGGCAGGGGGTCTTCTGTGGTGATCAGCTGAGAAACGGAGGTGGGAGATTTTTGGATGGTTGAATGTACCTTCAGATGGAAAGCATTCGTCATCTTCCGTTTCTCTGTATCCCAGTGCCGTGTCCCAATTTCTGCCTTCCTCCTGGGAGTCCAGAGAGGGGCGGGCCATGCTCTGATGGTGTGTCTCCAGCTGCTTCAGGCGCCGAGGGAGGCCACCTGGCAAAGAGGAGCTGCCTTTTATGTCAGAAACACAGAGGGGAAAATAACAACAAAGTTTTCCTGGCTTCAGAAGAGAACTACAGGGAAGAAGCAGCCAAAAAAGATCTTTGGGGAGAGTAAATGAATCACAAAGGTGTCTATTTTAGGAGTCTAGTTCCTGGCGATTAATCTCAGGCGTGGGAAGAAAAAAAATGAAGTGAGGACAACAATCACAGTGATCATTTAGATGTGTCAATATCCCCCACAGTCCATGTTTATACTTCCTTTCCTCTCTCCACCATATTGATTGCGGAACCTTTGAGAGTTTGATCAGGAAATGTTGGCAGAGGCGTGTGTCTGTTATGGTGCCTGCACCCTCACTACCTCATCACCCCAAAAGAATGGGGCTGCAAGTGTCACTGAGATGGGAGCAAGTTTCCATGATCCTTTCTTCTTTGGGGTTCGGGGTGCCGCAGGGGTAAGGGCTGCTGCCAGTTCCAAGGGAACCTAGTGGTTTTTTAGGAGTAAACCTGTAAAACTGGTTCCTTCTGTGAACATTCTGTAACACTTAAAAATACCTACTGTTTGCAAACCACCTCTAAGAATAGAAGATGGAGGACTAAAAAAAAAAAAAAAAAAAAAAAAAAGTGGGAGAAAATGTGGAGTACAAATACCTTTACACTTAAGGCACTAGAGAATTTTTTATGTTTTACTTTATCTGTAAAAGAAACAGACTCATGGAAAAACATTTGTAAGACACTCAAAGTATAAAGAAAGATGTCATCTTAATTTTAATACTCAGATATATACCATTAATGTTTGGCACATTTTTGTGGTAATTTTCATGTCATCAAAAGTCTTTAGAAACATGTTTTTTTAGTGGCTGCATGATATTTCACCATTCAAATAACATTAACACATATAAAGATTTCCCATTTTCCTCTGTATTAGAGTTGCTTTCAATTTTTAATATTATAAATAGTATTCTGATGACCATTCTTTGCAAAACTGATGTCTCCATTCCTGTAAATGTCATCAGGAAAGATTTCTTGAAACAAAATATTGGTCAAAAACTTACGGATATTTTTAAGATTGAAGATATTCTCTGATATAAAGTACATCCATATAATGTAGCAAATGTTATGTAGAGTAACTCATCAAGGAAATGATATTGCTGTTCATGCTTTCATTCATTTGTTCATCACTCATTCCTTCAGGAAACATTTATTGAGCTCCTGCTGTATACTTTCAGTGTTCTGGCCAACAAAGTTATAGCAAAAAAACAAGAGAAACAGTTTGGTTGGAGGTGAAAGAAACACATTAAAGATACACATATTTTCAGGCACTTGAGTGAGGAGTTCAGTGGTCTGGAGAGATGGCATTAAGAACAGCTAGTGTGGCTCAGCGGTTGATCCTCAACCTATGAATCAGGAGGTCACAGTTCTATTCCCAGTCAGGGCACATGCCCATATTGCAGGCTCCATCCCCAGTGTGGGGCATGCAGAATGCAGCCGATCAATGATTATCTCCTCTCTCTTTCTCTTTCTCTCTCTCTCTCCTGCTCTGAAATCAATAAAAATATAATATTAAAAAAAATGACTGGGGAACACATAGCTTCTTTAAATTGTCAATCCAGGGAGGCCTTTCTGAGAAAGGTGGGTCTTGAACTACAAGGACATGCCTTGCAGAGACCTGGGAGTTGACCTTTCCCAGGAGAGGAGCCGCAGATTCACAGACCCAGCCTGGGTCCCCTGTTTGAAGGTGAGGGAGGGCAAGGCAGGGCTGGAGGGGCAGCCACGGCGGGCTCAGTGGAGTTAAGGAAGCAGGAATGCGGCGCACATGTTGATGCTGAGAGATCTGAAGGCAGGATGTACCCCGTCAGGTGGAGACCAGGGTGTGAAGCTTTGGCCACTGTGTCCTAAGAAGAAGGAGGACATTCTCTGCCTGTCTGACCACGAAACTGGAAAAGGTTCAGGGCACATTTGTGGGTGAGCCCTGAGTCAGAAGGTTAGAGCCCTATTAAATCAAACATCTGTTCACAGAACAGGTTGAGGGAGAGAAATTCCTTGTATTACTATAGCAACAAAGGGAAAACAACCCAAGTGTCTGGCTAGGAAATGATGCAGTAAATTAGAGTAGGTCCATAGTGTAAAATATCATGCTACTATTTAAATCATGGCTGTGAAAAATCTTAGTAACAAAGGGAAATGCTGATAAAGCTATATTAACTTAAAAAAATACCTAAAATTAGCCTTTGGCAGTTTGGCTCAGTGGGTAGAGCATTGACCTGAGGACTGAAGGGTTCCGGGTTTGATTCCAGTCAAGGGCACGTACCTTGGTTGCAGGCTCGATCCCTGACCCCGGTTGGGGTACATGCAAGAGGCAACCAATTGATGTGTCTCTCTTGCATTGATGTTTTTCTCTCTCTCCCCCTCCCTTCTACTCTCTTTATGTTTGTTTGTTTTTAAAATATATTTTATTGTTTTTGTACTGAGAGGAAGGGAGAGAGATAGAGAGTTAGAAACATCGATGAGAGAGAGTCATCGATCAGCTGCCTCTTGCACACCCCTTACTGGGGATATGCCCGCAACTAAGGTACATGCCCTTGACCGGAATCGAACCCGGGACCCTTCAATCCCAAGCCAACGCTCTATCCATTGAGCCAAACCGGTCTCGGCCCTTCTACTCTCTTTAAAAATCAATGGAAAAATATCCACTGAGGATTAGCAAAACACATCTAAAATTATATATAATAACACAGTTATATAAAAATATATACATGCACAAAATATGTATGGACTAGAGTGGTCTCAGATGTTAACAGTGTATGTCTCTACCTGGTAGGACTATGGTTATCTTTAATTTGATCTTTATACTTTTCTGCATCTTCCACATTTTGAAGGATGTATGCGTTACATCTCTGATCTGAAAAATAAAATAGATCGACGCTGTTTTTGAATGCCAGAATCCGATGAAATTCATCCTGCAGATATTCAGTGGCCGACCAAGGGACAGGAGTAGGAGTAGGAGCCTTAGAAAAACCGTTAAAAGGAGCCTGGGAACAAAGCAAGCGCCTCGCAGGGAGCCAGAAGATTTTGTCAAATGCCTTGTTAGAGGCCTGGAAAAAGTACTGAGAAAGAAGAAAAGAGCCGTGGTTCCCAGAGGGGAAAAATAAACTACCACCTTGACAAAGAGGCGGCATTAGACAATGTTCTTGAAGAAACTGACCCACTCTACCCCCCCCCCCCCGAAAAGATAAGAGAGGGGAAGGAAAAAAGGAAGCAATTGCATTGCTCTGCCTCTCAGCACACATTTAGACAGAAACAGAAAACGCTGTGCTCTTGCCTGAGCTGTTAGATGCGACTCAGGCCATGTCACTGGCAGGAAGATGAGTCAGAGGAAGAGGAAATGCAGGTGCGTGGGAGAGGAGACAGCAGGGGGTGATTTGAATATTTATCACACCCCCATCGGGTGCACACGCTCTCCATCTTTACACATAAGTGAAGCAGAGCACAGAGCACTCAGGCCACTTGCCCAGCTCTGATTTCAAGGCCCAGAGGGTTAGTCCATCCCTCCCGGGTGGCCTGGACTGGGGGTGCAGTCACCCCCTTGTTCGCACGTTGGAGTGCCCCCCATGATCCAGGAGCTGTGGAGTTCGGACTGTGGAAAGAGTGATGGTCACTTGAAGACAGACTTAAAAGATGAGAAAACATTTAGTCTGGGAGGCAATAAGTATATGTCAGATCATGAAATGATTGAGGGGTGGAACTGAAGGAAGTATGTCTGTGTTTCTGTCAGGTCTTTGGATTTGCAGAACCAGGTTCGGTTTTGCTCCCCAACACCAACAACTTGTCAGGCATATAGTAGGTGCTCAGTAAATGCTGAAAACAAAGGAACAAAGGGATCCAGTGGACAGTGGATTTAAGATACCTTATGAGTTGACACTAGAAACATCTTCACTCACAAATTCACTCATTCTTTCCTAAAAATATTTATTGAACATTTTTTATACAAGGCACCATCTTCCAAATAAAAGCAAGTACATAACACGTCTGAAGAAATCGATGTGCCTGCATGGGATTGTGAAAGGGAGTCGAGGTGGGAGATGTAAACATTCTGCCCTTTTGAGATGGAGTACACAGAGAATCCAAACAATCCCTTCCTGCCTCCCTCGGTACCTCAGAGTGGCCGTGCACATTGCTCTGGTTCTGGAATCCAGTCCAGTTGACAGTTTCCTCTCTGCTGCTCTGGGCAGTGTCCTGAACAGAGCCAAGGCGGGCCCTCTGCTGGCTGCTGTGGAGGAAGTCTGCTTGGCCCTGCGGTGAGTGCTCCCAGATCACTCTTCTTCCTGAGGTAGTGAACTGCCCTAGTGTTCAGGCTTCTTCTTCAGCAGAGAAGATGGGGTTTCTGAAGGGAACAATAACTCTATACACTGACAACATTATTTTCTAGTACAAGTCTTCAGAACCTTATGGTTATGTTAGTTGTCATGTTACTTGGCAAGTAAATAAAATCAATATTTGGGGTACTGTCAAAATATCTTTGCCCAGCCGGTGTGGCTCAGTGGTTGAATGTTGCCCCATGAACCAGGAGGTCATGGTTCAATTCCTGGTCAGGGCACATACCAGGGTTTCAGGCTTGATCCAGGGGGCATGCAGGAGGCAGCCAATTAATGTTTCTCTAGCATCAAGTGTTTCTCTCTCTAGCCCTCTCCCTTCTTCTCTCTAAAATCAATAATTTTAAAAAAATAGTTTAAAATTTAAAAAAAAAATCTTTGGACTTTGCCTTAGCCATCATTGGTCTGAGGATAGCTTCAGATCAATTCTAGGTCCAGATACTTCCAGGGCATCCAGCAGCAAGAAGAGAACTGAATTCCTCAGGCAGCTCAAGCCTCTGGTCTTTGGGACAATTTCATTCTGATGCGGGAGTGAGTCAGGCAAGCTTGAGGTAGAAATGACTTAAGAAAAAGAAATAGAGAGCAATGGAGGGGTCACTAGACAGCATCTCATTTGTCTCTTCTTTCCCCCCCCCCCCCCTCCCGGAAGCATTAGCCATCTTTCTATCTGTTTGAATGATAGTGGGTTATGGTTTGGAGAAGTGAAAACCCAAATGTCCCACTTAACAGCCTCTGATGAAGTCAGTCTCCCACCTCTGAATACTATAGCTGTGGGCATGAAGACACTGAATTTCCCTTGACACTTCCAAGAGACTGGAGTTTGTTTTTAACATATTTGGTGAAGGTACATTGTGTTCATGGCAGGGCCTATCAGGGAATAATACATTCAGAGCGTGAGCTAAAGAAGGGTTTCCCTGTATCTCCCTCCCCACACTTGTCCTTCATCACATTTTAACTGTGAATAGACACCGGGTCGTAGCCTCTCCTTCTTCTGCAACAATTGGAGGAGGAGAGCACTGGGCCCATTTCAAACCCCAGAACCTGGGAGTGTAGAGAATCTGGCCTGCGAATTTATCTCATGTTATTTTTGTTCATATTCATCCAATGCATTTTTGTTTCAAGCCCAATGAAATTAAGCCCTAACAAAATGAGTCAGGCAGAGGGAGTGACCCAGAAAAAGATAAATGCCCTGGTTGGGGGGCAGGGAGGGGCCGAAAGCTCATGGAGTAAACCTTCTTATAGGACAGGGATGGGAAAATAACCAAGATTGCGACCATTGTGTTGCCCTCGTGGGTGAAATGCCAAAATTAGAAATGAAAAAGGGAAGGAGGAGGGTTGAGGGAGAAGGAGGGGTGAGGGAGAAGGAGGGGGAGTGAGAGAAGAAGAACCGCCTAAAGCCAGCAGCATGGCTACCAGTCCTGGTGACATTATTTCAGGACATCTCAGAGCACAGGGCAGGGGAGCTTATTTTGGATGCCCTTTTTGTCTTAATATTTTGCAAGGAAGGAGGAGATGGGCTGCTTGCTCATGGCCTAAAGCTCCTGTGCTTCCCACATGTAGAGTAGCAGCTTAACATCTTGCAAATCAACCCCTGATCAGCTTCTAGGCACTAAACTGCCACTAACTGCTTCCTTCTCTTCGACATATCTCTGATAAACACATTGCAGTGCATTCAGGATAAAAGCAAGAGATAATCAGAATTGGAAACTATCTCTTAAAGGGGGAAGAGCATTCTGACTTGACACTTGCTAAGGGAATGCACCAGCTTGGTACAAATGCTCTAATTTAGGGAGGTCTACACATGCCCGAATGGGACACTCCCACAATGTGTTAGCTCCGGAAGTAAGGTTCAACCCTTTTGCCTTTTGGCCACCTACTCAGTCACTGACAAAGGCCAAACCCACAAGTGTAAGGCTGGGGAAATTGGATGGACCTATGGAGTTATGTTTTGATAAGTTGAGTCCCTTTTCTGAAAACAAAAGAAGAAAATGGAAAAATGAGAACATGAGTTTTTGATACCTCATGGAGTATCTTGGGCAAAGCCAAGATGCGATGAATATTTGTTGTATAAGTAAATAAATGGTGCCAGACATGGAAATTCTCTGGTTTCTATGACACTGGAAAAGTGCAGAAGAATTAGACAAAATACTGAAGGGCTAGAAAAATTTTCCAACTCCTCCTCAAGGAGATTATCAACTTCTAGGTGTGCTCTCTGAGCTGCTTTCTAGAAGTCCTGTCCAGACTGAAGTTGCAAGTTGCAGCTACAATGATTTCCTCCTCTGATTCCTGGTTTGAGTTTCTGTCAAAAATTCTGACACCCTGTAATCACCTCTTACTTTACCCTCAGGTCCACTTTCGCAGCACAGACTAATGATTATCTTCTCATTTGCAACTTTCTGTTCTGAAGCAAGTGAAGAGAAGGAGAAGCAAAAGTCTCTGTGACATTCCTCTGCCTTGCTCCTAGAACAGGGGTGTTTTAGTAAAGCTCTCTGCTGGACTCGTTTAATGGAAATACCCCTAGGGAAAGCACAGCGACGGTCATCAATAGGTTTGACACCATAACATTTTGAAATTTATCCTCATAATGCTATCGCATTAACAAAATTAACAGGCAGACATCAAGCTGGGAAATGTTTAAAACAAGCAGGACAAAAAAGATTAATATTCCTAATATATAAAGAATTCACACAAATCAATAAGAAAAACATTAAGACCCAAAATAGATACCAGGGTAAAGGACAAACAGATCTCCAGAGAGGAAATGCAAATGGTGAGTCAACCTATGATAAAATGTCCAGCCTCACTGATTTTTAACAAAAGGCAAATTGAAATAGTAAGGGGACATCATTTCCCCTGTCAACAAAGATTCTAAAATGACGGCCCGGAAAGAGTGCAGTGACATAGAATATCATGTGCTACTCAGGAAAAGCAAGACTGTCTAGAAAACAAGTAGCCTGTACAAGGTGAGAGCTTTAAATGCTGCTGACCTTTGACCTAAGAACTCTGCTTCTAAAATTGTATCTTGCAGGGGTTAAGGTACATTTGTGTACAAAGACATTTATGTAGAAGGACATTCTTAATGGACATTTGATTTATTTAATACTTATTATTAAAGAGCCAAAGTGTCCAAAATGGTGAGAATGTGTCAATAAATATGGCTTATCTGTTCCGTGAAATATAGGACCATTAAAAATGATATGTGTAAAAAGTTTTTCATGACATAAAAAAATCATTATGATAGAACAGTAATAGAAAAGGTAAAAAATATCAGCACTTATGATTTCATCTCTATTTTTAATGTGTTTTTTAGTGAAGAAGGGAAAGGGAGAGAGAGAGAAACACTGATGTGAGAGAGAAACACTGATCAGTTTGCCTCCTACAAGCCTACTAGGGATCGAGCTCAAAACCTTGTCATGTGCCCTAACCTGGAATCAAACCAGCGACCTTTTGGTGCATGAGATGATGCGCAATCAATTGAGCCACACAAGCCAGGGCTTGTTCCACTTACTTATGCATTCAGTGGCTGATTCTTGTATATGCCTTGCCTTGGAATTGAACTCACAGCCTTGGCAGAGTGGACCAATGCTCTAACCAACTGAGCTACCCTGCCAGGGCTAATGCCTCTATCTTGAACCAGAACCACTTCAAGTTCTTTTTATTTTGAAAATATAAGTTACACTATAATATAAATTAGCAACTATAATATTAATATACTTGGACATGTTTGTGAGGTGTAGAAGTTAATGAAAAACATCAGACACGTTTGAGTGTTTGTCGTGTATATGTGTGTGCTCTGCTCCAGAGTGTAGACACAGTTGGTTTTAATGTGTGTCCAGCAGGAGGGATCTGTGGGGAGTAAAAGATCCTAGTGATCTTGGGAGTGTGCACTCTCATGCATATACTGGTACACACATACACAGGTGAGCACACCTATGCCTGCTTTCGTGTCAGAGTACACACACGTACACCCAGCTGCTAGACTTTCATTCTGTGTAAAACACAAGCCTCAGGTCATATCCTTTCCTCCCCTAACGTGCCTAGCCTCTTCCGAACTGTGTGGACTCTGGGCCGAGACTGTGCAGTTAGTCTCTGGAGTAGATTGAGAGACAGAGGCCTCCTAACAAGCCTTTTTCTTTATTCTTAGAGGAATTCTTTATTTAATAAGTGAGGCAAAATTTTATTATGGATCCCTGGACCCTGTCTGATGCATCTCTACAAAAAAATTAAGGTGGAAACAAGTGCTTCAGCCATACTATTTGTTTTTCTGGAGACAAACCAAAAAACATCCATAAGTATTCAGAATTTCACTTTAAAAAGGCTCAGGATTGAAACCACCTGGCAGAACTAACTCTGGAGCCCTGTCCAGGGACACCTGCCCTCCTGATGTGAGGCGTTGTAAACCTGTGTGCACTTCAGAGAATTTGCTCTATCAAGTGAATTCTGTCAGCATAGTCTATTTCCAAGAGGGGAAACCTAGGATGCATGATTTCAACCTCAAGTTAGCGTATTCAATTAAAAGGAAAGACCTCCAGCCTCGGTCTATGTGGCTCAGTTGGCTGAGCAGCAGTCCTTATACTGAGAGGTCACAGGTTCAATTCCAGGCCAGAGCACATACCTGGGTTATGGGCTAGATCAGTGTTTCCCAACCTTCTCTCATGATGAGAATCACCTGGTGGAGTTGTTAAAACACAGATTCCTGAATCCCAACTAAGAAGTGCTAAACTAGAATTTTTGGGAACATATAGATAAAATTGTATACTTAACTAGTGCTCTAAGACAGATTTTATATACAGAGCACTAAGTTAGGTATGCAATTTTACCTATATGTTCTCAAAAATTCTAGTTTAGTACTTCTTAGTTGGGATTCAGGAATCTGTGTTTTAACAACTCCACCAGGTGATTCTCATCATGAGAGAAGGTTGGGAAACACTGGGCTAGATCCCCAGTAGAGGGTGTGCAGGAGGCAGCTGATGATGATTTTTCTCTTACATCAATGTTTCTCTCTCTCTCTCCCTCTGCCATCCTCTATCTTTTTAAATAAATCAATGAAAACATATTTAAAAACAAATAAATAAAAGGAAAGACCTCCAAAATGCCATCATGTTTTGGGTCTTTTGTACCTTCCCTTCTACATGTGAAAGATGATATACCATGATATAAGGCTCAGTTTTGTGGGGTCAGACAGGCCTGGTTCTATGGCGTTTTTAAAAAATATTTATTGCATACAGCATGTTTTGCTATACACATGCAGAGGGAAATGATTACTACAATCAAGCTAATTAACATATCCATCTCTTCACATGGTCCCTTTTCTGTTTTTTGTTTTTTGGTGGTGAGAGCACCTGAGATCTCCAAATTTCTGGCATACAATCCAGGACTGGTGACTGCAGTCA
Source organism: Pipistrellus hanaki (assembly GCF_964339955.1). Lineage (NCBI taxonomy): Eukaryota > Metazoa > Chordata > Mammalia > Chiroptera > Vespertilionidae > Pipistrellus > Pipistrellus hanaki. Next base: position 18,805,276 of record NC_140508.1, on the reverse strand, counting down.
CCATGCTGTGCCTCAGGTCTCTAGAACGTGTTCATTTTGTGTGATTGGCACTGCGGACCCTTTGAATTGAGGCTTTCCCACTTATTTAGCTTTGTGAGCTTGGCAGTGACATTTAACTCCTCTGAGCCTCAGTTTCCTCATTTGTCAGCATAAATAAGAATAATAGCTAAGGTACTGTTTGTTTGCTATGTGCCAAGGGCTGGGCTGAGTGTTTTACATGCATTGACTCATCTCATCTCCCACCATCTCCCCAAGGTGGGCTTTACAGGGGCTTCTGTGGCAAATGAGGACATTTAGTCACAAATAGGTGAAATCATCTGCTAAAGGTCATAGGGCTTGTAAGTGGCAGGGCCTAGATTCCGATTCTGGAAATCAGCCCCTGGAGCCAGTGTTCCCACCGCCCTGCCTTGGCCTGTACATCTACCTGGAAGGATTCCTCAAAGCTTCCTTGAAATGGTGCAGGAAAGTGACCTATGCCGCTCCACCCCCAGTTCCAGACAGTGCCATCCAGGCAAGGCAATGTTATAACACCCTCTCTGCAACTTGAATAAGGCCTAATTGTCAGTCGAGTGTTGCCCTGGAAAATCCAGAGTTTCCAGTAAGCATTTCTCTACAGCGGATTATAAAAATTTTATCACTGTGATAGGCTGAAAACAAAACAAAACAAAACAAAACAAAAACAAAAAATACTCCCAAGGTATAGTTCCCAATCCTCAGAACCTATAAATATTACTTTTAAATGGCCAAAGCGTGAATATTCCCAAGGAGGCAAAGAGGTAATTAAGTTAAGTAGCCTGAGAATAGATTCTCCTGTCTTGTCTGGGTGGGTCTGCAATACCTTCACAAGGGCCCTTATTAGAGAGAGGCAGAGGGAGACCTGACCTGTGCAGAGAAGTTGAAGTGACAGAGGCTGAAGTTGGAGAGATGCAGCCACAAGCCAAGGTGTGCCTGAAACCAGGGGGGCGGTGGTGGTGGTGGTGGTGGGGGATCTCTCCTGGAGCCTCCTGAGAGAGTGGCCCTGGTGACACCGTGAGTTTGGACTTCTGGCCTCTAGAACTGTGAGAGGATACATCTCTGTTGTTTTCTGCCACTCAGTGTGTGGGACTTTGTTACAGCAGCCCCAGGAAATTAACTCACTACCCTGATGAGCTGAGGGGGTTTCCATCTCTTTCTGCAGCAACAACCACCGTACGTCCTCCCAGGCTTATGCAGATAGTAAGGGATTTGCCTAAGCTCTTATAGAAAGTACCATCCTCAGAAATGTGAGTGGAGGCTATTATAGAAATTAAGGTGCTCAAAATGTATTAGGATGTAAATTCCATAAAAGGTGTTGCCTTCCCATTGTGTCTGATAAGTGTTACCCTCCCTCACAGACAGGGAAACTGAGGTCAGGAGAGTGGACTTGGCCAAGGACACCTGCAAGCTCGCGTCCTGTCCTGCTGATTCCTAATTAGACCTCCTTGCTTGGTGCTGTGATGCCTCCTTGATTAGACCAAATTGATGGGGCAAGAGAAATTTAAGGAAAATAATGGGCTTTGAACAATTCATTAGTGAGAGCCTATGACTTAAATAAGGGGGAAAGGATAATAGGAATTTTAGGTTTGGAAACAAATGTTCACTCATTCTCTTGCTTGGTGATTCTACTCACATTGAGCATATACTAATTCCTGGCTCTGTGCTAAATACTTCAAAACAGACACAAGCAGTCATTGAAGGAGATTCCTGCCTAGTGCAAGACACACACAGATACAACAAATACAGTGAGTGATTTAACAAAGCCCTGGGAACACAGAGGAGAAAATGTCAACCCAAAACCCACAGAAGTAATCTGGGAGGACTTCTTGGAAAAGGTGATACCGAAGCAAAAATTTTCAGGATGATCAACAATTAGACAAATGAGAGGAGATGGGAAAGACAGCATTTACTGGAGGAACAGCATGCACAAAAGCCTAAGGCAGAAGAGAATGTTAGGTGTTTGGAGAACAATACGTACTTTCACGTATGTTAAACTGGAGAGGTAGGTGAGGGGAAAAAGCAAAACAGTCCCATGAGGGGCTTGAAATATTAATAAATTGGATTTTATTCTAAAGACAGCTAGGAATGGCCAAAAAGAAGTAACATGGTCAGATTTGCATTTTTAAAGAACTAGAGGTCCATTGCACAAAACTCATGCACTAGAAAGGTTCTTTCCTTCGTTCTGCGCTGCCCCCTGGTGGTCAGTGCACATCATAGCTAGCGATCGAACTCCCGGTCAGTCAAACTCCTAAGGGGACACTTTGCACATTAGGTTTTTATATGTATAGATTTCTTTGGCAACAGTATAGAAAATAGATTGGAGATGACATTGGCTATATATGGCATATTACAGATACGTTTTTCTTCATTCCCTCACAAAATCCATGCACATAGTAATAGAATAGGTTAAAAAAGCATTACGCTACAAGTTCAAAGAGAATGGGAGAAGAATAGTCAACAGTTGGGAGAGGTCAACACAGTTCTATGAGCTCCCGAGGAGATGAATGAGGGACCTGACTTTGAGGGCCAGAGAAAGCTGGATTCCCCACTCCTGCAGGAAAAGCCAACCAGAAAGTAACTCATTCACCTCGAAGAACCCTCGAATGGCTCAGGCATCAACGTGCCACGTGTCGCTGTAGGCATAGACTTGGGAAGGGCTAGATGCAGAAGAATCAGCTGAGTCTTTATTAGAACAGAAAAGTAAACTTGTAGATAGTTCCCACACAGTCAGGAAACCAGCCTCCACCGCAGCATCAGTAGAGGACCGAAGAAGCATTCTCTGAGTTGGCCCTGAGACATTCTTACTCAGGTATCAGCCAAGCTGAGGGTGCTGTATGCGACACCGTATATTGCAATGAGGTGAAGACTGGGTACTGAACAGCAATATCTCTGTTTGGCATCCAGGAATGGAAGCCAGACCTGTACTCTCCAGGCAGGAAATGGGAGAAGTGGAGGAGTCTTTCAGAGGAGAGTTGGTCAGCTAAAAGAAAAGACCCTCAGTGTAATTTTCACTGAAGACTTGCTAGGTCCCTGCCTGATCACTATGCATTGGAGCCCAAAGGAGACAGCCTCTTCCTCTGCAGAGAAGAGCTTTCCCTCAGCACATTCCTCACATGGGAATGAACAACACAGTGTCATCAGACATTTGAAAGAGAATGAACAACATGGTGTCATCAGACATTTGAAAGAAACCGAAGTGAGAAAGCAGGGCAAAAAGGATTTTCAGGAATCAGAGACATTGTGGAACATGTATGAAACATCCAGAAAATGATGTGACAGCCTTGGGTGTAGAAAGAAGTTAAGGCACCCACGGAATAAGAACAGCATGCCATAAAAAGTAAAGTACTTTGAGAATATAAAAGAACTGCTGGAAACAAAATGAATAATCGAAAAGCAAAAAGTTCAATAAAAGAGTGGTAATATCAAGTCCAGGAAATCTCCAGGAAAGGAGAATAAAACAAACATGGTATGGAATGAAGTAGGAGGAAAAATTACGAAAATTAGAGAACTCGTCAATGAAATCTAAATCCAGAAAAATGCAAGTTACATTTAAAAAAGAGAGAGAGAGAGAGAGAGAGAGAGAGAGAGAGAGAGAGAGAGAGAGAGAGAGAGACTTAGAAAAAATGGAAAAGGGAAAGAAATTAACAAAGAAAAATACAAGAAAATGTCCAACTCACAGACATGAGCTGCCCACTTTGAAATGGGCCATTGGGTGGCCATCAGAGTGAATTTAGAATGATTTTCATCTCTAAATTCCATTTCTCTTCCTCATTAAAAGAACCAGAGATCCTTGGAGAAGTGGTTGATTCTAGATCTGGAGCAGGAAATGTACAAGATGGAACCTGTGTTAAACCAAGCAGCAGAGCAGTCGGCCTGAATCTGTTTGAGTCATGTCAATAGGACTCAGGAGCCAATTTGGAGAGGCTCCCACTGGCCAAAGATGTGATGATTTGATCCTCACTTAGAATAATGACTGCAGTGCATCGAACCACACGTCCATATTCACCTTCGGAAGATGCTGGGTAGCCAACTCATTAGCTTGAAAGCTAGTAAATAACAAGAAAGAGCCAAGCGTTTATTTTTATGTTTCTTGTAAAACGGTACCGCAGGCAACCCCTTGATGAGAGGTTTCTCTTTATAAAAGAACTTCAGCTAATAAGCAAAGAAGGAATTAAGAAATGAGAACACCATGTCTCATTCCCCAGTGAAATGAAGGATCCAGGCTAAGATCATTGGTTTTCACTGACATCACACAAATAGTGACAAGCAGACTTGATGTGCCTCCCAATAGAAGTACACTCCGCCACCTGGGAGATGGTATTGCCAATTCCCACCTCTGTTGGCACAGACCAGACAGTCAAAGGCCAGTTTCTCATTTTCCTGGCTCCTTAAGACAGGCGAGAATATTTTAGGCTGAGGCTTAGTTTACTCTGAGCGTGGGGACTGGGGATCTGGCATAAAGGCTTTTGCAAGTGATTGATTTAATTATTTAATGAGCTACACAGTGCCTCCAAGCAAAAGTTCCTGAATCTCTGCCCAAGAGGAATTTTGGCGATTTAACTATCCATCAGGTAGACCAGTGCTGCTGCCTCCGGAACTCCTCGGGGAGGGACTCAAAGGAGCTGGAAAACGAGAGCTCAGCCTTGGGTCAGGCACCCCAGCAGCTGACCTTTCCTACTCAAGGTCAAAGCTCCTTATGCACAGTCTCCTTTTGCTTCCACGGGCTTTTAGAGCCTGACTAATCTGGACTCAGAGAAGTCAACTCAAGGTTTCATGGTGTCTTAGTTTGGGCTCCTCCAACAGCCTGAAGGAGGGCTTGGGTTTTAGAAGGGATCCCAGAAAGAACGGTGAGGGAGGAGGAAGCCAGAAAGTAGTGCCCATGCAGGATGCCTCAATGAGCCAGTTACTGCTCTGGGCAGCTGGGGTCAGGGCCACTGGAGACCCCCAAGAGTTGTCCCATCAGGGAAGAGGATGTGGAAGTATTCAACCATTGATCACTTTCCTCCATGGGCTGAGGTTGCTGCTGAGGTGCTCAGTCGCTGGCTTTTCTGGCCGGTTCTACTGAGCATGCTCTCTGGCCAGAGAACCCCTGCAGACAGGGTGACTTGGTGAACTGACTACCTGGAGGGCAGCTGTTTAAGTTAAGGCCAGCAGAACCCAGCCTTCCTGGCCCCAACACTGTGCTTGTGACCACTGCCCTAAATGGGTCTTGGGGTCTTTCATAAGGAGCAGCCCTAGGACTTGGGGAGAGGAGGCAGGCTGATACCCACTGGACTTGCCTATGTGTCAGGAGAGCAGGCACTCAGCTGTCTGGACTGTGCACAGGTGACTCTGACATTACCCACCCTGGAAAGAAATGGAGACATTTTTCTGCTCAGTGTGCTGGCAAGGACCGGGCTCCTGACCTGGCAGTCCTCCTTAGTTCAGCATCTTTGACTCTTTGACAAGGTAATTCTGCGCCTCCCCTGGCAGCTTTGGTGGAATTGCTTCCAGTAGTTCTCAACCTTGGCTGCACCTTCTGGTCACCTGGGGACCTTTCAAAAGACGGATGACTCTGCCCAGTCCCCAGAGTGATGGGAGTAATTGGTCTGCGGTGAGTGCTGGCCCAGGGAGCTTTAAACTCCTCCTCAGGTGTTTCTAATGAGCAACCACAGTTTATAAGAAAGTTCTAAAAGCTTAAGCAGGAAGTCCCTATTGCAAGCCAGAATTATTTTAGCAATTGGGAAGGAATTTCTCACTTCTTTATGAAACCCCTCACCAAATTTCGGGGGAGAATGATACCAGCAGAGGGATGCATGAGGGAGTCCCTTCTGCCCCCAGGCCTCTGATGGTCAGTCAGTCCATACGTGTAATTGATTAGTGGTTGATTGGTAAATAATTTGGAGAGATTCACTGTTGGAAGCCTCTGTTCCCATTACCTCCCACCACAAATGCCTGCTTATCAGCTGTGCATCTTCAATGTGCACATCTCTAAAATGGGGTTATGCCTGTTGCCCGAAAAAACTCACATCAACTGTGTGCACAGGGCATTGTGGGCAGCCCGGGCTCACATCCAGCTGGACAGGCCGAGGGTGGTTTCGTGTCCTGGGCCGCAATGAGGCTGCTTTAGTGGAGCAGGGGGTGTTAGTTCCTCTCTGCAGTGTCCTGTGGGAGACATCTGAGGAGCCAAGCTCAGGAGGGAAATTCTAGCCCTTCCTCCAGCTTTTTTCTGCTCTGCCTGCTCAGCCCCAACCACAGAAATGGAAAGCCAACAGCAGGGAGCGTGCCATGTGATAAAAGACCTCCACTTAGCCTGAAGGCGATGGATGGCTGTGGAAATTAGGACAGAAGAAAGCGTAGCCTGCCCACTTAGAAACTTTGCAGGATGTGCACCCTGGTTCCCGCCCACAGATCAGCAAGCAGGAGCCCCCGGAGGTGTTTCTAATGGGCCCGTGCAGCAGGAGGGTTTGTAGAACTGTTTTCTCTGCTCCCAGGGGTTCAGTTTCTGTTTCCATATGGGTACTGAACGGTATTGGTCTCTGAGAACCCCGTTTGTTGTTGTTAATAACACAGCATCATCCGGAGCAAAGACAGGCAGCCAGGGAAGCAGGCATCCTGCTATTTTGAGGGGCATTGTGTTCAGAGATATCCCTACCCAGCTCCCATTGTCAGTCAGTTCTATAGACACTTGGGGTGCCATGTCCCAATGGCGCAATCAAATTTGAAGCCAGTTATATCTGGGAACTTACTATTTAGTGCAGGCTGCCCCTTACATCAGCAGTTCGTTTCTGTATTGCACGATGCATGATACAATGGAGCGTGGAGGGAGGAGGGGTTGTGCAGAAAAGGCATTTGCCCTGCAGAGTCTTGTCTGAGATAGGTTTAAAGGAAAAGTAGTTTAAGTTCTCACAGGAAGAAAGGAACCCTCAATGGTGAGAAGATCTGCATGAGCCATAGTTGAGCAGGGAGGAACAGCATCGTGTCAAGGAGGAACAGCAATGGTGTGGCTGGAGCAGACAGTGCAAGTTCAATGTGTGGCAGGGGGGAAAGGGGAGGAGTGAAGAAAGAGAAAGCCAGAAGATTAGCAGAGACCAAAGGCCAGAGACCATGCGCTGGATTAGAGTCCAGACTTGACTGTGAGTGACCCGGATGAGAAAAGACTTTCTTTCCAACTTTTTATTTTGAAATTTTTAAATCTACAGAAAAGTTGAGAGAATAGCACAATAAATAACTGTGCACCCAACACATGGATTCTCAAATTGGTAACATCTGCCACATTGGCATTCTGTCATTCTCATTGTATTTTTTTCTTCAGAATCTTTGAAAGTAGATGATAGACATCATGACTACATACTTGAGTGTGAGTCTACAGGAAGAAAGGACATTCATTTTCCTACATAACTGCAATGCCATTATCACATTCAAGATTGAGCATTTGCAATATATTTAAGTGTGTCTTTTGACATCTATAGTTAAATTCCCTCCATTTTCTTCAAAATAAACTTTCTAGCTCTGCTGTTTTTTATGTAGAGTCTGGTCAAGGAAGACACATTGCATTTGGCGATTCTGGCTCTTTAGTCCTTTTTAATGTAGAATGTTCCCCACCTTGATGTTGTTGTTTTATGTTCCTTGACATTTGTTAGGAGTGCAGGCCAGTCTCTTAACAAAAGGCCCCTCAGTCTGAACCTGTGAGTGATTGTTCGCTCATAATTAGTTAGCTTCAATATTTTTGACAAAAGCACCACGGGGAGCCCTGTGCATCACGTCCAGAGGCCCAGGATGCCAGCTTGACCAATGTTGCTGAACTAAACTGTCCTCTTGGCTGTCACCACCATATCTCCATTTTACAGAAACATCTTACCCTTTATAACTCAAAGTGATTTTGCAATTCCCTTTTTTCTTCTCCATTTGTAGATTGGCTTTCTCTCAAGAAATACTTCCAACACATCCCATTTTACAAAATCATCACTTTAGGCCCATGAAATTCATTTTGTTTTTATTCATTGTATTAGGAAATACTATTATGCTTGTTGATGCTCAAAGTGTCCCAAACATGGCCAGTGGGAGCCCATTTGCCAGCTGGTATGTCCTTGCTAAGTCCCCACTTGGCTTTGAGCACTCTTGGCTTTCTGCCTCCCTTGGTACTTTTGTGCCTCAGATTTGGAACTGACCACTTCTCTGAGCTTGCCTGGTTCCTTTGAATGATAATTGGAAACCATGGTCTGGGTGCCAACTTGCTCCATCACTGTAGAAACCACCATTGCCTCTAGAACTTTGCTAGGATAAAAAATATTATACACACACATATACATCCTACCTAACAAAAGAGAAGCATGCAAATTGACTGTACATTCTCTATGCCAACAAGCAACGCCCACCAGCCAATCAGGGCGAGTATGCAAATCAACCCAACCAATTTGCATATCCATATTCAGAGTGAAGACTGAAGATAGGGTAGAAGGGAGTGAAGCTGAGGAGAAGGGGGAGAAGGGAGGGAAGCAGGCAGGGTGGCGACTGCAGCAGGAAGCCCTATTGCAGGAATCTTCTTGCAATGGGCCTCTAGTGTGTGTGTGTGTGTGTATATATATATATATATATATATATATATATATCCTCAGCCAAGGATGATTTCCTTGATTTGAGAGAGAGAGAGAAGAAGAAAGAAAGAGAAAGAAACATCCATGTGAGAGAGAAACAATAATCAGTTGCCTCCCATATCTGCCCTGACCAGGTAGGTATGTGCCCTGACCAGAAATTGAACCTGCAGCCTTTCCAGAATGATGCTCCAACCCACTGATCCACCTGGCCAGGGTATATATGTATATTTTTGAAATCTTACAATTTAAACCAATAATACTAATTTATTGTAAGGTCCTTACTCACTTCCTCACACTTCCATATCCCCACATTGGTTCCAAAACACATGAACACATTTACTAATTTGCTGTGTCCTACAATAGATACAAAGTCAATCTGGATCACTGTACCAGAGACAATACCACCAATAGTGACTTATTAGGCAAAATCTAAGATTTCTTCGCAGCTATTTTCCTTTTCAAAATGTATCCCTCTAAAAATGTGTGATCAGAGTAATTGAATTTCTGCAGTTATGTTATAAATGCATCCAATTTGATTCATTCGTATACAATTTAGGCTTTGTTATTTCATCTTCATTTTTATTTTGTGGAAACATAAAATACTTAAATTTCAAAAGTCAATATCATATAATATTATTTATCTAATCAGTCTCCTAGGGACGGGCACTTGGTTGTTCCCAAGATTTTGCTATTACAAATAATGCTGTGGGGGATAATTTTGATTTGTGGGTGTGTATCTTCCAGGCAAACTCCTGGAAATGGGACTGCTGCATTGAGGGGCCTGTTCACATGTCAATTTTGATGATGCCATATTTCCTTCTGAAGGGGCTGTACCATTTGAGTTTTCAGTAGGTTCTGTCTGAGAATGGGTTGAGAGGAAATGAGGTCGGACATAGGAGGTAACCATGGGTGTTCTGGCTAGTGATGGTCAGTGTCTGAACTGTGACTGTGAGATCAGGGAGGGGGGAAATGGGGGTTGGAAGAGGGGCTTAGCTCTTGATTGGAAGTGGGTAACAAGGAAATAAAAAGAACAGACGAACAAGGGAATGAAAAGGTGTTTGGACTGAGGTCAGGAGGCAGTTTGGTGTCCATATTAAAATAGGAAACAGGAGGAGGAAGATGTGTATGTGGGTGTGTGTCTGTGTATGACTGTTTTATGTGTGTGTGTATGTGTGTTTGTGCACACGTGCGCACATGCCCATGAACCAAAGTGGGAAGCAGGTGTGCAGAGGCTTGGGGCACAAGGTAGGCAGGAGCCAGCAGCAGGAGCTCCTGGCTAGAGGAGGACAGGGAAAGCCATGATCACAGCTGCTATCAATATACACACTACTGAGTGTCTGTAAACACTGACCACACAAGGAAAATGGGGGATGGATCTCACTGTTCTCAGATGTCCCAGTGTACCCACTGCTTTAATCTAGAGGCGCTTCACCTGGAAGGACATCTGAAGATTGAGGAAAAATGTAGTGAGAACCGAATGTAAAAATGTAACTAGCCGCTGTCTGAATAAGTGTATCTGATAATGTTTCCCGGTTTTGTGGACACTGCACATGCTGTAGGAGCCCTCACTGGGGCAGGTGGCCCCAATAGGAGGTGTGGTCACTCTCATAGCTGCTGGCGGTCCTGGTGAGCAATCCTGAGGTGCTTCTGTCTGTTCAAGCCAGTCCTGTCCTTGTCCTCCTACCACGCCTGCCCTCGGCTGCCCCAGAGCGAGAAAGATCTCTCTCAGAAAAAAGCATTTGCCGCAGGGTGGGAATCATTTCATGGATGTGCTCCTGTGGGGCCTAAGCAAGTTCCCTGCGAAGGGGCTTTTTATCTCCCGTTAGAAAGCGTTCCTCATTCCTAGAGGGTAGTTCACATGTGGCTAATGTGTGGCCCTGTGAATTCAAGCACAACTTTAATAACGTGAAAAAAAAATCCCCATTGAAAACGCTTATAAAAAATCTACTCCCCGCAGACATCTAACAGATTGTTCCTTCAAGCACCGATTCCACAACAATGAAACACGACCTGCGCTGGTTTTCATCTGTCTCAGTGCAGTCTTTTAAAAATACTTCCTTGCCATCTTACACTGTGTCTGGGTCCTAGACTTGAGGACACCTAACTAATCACTCGGTGGAATTCATGCGGGTAGGAGCCGGCCTGGCTGTGAGTATTCCAGGTTCTGCTGGCTCTCCTGAGGGCTGGCTGCCAGCTGCACCTTCTGCTCCCTCCTGGTTTGCTTCTAAGAGTCCTTTTCACATCAACAAAACCCAGTCACTCTCGTTTTTGTTTGGTGGCTTGAACATTCAGTGGGCTTGGCCACAGTGACCCATTCTGTATAGCATTCATACTGCATGTTAAATAGGAGTCTGAGAGACTTCTCAACCTCCAAGCCCGGTGAGGGTTCACGGCACCAGGAGCGAGGGCTGAGACATTCTCGTAGACTATGAGAATGTGGAGGAAGTTCGACTTCCAAGTAGTGGAGTCTTACCACTGCGATTGCATACAAATGTTCCTTTTCTTCGAAAAGGTAAAATCTCTAGTTTAATTGACCAAAAGTAAGCTTCTGGTCTCCTCACTGCCGCCATTCTTTCATTGGAGTGGGCAGGGCTGGCATAGGCCATCCTGAGTCCTTGTCTGTGAGACAAGTGACGAGGCTGTCCATTAGGGTTCTGAGCTCTTTTTTTTTTTTTTTAAATATATTTTTATTGGTTTTTTTACAGAGAGGAAGGGAGAGGGATAGAGAGTTAGAAACATCGATGAAAGAGAAACATCTATCAGCTGCCTCCTGCACACCCTCTACTGGGGATGTGCCCGCAACGAACGTATATGCCCTTGACTGGAATCAAACATGGGACCCTTCAGTCCCCAGGCAATGCTCTATCCACTGAGCCAAACCAGTCAGGGCAAGGGTTATGAGCTTTTATTTATTCCAGATTCAATCACTTCTTCCCATAAGTGAGTGTGGAAAAGAGTTGGATGCTCCTTCGCCATGTTTCCTCTCTATGAATGGAGCTGTCACCTGCCTTGCCCAGGCGGTGACTGCAGAAAGGCTTTATGCACACAATGCCTCCACAGACACACACTCTCCTTATCTGCATGTTGGGAATGTTTTAGATGTGTGCTTTAAAGACAGGTGGTGGAATCCCCATCGTGACTTTTCTTAGCTGTAGCCATCAGGGGATGCTTTCCTTTCATCTTCTCCAGGGCTTCTTTTACCTCCCTCTACCGTCTCAAATTTTAAAGAGAAACACAGTGCTGATTTTTAAAAATATGAAATAATGTCCGCTATGGTGGGCTTTCACAGATTAGCGCCAGTTCCCTTTCTCTGAAGGCTGCTCAGTGTAGGGAGAGGTGGAACTTGCATGCGCACAGCCAACAACTCTCCATCCTCCACTGTTCTCCTTTTTACCTCTAGCATCTTATCTCAAGAACTTAGGGACTTTGGCTTGAGACTGACGGTATTTGACATTTTCAACATGCAGAAATGCCAGTCTCCAGTGGTTTAGCCTAATGATTTGGGGGAAGAGAATTGCACTCAAGGTTTAGGGTTACTCAAGCAGTATTGCGCCTCTCATTCTTATGGTGAAAGATCTAGAAGGTGAACCTAGGAAGCATCATGTAAGTAAATCGGAAGGCAGTAAGTACACAGCATCCCTATTACTCTGTTTTCCCAGATTTGGGAGATGCTGCTCTTCCGTGAGTCGGGTTCTGTCCCTGATAAAGACTCCTGCTCAGGTGGACGGTGGCAGGAATTGGACTAGAATTTGCCGTGTCATTTTAATAGCCTGCCCCCCATTACTTGACAGTGAGGTGGACTGAGGAATTGAGGACTGTCTCTTGAAGCGGTGCTGATCTGTTAAATAAATAATGCGCGGGCCGGCAGAACCCATAATCATCCGTTCATCCCAGCAGCTCATAAATGTGTTGTTGCCGGAGAGCGGAGTGCAGTTACTCCACCTTTACTTCTGACTGACCCATAAAAGGCGTCCTCCGCGCTGCTGATTAGGCGCATGTCATCTGGTTTGAAGTTATGTCACCCGAAAGCAGGGAGAATTTCCTCCCAATAAATCTCTCCTTTTTAATTCAGAGCTGCAGCGGGAAAGCCTGTCTGCGCAGCTTAGAGAGAGGGGGGTGGAGGCGGGCTAGGCCTGTGATTAAATAGAGTGGAAGATGGGAAAGCAGCCCACTGCTCCCGCTGCAAAGCACTCTGGGAGTGCCCTGGGGTCTGAGGTTGGGGGAGGGAGGGGCTCTGTTCTATCTCTCTTCCCCTCCCCTCCCCTTGCCACCCACCCCATCCCACCATCTCCTTTGGGCTAAGACTTGGAAGTGCAGGTGAAACCCCTCTAACCTCTGCTGGCATGGGTTTTACACGGAAGGCACCTGGCGGTTTTCTGGGTTCAGCAAGGAGAGGAAGGAGGAGTAAAGCGGAGAAGAAAAATCTAAAGAGGGATTTTCCTTGGTTCCCTGCTCACTCAGGTGCCTTCTCAGACTAGACCAAGGGACTGGTGCAGAAAGAAAGGAAATAAAAAAGGGAGGGCAGTTAGAGAGAAGGAGGAAAAGAAGAAAGGGAGGAAGGGGGGATGGAGGAAAGTACAAAAAGAGGGAAAGAAGAATGAAGAGAAAGGAGGAGGGGAAGGGCATTCTCCCCACTGATTTGCATGGAAATTAAAAGCAGAACTGACTGGAGGGTTTCTGCAGCCTTCAGGGAGGGTTAATTGGGGAAATAGTGCAGAAAAACACAGCTGATCCATGGTAGCAGCCCTGCTCCCATATGTTCCTGCCCCAGCCTGTGACCACACAGACATGCACATATACTCCATACACATGCAGAGACACCCGCACAAGTACACACATGCACATGCACACCAAGGCAGGTACATATACCTGCATGCACATGCACACATTACACACACACTCAGTGCACACTAATGCACATGTACACTGCATTACACTCACACACATACATAGACTCAACCACACCCTGCTCCATTCTTCCTGCTTTGAGTCTTGGCATCCACGGTTGTCTTTGACCCTGACCCAGTGGTGTGGTCTCTATGGGGCCTGGAAACTCTCACCCTCTGCCTGCCCTCAGGACCCAGCCTGTCATGTATGTCTCCTGGGGTAAAAGGAGAACCTCAGGCTTTGGGGTCCAGGGGAGCAGCTTGTATACACTGGTGATGGTGTTTACTGGCTGGATGGTGGCAAGAAGAGAATGTTGTCAAAGTCTGATGAAGGTTTGGGTTGTGCTCTCTGCTCAGCCCCTGGTGGACATCCAAATCATTGTGGGAGCCTCGGAAATGCACTGCCAGGACAGGTGCAACATGCATGGACTTTACTAGGGAAATGCTTAAGAAGAGGGCAAAGGGCAGGAGAGCTAGGGAAGGCAGTGAGAGGCAGCAACCACTGCACCACCCCACCCTGAGTGAAGGAGGGAGGAGGGGCGGAAGGTTGTTCAGGAGTGTCCTCTAGGACTTCTTGCTTCCCAGGGGAGGTTCTGCAGGGCCACCAACGAATCACTGAGCCAGCCCCAGCCCTGGGGGAAATCCTGCGTCTGGAGACGGGCGGCCTTAGTGTCCCCACCAATGTGGCTGTGGACCCGTCATGGTCAGTGGGTGAGATGTGTCAGAAGTTACCAGCCGGTGAGCAGCCAGTGTGCCCTTCCTGCCCCACTGCACTGAGCAAAGAGAAAGGGATCAATGGGAACTTAGCCCCAAGTCAGAAGCAGTCACCCACTCTCTTTCATACTGATTTGAAACAGAAAACCAGCAATTCACTGGGGGGAAAATGACTTCACTTTTTTTTTTAATTGCTGTTCTAAAGAGAGAAAGGGAGAGGGATAGAGAAATAGAAACATCGATGAGAGAGAAACATCATTGCTGCCTCCTGCAATGCCCCCTACTGGGGATCCAGCCGGAAACTTGGGCCTGTGCCCTGTCTGGGAATCGAACTGGTCATGGGTTGACGCTCAACCACTGAGCCATACTGGCCTGATATAGTTTTGCTTTTTAAAAAAAGATAAACTCAGTCATATAATCATTTGCTAATAAGGTGGCTATCTGTCTGAATTTACAGGGTTTTTTCCAGCTGAGCAACATGCAGGCACAACTGTTATCAACACTAAGAAATGCTAGGGTTTTATGCTGTAATGGAGTATTTGACTAAGGAGGATATTCTGGATGCTGAGGGGAGCTTTAAACATTGCTTGGGGCTATAGAGTCACTTTGTTTGAGGCCTGTAAAAATCAGGTTTTAATTCTGTTGTTTTTAGTGACCCTGTCTGAGGGGAGATACTTTGTAGTCCTAATTTCCCAAGCTATCCCAAATGTCCCCTAGCATCAGGTTGGGTTCTGTGACAGACATTGATGGGGTGACAGGAGGTAGAGGTCTTTGCATTGAGGCTGAGGAAGTGCATTAATGTATAAATATAGCACTTAGCAAAAGCCAACCCCCAAAGCAGATATTCCGAGCAGAGCAGTCATCACCTGGCATCCTTTTGACAAAGTAAAACAGGTTTTTATGTAATCTTAATAATCATCCTGATCAACAACGGAACATTTCAGGGTTACAGAAGCTCAAGCAATCTTAGAAGACAAGGAAAGGTGCTTGGATGTTTTTAACGCCCTTGTTGCTCTTTTGCCAGGACCATCTCTAAGTTAGTCTGTGGAACTTTCTCACACTGCCCACAATAACTCAAGGCGAGGCAAGTGACCACATGGAGAATTCCAAGTTGAAATCTGATTCCACCACTACTCATGTATCTCAAGCCCCAAGACATTCTTAAGGGAAGACAAAAATTCAGCCACACAAATGGAAGGAAGCCTTCAGTCGGGAGCGTGGGTCTCTCATCTGACAGGAAAGCGCATGTAATATTACACTGCAGGGACCCACTCAGCCGTGCTGCCTCGGCCAATAAAGGGAATGATGGCCAGCTCTTGGTAGCCAGCGGCATTGTTTAGCACGTGTTCACCAAAGCATCTTAAAACACGGGATTAGTGCCGTAAATTGTGAGAAGTATACATCCATCACATGCATGGGAATGTTTTGAGCTTTTGAACCTTCTTTGAATTGTGGTGGTTGAAATCGTCTGAATTATTGGGAATAACTTGAGAAGGAATATAGTGCATTCTTCAGCTAGTTCCAAGGTATAGGTACAGCATGTCCTCAGATACCCCTGTTTGGCACGATGTCATTTGGGTATAATGTGCATAAGATGCCACAGGTACTTAACTGTTGTTCCTATCAATTAGTCTATGTTAAAATTGCTTTCTTTATAGGTCGTTTCATTTAGTCGCAAAAGCTGTTGAGGATTTTAAATGATGGTTTGCTGTGTTTTATTCATTGCAAGGAGCTATCTCTACAGGACATCCTCCCACTCCAGACTTAATGAATCTGAGCTTCCTCCAGGGTATACCCTCTGGAGCATTTCTAGTTATGTGAGGAGCAGTGTGGCCCCATACTTTATTAGTGGACTAACAACACATGGCCAAATCCTTATACAGAAAGCATCCATATTTTATTTTCAGACTTTGGGAGTTGAAACTGGGTCAAATCACAGAGAGATTTTACAGAAACTAATGAGGTTACAAAATCCAGAGCCTCAGAAATCATGCTGGTGGTAGTTTTAATGAATGTTCCACAGGGAAAATGCACCAAGCTTTTCGTTTAAATCAGGCAGTGACTCAACTTAGGTCATTTTAGGTAAAAATTTTCCAATGTGCAAAATATTAAACTTGCATCTGCATATCTTTGATTCTTCTATTCTCTCCTATCCCAATCACAACTGTTGGTTTTCCTCTTAGAAATGCAAGATAAAGATGAAGCCATTCACATTTTCTGTGAGTGGGAGGTGGACTGTGGAGTAGAAACTTCCATCTTGTTTTAAAATATAATGCATTGCCCTCGCTGGTTCTGCTCAGTGGTTAGAGCACATGTGTCAAACACAAGGCCCGCGGGCCAAATCCGGCCGGCCAGGCCTTGCAATGTGGCCCGCACCGCGCTGTCATCACTGCACTCCGCTGTCAGTTTATGACATTGTCAGTTTATGACTGTTCAGTAAACCATTCGGCCCGCAATTTAGGCTGGATTTTAGATTTTGGCCCCTTCTCTGATTGAGTTCGACACCCCTAGGTTAGAGTATTGGCCCACAGACTAAGGGTCTTGTGTTTGATTCCCAACCAAGGGCATATACCTCTTTGTAGGTTTGATCTCCAGCTCTGGTAGTCAGGACACTCGAGGGAGGCAACCAGTCAATGTTTCTCTCTCTCTTCCTCTGTCTCTCTCTCCTCACTCCTCTATCCCTTCCTCTCTCTCTCTAAAGATCAGTGGAAAAAAATATCCTTAGATGAGGATTAAATATATAAATACACACACACACACACACACACACACACACACACACACTAAGTGGCCAGATTATTATGCGTTCAGAGATCATAAGAATTTGGCCACTCAGTGTATGTATGTGTATATATATATATATATATATATATATATATATATATGCATATATATGACATATTAATAGAAAATTTGAGATATGGAAATCAACCTACCAGGAGATAATTCCAATGCAAACCCAGTGTCCCTCATAATTCCTACCAGAAAGGGACATGCCATGTCACTCAGGGAAGCACTAGGGTGAGTCAAGAGGCAAAGGTGAGGGGCAATCTGTCCCCAGAGCCTTCACGGTGGTTTTCATGGAAGGAACAGACGTGACAGGCTTAGGGCTGGCTTGTTGGACTCATTTCTGTGGGCTCTGGGGTGGGTATAGGAGCTCTTCCTAGTCGTCTGGATCCTGGCCCTGGGTGCCACATTAGACAGATAAGTAATGGCCCAGGGTGAAAACCCCCTAGAAGAGGAGGTGGTTGGGGTGTGGACTCTGGATCAATTGGTTTGAATTTGAAAAGAACACACATTGTTCACCATCTCTAGGATGAGCTAACACTGAAATAGGCAGTTCCTCCAGGCTCAGCATTAGAATTCAGAAAATAAAAGACATAATTAATTTGCATCTCCAAGCCAACATTCCAGTGGTTTATCAAACAAGATGAGTTAAGATTTAGGGCTACATTTGTGTTTGCAGAAACCCCCATATAAGGGAAATTCTCATGGGCATTGAAACAAATAAATCACAGAACTTTATTCTCCCATGAAGTACACAGAGCCTGTGTTCATCAATCCCTGCTGGTCGCTGTGGAAGGCTCTGTGGAGGGCTCCGTGGAGAGCAGACAGCTAGCCAAGGGAGGAGAGAGAAGAACGCACACACCTTTGAGTTTTAGTGCATGGTGGAGTGCCCCGACCACCAGGGCTGGGAATCAAACCTACAATTTGTTTCTTCAGAGCACTTGTAATACATTTTTGTAACCCTGAATTGTTTATTTGTGCCTTACCTGCCTTTCCTATGGACTGTGCCTGAGGTTTCTAAACCTCAGCCCAAAAAATTTACACTGTAGGAAAAGCATATCAATTTTATTTTTGAGAACTTGCCATTTGCTTAGAAAGAAGGCATGGTGAGCTTTCATAATTCCTGCAGTGTAGCCTGCAATCTACGTTCTTTTTTCTGCATTCCTTTAATGGGTTGCATAGGTGCCTCTTGGTGGTTGTTTGTTCTTGGCTAATTATAGAGGAAAGGGATGTGATAGTCTTATGCCAGTATATACTAGTATAGGAACTCACCTTTCTTTTCGTAGAAAAATGGAACTCATGTCACCCTAGCTGGTTTGGCTCAGTGGATAGAGCATTGGCCTGTGGACTAAAGAGTCCCAGGTTCAATTCTGGTCAAAGACACATGCCTGGGTTGCAGGCTCCATTTCCAGTAGAGGGCGTGATGCAGGAGGCAGCTTATCAATGATTCTCTCTCATCATTGATGTTTCTATCTCTCTCTCCCTCTCTCTTCCTCTCTGGAATCAATAAAAATATATTTTAAAAAAAAGAAAAAATTGAACTCATGTCATCTCATGCCATGCCCCTGTACAGAGTGACATTCTGGTATCCCCTTCTTACAAATGCTGACCTGTGCTTCATATGAAGACTGGCTTGAGATCTTCCTTGGTTCAAATACAAAAAAAAAAATCGTAATAGCTAACATTTATTGAGTACTTACCATGTGTCAGATAGTGTTCTGAGAGCTTGATGCATTTCAAATGGCTGACAAACACCAACATATCAGCCCACTTAATATGCATCCTCTGTGAGAAGAGGACCATTATTATTATACTGTATACTAACACAGTAGTATTTCTCTTTGTCTAGATGATTAAACAAAGACCCTGAGAGGGTCAGTGTCTGGCTCTATTTACAGGGCTAGGAAGAGAAGAGAAGCAGTAGACATGGATTTGTGTTGAGCCACTCCTGGGTCTTCTGTTTGACCTCCAATCCTTCAAAGATTTGGCATAGTCTCCTCTGATCTGAAGCGAAATACCTGAGCAGAATTCCATCTCATGCTCTTGTCACTCTGAAGCATGACCCTCTGATTCCTGTCTCTAAGACCTCACACATGAGTGCGATAAAGAACGCCTGCTCTCCGTGTGAAAGGGACCCAGTGTGCTCACTTGGATTTGGAGACCCTGATACTTAGAGGGGCCTCTCCAGAGCATGTCTTCCCTTCCGTCTCTGGCTGGAGGCTGTCAGGAGATGTGTGACTGGTAAACAGCTGCTGGAGCAATGGACCCTAGATGGTTGTATGGTTGCATCTCTCATCTTATTGGTCTTGTTCTCTCCTGCCACATTCCCCAGTAGCTGGGTCCATGGCCACCACTATACCTGGACTTGCATTTTCACAGCCTTTAGAGAGGGACCATTTTCTTGGCTCCAGTTAAGAAAGTTTTGCTGTTGGGCTTTTGGTGAATCACAGAATCAAGAGGAGGTATTAAAGGGTATGTGTGTTGAGGTGGCTAGGGACCCCAGAGGAAGAGTTGGCTCATACACTCCCAGCTCTACTAGTCTTCCTTCTGTTCATCAAAGTAGCTGAGCCCTCTTACCACAGTTGCCTCTTTTTCAGACTGCAGTGTAAACATTACCTTCTCAAGCCATTTCTGAGCCCCTGATCTAAGTCAGGTCCTTCTTTATTCTTCTCCTTTATAGAAGCCTCTTCCTTCAGAGCACTTATAATACATTTTTATAACTCTTTGAATTGTTTATTTGTGCCTTATCTGCCTTTTCTGTGGACTGTGCCTATTGGCTCTCCTGTGTAACTTCATTGTCTCATGCCCAGCAATCAGTAGGCACTCAGTAAATATTGGAGTAATAATGTCCTTCTGTGAGTAATGGTTTTCTGGGGCGATCCAAAGCAAATGGGATATGCCAATGTGGGGAGGAGAAAAAGGAGAGAGGATATGTGCAAGCAGGACAGGAGAGTCTGAGAATAAGTCAGAAGAAAGAACAAGAAGTGATTTGCCCAACAGAATACCCTCAAGACTCCCTCGAGGTGTTGGGAAGAACTCTGGGTTCCCACTTCATGTGGGGTAAGGGGTTATCTAGACAAGTTTATTTAAACATTCAGGACGGTGATGCCAGTTGTCATCTGGACTATCACAGGATGACACTGCTCTGTGCATCTCTGTAGCTCCCATGTGTCTAAGGAAAGATGGGTTTCAAATGGCTGACAGACACCTGTGAGCCACGGCGCTGCATATAGTGTGTGTTCCGTTCCTGTCTCCAGCCTCCTGCACCTTCTTCCCTCGGCTGTTTGGTCATAGCTATTGGCCATGCTTGAGTCTCACATCATGAGGTCTGAAAATTCCCCACAGCTGATTCCCCACACGACCGTGAAGACACATAAATGAGGCCACTGCAGGGACCTGCTATATTTTCGGAACAATATTCTGTGCACGAGTCTGACTCCCAAGTGAAGTCATGGAGAACAGTGGTTTCCCCTGACAAGCTCTGGCCTCCGTGCTCTCCTCACTCCAAGGTCCAACCAGTGACCCTGTGTTTTCAAAAGGTGAAATAATTATTGAGAAAAGGAAGTCAATTGAGCTTGGTGAGTTCTCCGCCTCTGGGCACCATGCACTCAGCTGTGAAAGGGAAATGCTGGCCTTTGCACATACAAAAGGCCTCTGACCGAGTTAGAAGGAGGTGGCCTTTCACCACTTTCAGGAGGATAAGTTGCACTTTTAAAAGGAGGCCTTGCCCTAGCTGGTTTGGCTCAGTTGACAGAGCATTGGCCTGTGCACTGAAGGATTCTGGCTTCAATTCCGGTCCAGGGCCCATACCTCAGTTACAGGCTCAATCCTGGGCCCTGGTGGGGGAGCATGTGGGAGGCAACCAATTGATGTATCTCTCTCACATTGTTGTTTCTTTCTCTGTCTCTCCCCCTTTCTTCCATTCTCTCTGAAAATCAATGGGAAAATATCCTCAGGTGATTAACAACAATAAATAAATAAATAAATAAATAAATAAATAAATAAATAAATAAATAAATAAATATAAAAGTAAGCCTTTAATTCAGAGATGCCTGGTCTGCACAGTGACAATTTCTGATGAAAGATGATCTTGGCTCGGTCGGGGTGGCTCAGTGGTTGAATGTTGACCCATGAACCAGTTCTATTCTGGGCATGGCACATGTCTGGGCTTTGGGCTCAGGGTGTGCGGGAGCAGCCGATTGATGTTTCTGTCTTTCTATTCTATCCTTTTCCCTTTCCATCTCTCTAAAACCAATGCAAACTTTTTTTTTTTTTTTAAGAAACCATTGCTAATTCACAGTCATGGATTTTTAAAATTTGGGGGGGGGGAAAAAGAAAGAAAGATGATCTTGGAGATCTTGAATACTAAGCTCCCCCTAAGGCATTGCCTGTTGCGAGCAGGGTGCAATGAGCCATGTACTCTGCAAGCCGCTTCTTGGCCTCTGCATCCTGCATTCCTGCAGAGCAATTTCCTGCACCCTTCATCTCCTGGCTGACAAGAGCACCCTAACTTATGCATAGAATTTGGCACCCCTCCCACAGTACGGACATTCCCATTCAACTGCTGTGCTCATATCCACCAAGTCAACTAAACTGGGACAGTGATCTCAGCAGGCCTAACACCCCTGGGCACACTGTGGCTGGAGCCAGTTCCGTGACCCCGTCCTGTACTGAGCAGCATGTGTGATGTCACTGGGAACCACCCCAGCACTGGGGATCAAGCCGTGCTTTTTTACTTTTAAGGCCTATGGGAACCTAGAAGCCAATTTTTTCTTTGTCTTTTTGCCTGGTTTTATTTAATGTTTTTCTTCTGTAGAAAACAAATACAAAATCATCAACTGGGGGGAGTAACATGGGCCCCCCAAAACACGTAGATTTGGTTGGATTACTCAGCTCAGAAGTGTTCTTGTGAGGCACTTGTGAATGACTTATATAATTCTATACAATTTTTTTTGGCCTATGTAAGTGACTCCTGAAGACCCAATCAAAATAATTATCAGGAATAACCTGAATTCACCAAAAAAAGAAACCAAAACTCATTTCCTTCAAAGGAATTCCAAATCTCTTGCATTCTTCCTTTCCATTTGTCTATAAATTATGTCTATACAAGTCAGAACACGTGGTAGATTTGATCTGTGTAGTGTGCAAATTCAGAGGTCTCTGGATAAATAAGATCCTATTAAATGGAATGTCTCACTGACTGCAGAGTCTGACTTAGTAAAAGACATGGTCTTTCCATGTAGACATGACCAATGCCTTTTGGAGATCAGAAGAGAGAAAGGTTGAAGGAAGCATCATTTGTTTTCCATTTAGTCAGCCTTGGGTAGTGATTAGGTTTATGATTGGATGTAGAGTGTCAATCCTACATAAAAAATAGGTATATCTATTAATTTATTATACTGGGTGGGACAAAAGTAGGTTTGCAGTTGTAAGTATGCAAAATAGAGGTTATTCTTATATTATTATTAATTAATTACTAGAGGCCTGATGCACAAAACTCGTACAAGACCCTTGCAGCCCCAACTTTGTCAGAAAGGTTGTCCAGAAGGACGTCTGGAAGGTTTTTTGGCTGTCCAGTCTAATTAGCATATTATGCTTTTATTATTATAGATTGTATTATTTTCCATACGAACAGCTATAAACCTACTTTTTCCCCACATTGTATTTAATTTGTTCAAATATGAGGAAAAGTATCAGACATAATCTTGATGATTTGTATTTGCTGATGTACAGTGATCTGAGAATCCTTGGGCACCAAAATCATACACCACTCTAGAACCCATATTTTATTCCTATCTGGGTGAATCTAGCTTATTTCAAAGCTCATAGATACCAAATGTAAATTGAAGAGTGAAACTATGTCCCATATTGTACTTTTACCTTACTAGTCCCACCAGACCTCTCACCATAGCTGCCGAGTACCTGTTTGTCAGTTAGGTGCTGGGTGGTGTGCAGAGATGAAAGGAAGGCTTTTGTCTGTAATCTAGGAAGGAGTTGGTAAGGCCAGAGATTGAGGGGGAGACAGAGAGAAGATATGTCGAAAGAGAGGTGTTTCACCTCTGATTGTTTTAAGTGTCTTCAATGTTATATGCCACAGAGCTACAGGGACAATAATAACTCCTGTGGCTTTTGCTGCTGAGGCACCACCGATGTGGCTACCAGGCCATGAGGTCAGAGAGAGATGGTGGCCACAATTGCCATTCCCATACTGTTCTAACCAGAGGGTATGTACTTACTTGGAAAAATCTAGAAATAGTTCCTTGGGGAGAGACCTGGCCAAGTTACTCTTTAAAGAATGAGTAGAATTTCAACAACCAGAGAGAAGTCCAGATTCCAGAAACAGTGTCATAAGGGGTAGAAAGAGGTAATAGCACCTGTGTCCAGGGCTTCCCAGGTTTCTGAGGGGCATGAATGGAAGGAAACTTTGAGGTCTGGGGTGGAGGGCAGTGTTAGCCTTGGAATCTGTGGGGACTCAGGGCTTCCTTCCAATGTTGCTGACAGGGCATGCTAGATGGATGCATTAAAAGCAAAGGCCTTTCCTATCTGAGGAGGAGGCAGACTAGATTCTGAGACTTTGTAGGCCCTGGGATTCCACATCACACGCCCACAGCAATGTTTCAGACGAGACTGAGAAATAATGCCTGGGCGAGACTGGTTTTGAAATGGTGGCTGGAAACCCTTATCTTTCCTGCTATTTCATCACACTAGGGATTTTGACTGGGATTGCATCAAATCTATAGATCAAGTTGGGAAGAACTGACATCTTAACACTATTGAGTCTTCTTATCTATGAACATGGGATATCTCTCTATTTAGTTCTTTGATTTTTTTTCATCAGAGCTTCCTAGTTTTCTTTATATAGTTCTTTGTATTATTAGATTTATGCCTGCCTATGTGTTTCTTCTTATTGAAGCTACTGAAAATGATATTGTGTTTTATTTTCAAATGTTCACTGCTAGTATGTGGGGGGAAATGACCTTATATCCTGTAACCCTACTATAATCACTTCTTAGTTCCAGAAGGATTT
Source organism: Pipistrellus hanaki (assembly GCF_964339955.1). NCBI lineage: Eukaryota > Metazoa > Chordata > Mammalia > Chiroptera > Vespertilionidae > Pipistrellus > Pipistrellus hanaki. The sequence continues at coordinate 18,781,271 of NC_140508.1, read as the reverse complement.
TTTTTTTTTTTTTTTGTCAATTCTTTGAGGTTTTTACATAGCCAATCATCTAATCTGTGTGTGTATGGGGCGGGGGGGGGGGGGGGGGAGGAGAGACACACTAGTTTTATTTATTACTTCCCAATCTGTATGCCTTTTATTTATCTTTATTATCTTATTTGCACTGGTTTGCACTTCCAGTATGATGTTAAATAGAAATGGTGAGAGGAGACATCCTTGTCTTATACCTGATCTTAAGGGGAAAGCATTTAGTTTCTCACCACTACTTTTACGGTTAACACTTAATGGGACATGAAGTAGTGAGTGTTCTATCCTTATCCCCTTAGCATCCACTCTACCTTGTCTGAGGGCTTTCTCTGGTCACAGAGCAGGCCCAGCTCATATGCAGGGAATGCCAGGAGTGCTGGGGAGTTAATAAAGGATCTGTGTTTGTTTGTTTTTTTATCATTAGTTATGATGTTAGCTGTAGAATTTTTGTAGATGTCCTGTAGACTTTTTGTAAATGTTCTTTAGCAGGTTGTAGAAGTTCCCCCTCTATTCCTAAATCGCTGAGTTCTTTTTTTAAAAAAAAATGAATTGGTGTTCTATTTTATCAAATGCTTTTTTGGCATCTATTATTATGATCATACTATTTGTCTTCTTTAGCCTGTTAATGTGATGGCTTATATTAATTGATTTTCAAATGTTAAACCTACCTTGTGTACCTGGAATAAATATAAACCCCACTTGGTTGTGATGTATAATGTATTATGCTAGTATATATTGTTAGATTCAACTTCCTAATATTTTGTTGAGAATTTATGCATTTTTATTCATGAGAAATACTGTGCTGTAGATTTCCTTTCTTGTAATTTTTTTGTCTAATGTAGTATTAGAGTAATAATGGCCTCACAGAGTGAATTAGAAAGTATTCTCTCTAATTCTAATTTCTAGAAGAGATCGTAGAGAATTGGAATAATTTGTTAAATGTTTGGCAAAATTCACCAGTGCTTTCTTTTTTAGAAGGTTATTAATTATTGATTAAATTTCTTTAATAGATATGGCTTCTTCAAGTTGTCTACTTCTCCTATGTGAGTTTTGGTAGATCTTTCAAATAATTGGTTTATTTCATCTTAGTTATTAATTGGTGGACATAGAGTTTATTTATTATATTCCTTCATTGTGTTTTATGTCCATGAGATCAATAGTGATAGCCCCTCTCTCAATTCTAATATTAGTAATTTGTGTCTAATCTCTCTTTTTCCCCCCTATAACCTGGCTAGAAGTCGATACATTTTATTGATCTCTTCAAAGAACCAGCTTTTGGGTTCATTGATTTTTTCCCCCCTGTGTCATCCAGTTTTAAATTTCTGCAATTGATTTCTGCTCTAATTTTTAGTATTTCTTTTCTTCTGCTTACTTTGGATTTACTTTGCTTTTCCTTTTTCAATTTCCTAAGGTGGAAGCTTAGATTGTTGATTTTGAATCTTCTTTTCTAATGTGCATGCTGTGATATAAATGTTCTTTTAAAAATAGTATATTTGCTGCATCCCACAAATTTTGACAAATTATATTTTAATACTTATTTTATTTGAGATATTTTTAAAATATAGAAAAGAACAAAGATAATTTAATATATTTGCTTTGTGTCTTTTTAAATAAAAGCCAATGCAACACTACAAATAATATAGATGTCCTCTCCCCATCACCAGTCCTAATCACCCCTTACCTGCCATTCCCAGAGACCACCACTGTCATGGAGGGTGGTATGTTTCTTTCCAAACCAATTACCTCTACTGACTTAGGTAACAAACTCAATTCTTCCTACATGACTAGTGTGGACCTTCTGAAGCTGGACGGAACAATCAGTACATTGGAAGACAGCAGAAGTGGAATTCATAGTCTTCTAATCTGGAATGTACAGATGTGTATTCATGCACAAATAAATTCATGCAAATTTATTTGTCTTAGTTTAGGATCTCCTAGAAGCAGACTTGGAATCAAGGATTGAAGGGCAAGTTGTTTGTTTGGCACTGCTGGTCAGGGAGCAGGAGATTGAGACAATGAAGGGAAGAAATAACTGTGGGCGACTGTAGCTCAGTCCCTCCTGGGACCTGGGAGGCAGCAGAGAGCACACAGGAGACAGGAGGGAGTGAGGTGTTATTCCCCAACTCCCGTCATTTTTGGCTGATGTGTCATTGTGCCCCTAACATTTCTGGTCATGGGCAAAGTTGGCTCTGACAGCCAGAAAGAGCCCCCTGGCAGTCAGAAATCAGGCAAGTGTGCACCGCACTGGTCAAGGATGTGGGCAGCCCACCAGCAGAATCTGCTAAAATCACTTGTAAAAGTTCCTTTTTAAGGTTCAACTTGTTTAGCAAATATGTAAAAAGAAAAAAAATGTAAGAGCATGTGCTGTGTGCCAGGTCCTGGGATCTCATTACATCGTTGTAAGATCCCACTGCACCCTTTGTGTGAGGAGGCTATTATTATCTTATCTCCTTATCCAGATGTGGAAAATGAGTCCAGCTGGGCTTCAGCAGCTAGGGGTGGCCGACCCCTGCATTAGAACTCTGACTCACCTGTCAGGACCTCAAGCTGCCTGTGAGAGTGGCTCCAGGGGCTGTGAGAACCTTCAGGAAGGAAAGAAAGCATATACTGAGCCAACTTTTAAGGGCAGCGCACAGCGAGTGCTGGGAGCCTTTTAATTAAACATAAAAAAGCGCAGGAGATTGAAAGTAAGCTGCTTCAATGGGAAAGCTAATATTTACAGATTTAAAAAAAATAAAATTCTGGAAATGCAGGTCTCTCGTTATCTGTAATATAATTACCAAGTTTCCGTTTCTTAGCAACAAGGACAGAGATGTTAATTCTTAGTCCATGGTGTGCCTATAGGCAGGTCTCGGAATTGGTTGCTGGCTGAAGCATGTTGCCAAGGGACGTGTCTTTGGTGTTTCGTTGGAGCCAGGGAATTGCTCTGGGAAGGACAGAGTTACTCTTATTCTCTGCATTCAGGTGACTTCGATGAGCTAGCTGAGCAGCAAATGTCCAAAAAAGAGAGTGCCCTCTATGTGACCTTGACTCATTCTACCAGAATTTCTGCCTACAGGGGAAATTCCTGGACTAAAAACAAAGAGACTTCAGCTTTGCCGGTAACCAACCAGCTGTCGGACTTTGGACAAGTCCATGGAACAGTCTGGATTAAGTGATTTTCAATCACGGCCTGTTCAGCTCTGTTAATTGCACATGGCAGACAGGTGAACATGTGAATAATCAAGTCTGTGTCAAAAATCCCTGCACATGTACCTTCAATGCTCAGTGTTTGCCATCAGCGTCACCACTAGCTCATGCCACCTCATGCCATTAAGTGGGTCCCCCCTACTCCTATGACTTTGACGGGGGCACTGAAAGCATATACACCCATCTTATGAATTTCATAAATTTGTAAGAATGAGCACAAAGTACCTTGTTGAAATACAGCTTTTCTAATAGATAGGAACCCAAATTTGAGTGGTGTGAAACCATAGAACAGGAGTGGGGAACATTGTATGTGGGCTGTATAAAGCCTGTGAAATCATTTGGTCTGGCCCTGCCAAGGCATTAGGGGTGAGTTAATTAAATGTTTGACCAAATGTAGCAGGCTAATTTTTAAGTTGGTAATTTTATATGGCCCATGAATTATGTAAATATCCAAATGGTCCTGGCAGAAAAAGGTTCCCCACCCCTTCCATAGAAGGTTACTTCTCTTGCATTATTCAGCAGACACCCTTCCATACAGTGACTCAGGGACCCAAGAGCCTTCTGTCTTTGGCTCACCATCTGCTGGGACCTCAGGTATTCCTTTCCAAATAGCAGATTAAGAAAGAGAAAGGAGAGCCCTAGCTGGTTTGGCTCAGTGGATAGAGTGTCAGCCTGTGAACTGAGGAGTCGAAGGTTCGATTCTGCTTAAGGGCACATGCCCAGGTTGTGTGCTCAATCCCTAGTGGAGAGAATGCAGGAGGCAGCTGATTGGTGACTCTCTCATCATTGATGTTTCTATCTCTCTCTCCCTCTCCCTTCCTCGCTGAAATAAATAAAAAATATATTTAACAAAAAAAGAATAGAGGTGTCAGTATGGAGTTTCCTCAAAAAATTAAAAATGGAACTCCCATTTGACCCAGTAATTCCACTTCTAGGGATGTATCCCAAGTAATCAGAAACACCAATTAGAAAGGATATATGCACCCCTATGATCATAGCATCACAATTCACAATAGCTAAGATGTGGAAACAGTCTAAATGCCCATCAGCATATGAGTGGATTAAAAAACTGTGGTACATATACACAATGGAGTATTATACTGCTGTAAAAGAAGAAAGAACTCTTACCATTTGCGACAACATGGATGGACATGGAGAGCATTATGCTAAGTGAAATAAGCCAGTTGGAAAAAAATAAATATCACATGATCTCATTCATTTATAATGAACAACATAAACTGATGAACAAATAGATCTAGAGACAGAGAAGCATCAAACAGACCATCAAACTTCAGAGGAAAGGCAGAAGAGAGGGGGTAAGAGGTCAACCAAAGTACTTGTATACATACATATAAGCATAACCAATTGACACAGACACTAGGGGGGTGAGGGCATGTGCTTGGGTGGAGGAGGCCAAGGAAAGGTCAATGGGGGGAAAATGAGACATATGTAATACTATGTGTAATACTTTAAACAATAAAGAATTTTTAAAAAGAATAGAGGTGTGAGTGACTGTGATGAACTGTAAATCCCTGTGTATGTCAAAGAATCAGAAATGTTCTAAAAAAGGAAAGAGAAAGGAGAGAGGATCATAAGGGAGATTTGAAAGGGCAATGCCAAGAAGTGGTGCATCTCATTTCTGCTAATATATCATTGGCCAAAACTGAGCCACATGGTAACACACTGAAAGTGAGGTGTGTATCCCCAATATGGAAGGCATGGGTTTGGCTGAATTGTAGCCAACTCTGAGTCAATCATAAAGCAGGAGAGGCAAAACTGGTTTGGCTCAGTGGATAGAGCATCGGCCTGTGGACTGAAAGGTCCCAGGTTCGATTCCGGTCAAGGGCATGTACCTTGGTTGCGGGCACATCCCCAGTAGGGGGTGTGCAAGAGGCAGCTGATCGATGATTCTCTTCCATCAATGTTTCTAACTATCTATCCCTCTCTCTTCCTCTCTGTAAAAATTCAATAAAAAGAAAAGAAAAGAAAAATGGCCTCCAAGCTTTTGATTTTTCTCATCACTAATCATTTATGGAACATTTGCCAGGTGGCAGGACTGTGCTAAGGTGCTTTGCACTGGTTATCTCATCGCATCTTTGACAACTTCCTGTGGGATGGCACAAGTGTCACCTGTATTGTACTAAGGCTTCAGGGTGATACGCTGCTCAGTCATTGGGTGAGGCCCCCATGGTGTGAAGTTGGACTTGCACCATCTTTGGGTCAAACCTGGTTCCACCATTTAGCAGCGTATCACCCTGAAGCCTTAGTACAATACAGGTGACACTTGTGCCATCCCACAGGAAGTTGTCAAAGATGCGGTGAGATAAACAGTGCAAAGCACCTTAGCACCGTCCTGCCACCTGGCAAATGTTCCATAAATGATTAGTGATAAGAAAAATCAAAAGCTTGGAGGCCATTTTTCTTTTCTTTTCTTTTCTCTTTTCTTTTCTTTTTATTGAATTTTTACAGAGAGGAAGAGAGAGGGATAGATAGTTAGAAACATTGATGGAAGAGAATCATCGATCAGCTGCCTCTTGCACACCCCCTATTGGAGATGTGCCCGCAACCAAAGTACATGCCCCTGACCGGAATCGAACCTGGGACCTTTCAGTTCACAGGCCGATGCCCTACCCACTGAGCCAAACCAGTTTCAACGAGGCCATTTTTCTTACTCATTGGGGGTGGAGGGTGGGGTGGGAACGGAGAGTACACTTTCGGTGCAGAGAAAGTGTAGCTGAACTGCAGTCACCTGCACCCCCTGGATTGGATACATTTAGGGACCCTGAAAGCAGAGCCCAAGACAAGGACTTATATAGTTTAGTAGGGGAGTGATGGCAGCAAATGGAAGCGAAGGGGCATGAGGCAAGAAGGAAAAAGCACAGTGTTGAGTGCAGACTGACTTGGGGCAAATGGGGGCCCATGCCACTAGCACGCGGTAGGATGCCCCTCCAAGTTGTCTCTGCAGAGATGGCTGTGGGGAGCGTTCTCCAGAAGCTCCTGCTCCAGTGGCTGAGGGCCAGCTTCCCTGCACTTGCCAGGTCTAAGCCGTCCCTCAGGCTTTGGGAAAGCTCCAGACAGAAAGCTGAGAGCTGCTGTTGGCTCAGGCCGTGGGACTCTGCCTGGAGACTGGGATGTGCCCATAGCCACAACTGAAATAAAGGGCTCAGAGGATGGCAGCCCCAGGAGGGGCCCAGGCTTCAGGGGCCCCTAATACCCCTGATCAGAGGAGCACTCAGCTAGTATCATAGGCTGGGGCCTTGAGTTAGGAACTGAGGGAAAACCTTGTCCTCTGTCAGAAAAAAGAAAGGTCTCAGGTCTTCCCGCCCATGATGCTCAGCCCAGTGGGATGCTTAGGCCTCTGGCCCTTACACTGAACTCTCCTGGCTTTCCACAGTGCTGAATCTCTTCCTGTCCTTGAGCTTGAACATTCTGTTGACTCAACAGTGACTGACAGATGAGATGAATGAGAAGTTTATGTTTGCAAATCTTGGAATTTTGGGGACACAGGAAGAATACATTTCTACTGTTGGTGCTCTGATGTGAACCTCATCTTCTGAGCACTGTTCTGTGGTTAGGGATCCAAATCTGAAGGGCTGTAACTAGGCAGAGAATTCCAGATGTCTTTATGTGGAAATGTTATTGGATAGGGACATTATGGACAAAATAAGGGAAAATGAAGCACCTTTCTTTTTTTGTAAACTTTGTATTCATTCATTCATTTTTTCATAAGTATCCCCAGTTTTTGTTAATGAACAGAGCTATGGGGTCCAGCCTTCAAGGAATAACCAGTCTGGGGAGAGAGGCAGAAGGTTGTACCACTTTAGAAAGAACCAACAATGGAATATCAATAACAGGTCCAGGTCAGAGCACCATGGTCCACAGGGGCTGGGTCTCTACCAGGTCATGTGGTCACAGCACACTCCTTTCCTCTGCTGAGGAGACGTCTGGTGAGGAAGCCTCAGATGGCCTGCACCCAGGCCAAGAAATAGGATCCTAGCAGGACCCCAGGAGCACCCCCCAAAGTACACCTTTAGAAATTGAATCAAGGTGCCATCTGTTCACTAAGCCAGTGTGCACAGGGGATCTCTTCACTAAGCAGTTAACTGGACTCAACCTCCAGCATTCAGACAGTTGTTAACCTTCACATTGGGACTCGAGACAGCTCTCAGTGAAGGATGGGCTGCTTCCCAAAGCTTCTTACGTTACCTTTCTGTCTCCAAGCCTTCAGGTGCCCTCTCCCCTGCCCTGATAATGAGAGGCTTGATAATTACTGTGGGGAGAAGTGGCAGAAAGGAGGGAGAGCGGGGAAGTGTGGACACAGGAAGGCCTCCCTCTGGGCAGTGCCACTGACCACCTTTTCTTCATAGAATTCTTTCTCTGTCCCATCCTCCTCATCATAGTGCCCTCCTGTCTTGAGAGACCACTGGTCCATAGGATGCTTTTGTGTGTATACTTGAAAGGGCACCTCTTGTGCGCTGTCTTAGTGAACAGATGGCACTTTGATTAAAATTTTTTAAAAGTGTCTTTTGGGAGGGTACTTCTGGGATCCTGCTAGGATCCTATTTCTTGACAGGGTGCTGATTACATGGGTCTGTTCAGTTTCTGACAATTCATCAAACCTGGAACTTGTGACTTATGCACTTTTTTTTTATATGTATATAATATCTCAATGACATTTCCCCCCAAAATTAAAAGAATAAGAAAATAAATATTTTAAAATACCCTTTCCCCCTGCTTGGCAAGAGCAGCTCTCGCCTGCCACCCTTGTGCACTGAATATCCTACACTACTGTGTGTGCCTGCCTAACCTTCCTCAATGACGTAAGTCTCCGGAGTGCTTCCTGTCACTGTGCCTTGGCCCCAGCAGGCCACATTGTGAGTGGCTGTCCACTCCATCTATTCTTTCGGCATGTTGAGCCTCAGTAGCTCTCTGAGCAGAGCCAGATCTTCGCCTCCGGCATTGCTGATGACAACTCAGCTGTGTGGCACGGCTAGGAGGCCACTTGTGCAAGTCCCCTGCTTTTGCAAGAGCAAACGGAAGGTTGGCCAGCGGCTCCCTGTGGCAGAGGCATTTTGAATGATGGCTGCCAATGCGTGTAGGACTGGGAGATTCTCAAGGTCATTGGGGAGGTTTCATTTTAAGCTGTTGATAAATAACTTCTAACTGGTTTCTTACCGACTCTGTCCCTTTCTGGCCCCATTTCCGTTTTCCTCTTCTCCACATGCCTCAGGTGCGGGCCACCAGCCTTTGCCATGCCGCTGGAATCTCAGATCTCAGGTTTTCCAAGGGGAATCAGACTTGGTCTCTGTTTTTCCTTTCCCTAGCAGCGTGAGAGCTCCAGTGAAGGGACACAAGGATAGATTCCCCCAGAGCCTCCCTCTGTCCTCACTTGCTTTTCCTGGCCTGCCTGAGCCTGTCCGCGTGTTATAAGACAGGATTTTCTGTGTGGCTATTTTCAGGAGCCCAGACCACATTTCAACACAGCATAAGAATATAGCTCCAAGAAGCCCAGCTCCACTAGGGAAGCATTGCGTGTGAGAGATAAGACGCTCGGGGCTTACCCCACAAGTGCAGTGGTTCTATTTCAGCCACAGACCACAGTTGAGATGCTGAGGGGAAGAGCTGGTGTACTTTTTAAAGAACAGGGTTAGAATTTTCCAAATTGGGGGTGGGGGTGGTGGTGGTTACTATTTATCAAAGGATCACATCAAAACCTACTCTCTGGTTATCATGCTCCCAGCAGTATCTGTCCTAATTCTATTTACTGTTGTCAAAACTCGTCAGTGGTAAAGTTTAAAAAATGGAAAGCTGGTGGCTAATGTGAGGCCTGAGGGAGTGTGTGTGTGTGTGTGTGTGTGTGTGTGCGCGCGCCTTGGAGGAGGAAGGGGAGGAGGATCATTACAGAGGAAAGGGGATGTGGAAAGTTATGGGATACTCTGGGGAAGACCAAGGTGCTCGGTAGGTTGGGAAATAACTTGAGGACAGCAGATGTCACCCTGTGAGCAGGCCTGCCAGGCGCATCTAACTGCCCTCACACAGGGCATCACTGAGGGGTAAGGGTAGGTAGATCTGTTTGATCACATGCCTGGAACCAGCCTTTGGAGACAAGAGTGAATTGTCTCATAGGGAGTGTACTGTCACCCACTGGGTCCTTTGGGAACCTAACCAAGTTCTGGAGGTCCTTGGCTTCTGGTCTCAAATGAAAAGCTGCCATGTATCCAAGGAACCAAGAGTCATGGTTGGGGGAGTGTGGTTTATGGGACAGGAAGGAGCCTGGAGGCAGAGGTGGGTGGGGAGTGTTCAGGCTCAGATGGAAGCGAATTTGCTATGTTTGCTCTTGATGCTCTGAGTCTCATGTTACCTTGGCCATGAGCTCTGCCCCCCACCCCCACCCCCCACTCCCATACCCCAGCCTCATCTTTTCTTTATGGAAGACCTTGCATGTGCTCATCCCCAGCTGAGCCTGCTCCCTGGTCATTGCAGACCCTGTCTGCTGATTGGACAATGGGGGGAACAAAAAACAAATGTCCAGGAGAGCATCTTCAAGTGCTGAGAGTGCTCCCAGGCTACCCTGTCTGCCATTAAAGGGACTAAATATATACCCAAAGGTGTCACTTACTGCAAGCATTTAGGCAAAGGATTGCCAACAGTGCTGACAGGACTATTTTCCATTTTGTAAGCTGCTGCCTCCAGATTTTAATGAATTATTCTCAGCTTGGGTGCATTACCATCTCATTGTTTAAGAGGCAGGGATTTAGAGACAGGCTGATTCTGATGTAATTGAATATTTATGGACCCCTGGTGCAGGGAGCCAGCATTACTACAAGGTCGATTCTCATCAGACAAATGAGGTCAAGACTCATCAATGTTGTGTGGTCCCCAACCTCTGATCTGTGATGGATTGAAGGTTTGTTGAGGGCATCTTTTGCACTGACCACTTATTTCTGTTCCTTTGATAGAATCTCCAGACTGGTAATTCAGAACAATGAGGTAGATAGAGTGGGTCTTGATTTCAACATAAGATTTGCAGAATCTTTTTATGACTTCGTTGAGGCCAGTCAGATAACTGGGCATGGATGGGATAGAGCTGGGACATTAGTAACTGGCTGAAGAACTACTTTACACCTGTGGCCACTGTCCTGGGGCAGGGGAGGATCCTCTATAATGGCATGTCTGTACTTGATCCCAGCAAGTGCAACATTTTTACAAATGATAGTAAATTAGAAAAGGCAAGCCATAAAGCATTTCAGCGAAGACATAAAAGCCATAATTATCACATTTTCAAGTGGCTCAAGGTTTATAGTAGTGACCACAAAGAGTAATGAAGAACCAAGATTCTGGCCATCTCCCACAGCCTGCAGACAGAGGAGATGAAATCTAAGTAGGATAAGAGAAAAGTCCCACATGTACATTTCCAAAACCAATTGTACAGGTGAAGAAAGGTGTACTTTGGCTACAAAGAGCTTCTCTAGTGAGTGTTGTATCATCTGGTTTTGTAAACGTCAGTGTGATCTGACATGGCTAAGGATGTGCATGAATAGTATAGAGGTGATGGGATGGCTCTCAGAACTCCCTCTCCCCTTCATCCCATGCTGACCCTTGCTGTCTGTGTCTATCAGCAAGGCAGTATTTATACGCCCCTTTGAAGACTTCCTTCTCCTATCTGATGCCATTCCAGAGCCATGGAACCACCATTACTAGTTACTAAATGCCTGACTGTGAGAGGAGAACTCACCACCAAAATTGGGATCTTGACAGAAAAGAAGGAGGGGAGAATTGGATACTTACTGGGAAGACAGCTGAAAATATCAGCTACTCTAAGATTCTCTAGTTCTCTTTTATTTTCCATAAAGTGTGGTACAGTGTTGGGTCATCAGTAGGTTGATTGATTTACCAATGGCGTTTGTTCTCTGGCCATGGCCCCATGCTCATCCTAAACAAGGAGCATCTTTAGCCAATGATGTATAGAGGCTGGTGGATAATTACCAGCTTCTCTGCCAATTTGAGGAACAATTCAGAGGTGGTTCAACATTGTCTCTCAGGGCATCCCTGGTGCCATTGAGCCCTTGTTGCCCACATGTTCATGACTACTTCCTATATTGTCCTTCCCTCCCCTCTCTTACTGCTGCCTCCTGTACCACACCCCAAATAAACTACTTATTTCAGTGTCCTCTTCTGAGAGAAGCCAAATGCAGATAGAGGCTGAATAATTAGACCTACTTGATTGGGAGACTAAAATGACAAATTATTTCCTATATAGCACCTGTTATTGAAACTGCACTCTGTGTTGGACATGTTTACATGGATGAGAGAGTGTGAGCATGTAGTGTACCTCAGGTCTAGAAGGCACTTATTGCCCAGAAAGTTCTCCATGCTGCCAGGCAGCTCAATCTTCTCCACAAATCTTGTGTACCCCTCTTCTTCCTCATCTATATCTCTAAAACTTTCTCTGAACTTTCAAGGATAGGTCTTGTATTTTATATGTATTTTACCACATATAAAATTTTGAAAAATGGAGGTAGCCTTGTAGGAGGACCCATGGCGAGAGATAGGTACATGTTCATTCCCCCTTGGCACACGCATCCATCCCATTCTTCAAATCCTGCCACATTGGCTTGAGATGACCAGCATTTTAGTGCCTGGACTCGCCCCGTAGTCTGCCCCTCTGCAGCTCGGAGTGGCTAAAAATGTGTTGTCAGCCCATGACCCCAGTTCTGGACACCAGGCAAGGCAGGCTGCCAGGGGCAGGGAGCAGCTGTGGGTGTGACTTCAGCACGTGGGGGCTTTGACCTGGGGTCAGTGCATCCTCCCAGTCCGCAGCCTGGGCGGGCAGCGCTCCCCAGTGAGCAGGCACTTTATGTTCACAGAGACAAAACGCAGTACTGTGACTTTGTGCACAGCCTCCCTGTTAATGTCCTGGAAGCTTAAATATTAGAGTTTGAGTTTTCTCTTGGGACTCATATAAGAGGAGGCATGCGCCAGATATGGCTCTTCCATGCACTCTCTGATGCTATTATAAAAAGAAACACACAGTGTGTTTTTTTACTGGTTATGCCCAGTAAACACCTCCCAAAGACCATGCCCAAAAAAAGTCTGAACTTGAGAAAAAGATGAGTAATGTAATACTTCACAACACGAGGCCTGGGATGTAAAGGGAAACCCTAATGCCATAACCCCACATCTCATTGGAGTATCGGATTTTATGACCAGAGCCTCTAGTCTTGTCGGGGAAAGGACAGAGGAGGACAGGGTTCTGGCTTCAGCTCTGCCTCATTTGCTGTGTGACATGGAGCCAATCAGCTAACCATTCTGAGCTTTAGCTGTTAAATAAAGGAATTAGACTTTTGGGTTATTTTCAGTAACACTTTTTATTTTAACGATACAAATTCAGACTAAGATAAAAGTTATTTATGGCCTGCTTTTAAAACTCACAATAAAAAATGTTTTACTGAAATCTGAGATAAAATGTGTATTCTTAGTATTTAGATGATTTACTCTGTTGAATAAAACACCAGAGGAAAAGTCACAGCTGCTCATTAGCCTCTGAAATGTTAATAACTGGCCATATTGGAGAGATGGAGAAAATGTCCGAACCTTTTCAGTTCTGCTTAGAGTGATCTTTTGGACTGTCTCATGAAGACAGGCAAGCCCCATAGTTCTGCTGGCCCCAGATCACTCCCTGGGGATCAGTCCCACTACGGACTCCCTTTGAGGACAAGCACTCTCTGGGCTTGTGGCTCTGGCCTTCTGTGTGTCCCAGCTGGAGGAAGGTGAGGGAGGGCCAACAGAGCAGGCCCAGAGAAAGAGCCCCCCCGGGCCACCCTAGGAATTACCCCGGGCCTGCCACCCCAGGAATTACCCCCACTCCCCACCCCTGCTAATCAAGAGCAGCAACTCCAGTTCCAAGGCTCAGAGGTGGCAGAGCCTCAGCATTCGGTGCCCCAGGAGAATCAAAGAGCATCTAGGGGCTGCCAGGGATTTGTTCCCCAGCCTTTCCACCCAGGAAGTCCAGATGTTACACACTCTGCAGCCACGTAATTACTTGCACGCAGGGCCTCTGCACACCTGGCTGGCAGCATTGGGTGAGAACTGAGATGCTCTGTGGGTCAGCACAGCCTTTGAGTTTGTTCACCCTACATCCTATAAAAAGGCTGGTTCCAGGCCGTCATCTTCTTCCCATGTACCCTAACACACGTGCATACATGTACACACAACTGTCTGTGTGCATATGTCAATATTCTCTCTTTCCTTGGCTTTACTTGAATACAGTCAGGCAGAATTTGTACCCTAGCCTTTAAGAAGTGCTATGTAAAAAAGCATTGTTAACCAATTCTGGCCTTATAGTTGGCGTTAGTCCCAGCTATGCTGTTCTTAATTTTAACAGACCCAGAATTGTGGTTAAAATACATAGAAAAGTAACATCTTAACCATTTTTTAGTGTCTGGTGCGGTAGCATTAAGTACATTCACATCATTGTACAAGCATCATCACTACCATCCATCTCCAGCACTTTCACCTTTTGCATGTGCTCACTCAGCATCTTGTTAACGGAAGCTCTGTCCCCAGTAAACAGCTACCAACCCTTCCCCTCCCCCAGGCCTCTAGCAACCTCCATTCTACTTTCTGCCTCTGGAGTTGAGGACTCCAGGCACTCCATGTAAGTGGGATCATACAGTATTTGTCTCTGTGACTTGCTTCACTCAGCAGAGTCCCCAAGGATGTGTCAGAATTTCCTTCCTCTATAAGGTTGAGCATTATTCCATTGTACAGGGTGGGGCAAAAGTAGTGTACTGCTACTTCTTTTAAAATAATACAAAAATTAATAAGTAATTATACAAGAATAAACTCTCTGTTTCGTGTACTCACATCTCTAAACCTGCTTTTGCCCACCCCTACGTGAATATACCACATTTTGTTTACCCTAGACTATGTTTTTCCCAGCTGATTGAACAGTCTACTTTTGTTGTTAATATCTGTCCTATGGTTTTCCATATTTGAAATAAGAATGCTGTGGGGACAGTGGACATTTATTATTATTATTATTATTATTATTATTATTATTGTGAAGGTTTTGTCAAGTCACTTACTTTGATGGACGTAAGAATTGTGACCTGAAGCTGAAACTGGTTTGGCTCAGTGGATAGAGCGTCAGCATGCAGATTGAATGGTCCCAGGTTCGATTCCAGTCAAGGGCATGTACCCAGTAGGGGTTGTGTAAGAGGCAGCTGATCGATGATTCTCTCTCATCTATGTTTCTAACTCTCTATTACTCTCTCTTCCTCTCTGTAAAAAATCAATAAAAAAGAAAGAATGGAAGAAAAAAGAAAGAAAGAAAGAAAGAAAGAAAAGAAAGAAAGAAAGAAAGAAAGAAAGAAAGAAAGAATTGTGGCCTGTAGATACTTGAGAACTTGCAACTAGTTAGCTCTCTTGCCTTCGCACTTACAGTGGTAAAATAGTAATGCCAGGGTTATATTTGCTCAGAACTCACTCCTCCCCACCCATGTGAGCCCGGGAGTCATTGGAGTGTTCTGAGATTTTGGAAGACTGAAGTCCAGCACCTGTGGGTGACTCCAAGCTTGGCATGTGATAAAATGGTCCTGGTTGACTTGAACCGGGTGATTAACATGCTTTTTGGGTTACATTGCTTTCAATGAAAAATACATGCACTCAGATATATTTTAAAGAGATTCTGAGCATAACTCTCAATATTCTGGGCAGTCTTGTTGGAGTCCCCAGCACCTAATTCCCTTTTAGTGCTCCTTAACATCACCCTCATCTAAGGCTCCATCAGGTAAAACGGCCGAGTAGAGGTGGATTTCTTGCAATCTATGAACCTCCTCATGTTAGGAACCTGCTCGCTGCCAGCCTTTGTATCTCTCAGCTGTGGAAGGAGAGGGGACTTGGGCATGCTCCTGACATTGTTCTTTCAAGTTCTGGGTATGCCTGAGACACTATGTGAATATTTATTGACTTGTATTGCACAAACTGCATCGACCTAATACAATATTAAATAGGCTCTCAGTGCTGGCTGGACCTTAGAGGGTGGTTGATCCTCCATTTAAATACCACACAGCTTTGTTAAATATTTAATGAATGGCCAACAACTATTTCTATTAATATAACCAATTGCTATCTCTCCAGAAGCCGCTTGTAGATTTGTGATTTCAGGAAAGCCCTTGGATTATCTTCATCCCATCAATACCAGTCATCTCCTAGCACAGTGGTCAGCAAACCTTGGCTCTCAAGCCAGATGTGGCTCTTTGGTCCTGAGAGTGTGGCTTGGCATTAGAACCACTTCTTCAAAATAGACTCACCCAGGCCGTGGTATTTTGTGGAAGAGTCACACTCAAGGGGCCAAAGAGACGCATGTGGCTCACGAGCCAAGGTATGCCGACCACTTCCCTAGCACCACCAAGGCTGGGAGATGGCGAAAGTCAGGGGAGCCTGTCGCTTCTGCCATGTCTTGGCTCTGCCAGCCTTCAAATCTAATTTTTTTTGCATATGGATCACCCAGCATCTTGTTATTATGCTTATTATGACACAGTAGGTCTGGAGTGAGACTGGGGCTCTGCATTGCTAACCAGCTCCCGGATGCTGCTGGTCCTAGGCTTGGGCCACTTTGCTCAGCGAGGGTACATGGAGACCTTGGGTCTATAAGGAGTGGGGCCAGCCTCATCAGAAGCTCCAATGAGGCATCTCGGGCACAAAATGGCAGGAGGCCCTGGCTCCCACTATGTCTGAAGCAGCTCCCTCTCTGGGTGGTACAGGTGCAGAGTGGCCTTGATCCCCAAGGATGGGCACATCCTTTAATTTTGCACCCTGGATGCCTCCCTCAGCTCACCCCGGTCGCAGGCCTGGAAGGAAGCTTTTGCTCCAGGGGATTTGGGATGAGCTCGGCTGCTCTGACGGAGTCACCCAAGAGACTCCTGGTCCTTCTTGCTCCCTGAGCCAACCCTGGACAGATATCCAAGCTCACTGTGAACCTCATTCACTGGGTCAGAGCAGGACTCCCACAGCTCAGCCCACACTCTACTGCCTGGGAGTTGCAATGATTTTAAAAAGAATGTTTCTAGAGTGTTTTCTTCTTGTACTTTGTGGTGTGATGTGTGCCGTGTCCTCCTGGCAGTGAGCGAGAGGACATGGAGAGGGTCACAGTGAGCCATGACTTGAACCCAACCAACCCTTCACTCGCTAGACCTTAACCACTTGCTCAAATGAAGCGAGACTGCTGGAGCATTCTGGGGCGAGCTGTTTTATTCCTATGTTTTCCCCTCCAGGGAGCTTTCCGTGGATAATTATGCTCTCCCCGATGTTTCAACGGTGTGAGGAGAGACTGCAGAGCCTCTGCCTCTGGCATTCCCATCCTCCTTCCCCTGCTTTCACCGTCCTCTCTGCAGGTCTTGAACTCTCCAATACAAAGTATTGAAAGGGAGAGAAGAGAGGGACAGCCCTGGCCTGGTGTCTTGGTTGGTTGGAGCATTGTCCCATGCACCAAAGGGTTTCAGGTTCAATACCCTGTCAGGACACATACCTAGGTTGTAGGTTTAATCCCAGGTCGAGATTTTGGAAGAGTGTGTGCTGGAGGCAACTGATTGATGTTTCTCTGTCCCACCCCCACCCCAACCCCCATCTCTCTCTTCATCCTCTCTTCTTCCTCTTTCTCTAAAAATCAATACAGGCATAACCTTGGGTGAAAATTAAAAAGATTAATTTTTTAATTTTGATTAGCCCACCACTGGCTGGAGCTCCTCCAGGCATATTTAAAAAAAAAAAATGTATTTTATTGAGTTTTTACAGAAAGGAAGAGAGAGGGATAGAAAGCTAGAAACATCGATGAGAGAGAAACATCAATCAGCTGCCTCCTGCATACCCCCCAATAGGGATGTGCCCGTAACCAAGGTACATGCCCTTGACCAGAATCAAACCCGGGACCTTTCAGTCCGCAGGCCAACGCTCTATCCACTGAGCCAAACCGGTTTTGGCAGGCATGGGCTTTTTTATGCAGTGGTCCCGGCTGGGTAGAGGTCTTGTAGGGAAGGGACTCAGTGTGGGCTGTACTTTTCTTGCATCCTCCCCCCCCACACACACACCCCAACACCTGCTCATGGCTCTCCCAGGTTGCTGGGAGTCAGCCTGGGTCTGGAGTGAGGGGCCCTGGTAGGTTCTCTGTCCACTGCCACAGCCCTTTTGAAACTAGAAGGCCCTTCTCACAGGGCATCTCCACGCCTGGACGCTCTCGTCTGACTTGCAGAAAACTGAAACACACTGTCAACAAGGCCGTGGGGAAGTTAATGGTTTTCTGTTGACCTTTTTAGAGGTTAATAGAACCTATAAAAAGCTGCCGCTGCTGTGAAAGGTTCTTCATCACTGGGACTTCCAGGGCCTGCCCGGCCTCCTGGCTCGCACTGGCTGGTGGGGCAGGCTGTCCTGCCTGCTCAGAGCTGGTTCTGCAGCCTGTCTCTGACTTCCCCCCTCCTTTGTGACCGCCCAGCTCCCAAGGCCCTCAGTTCACATGTGCCTGTGCACATTCATGCACCCGTACACACACACTCAAACACTGCCTGTGGGTGGGTGTGTAGTGTAAGCCCTTCCAAGTGAGTGCTCACAAAGAGAGGGGCGAGGACAGAGATGAAGTCAGTGGGGAATGGAATAATCTTGTGAAAGCATCTGGTTTAGAACACCAAATGGAGAACTCATGTGTGCTTGCTCACTTACTCAGTAATTTTTTCTCCAGGGCCTGGTTTCTGGGGACTGTTAGTTAGTACTTAACATTGTTAAGATTAACATAATATGCACAGGGTGCATTTATCTCAGGAATTAAAGTCTATCTTCTTTGAAAGCCTTTAAATATATTGAAGCAAAGAGAAAAAGGAGAGAGCATGCCCGTTATACAGATTAAGAAACTAAGGCCCAGGAATACACCATGATTTTCCCTTTCCCAGCAGGTTGTGGATTATATGGAGGTTTGAACTTTGCTCATTTTTATAGCTTCCTGTCAGTGTTTCTCTGGTGACTTTTAAAAATACATATATTTTTATTGATTTCAGAGAGGAAAGGAGAGAGAACGAGAGGTAGAAACATCAACTGTGAGAGAGAATCATTGATTGGCTGCCTGCACACCCCCTACTGAGGATCGAGCCTGGACCGGAATTGAAGCTGGGACCCTTTAATCCGCAGGCTGATGCTCTATCCACTGAGCCAAACCGGCTCCCGTGACTGGTGGGGATCCTGTAGGTCCAGAGCAGCACTCCCCAGTAGAACTTTCTGAGGAAGTGTAACCATATATTCACCATATATAGAAGTGAGGCTGTTCTTGAACACAGGATCCCAAATGATAAATCTGAGCAGGATTTCTGTAAAATGTCCAAGGATGACATTATTTCAGACTCATTCCCAATTCCTGCTTCCTTAATAGTTCTTTTGATCCAAATGTCTCATTGCTGCAGGAAAAAAAGGCTGCAGATCTCACCTAAACAAGGATTAAGTAAAATGCATGAAAGAAAGGAGGACAGTGAGCATCTACGATGCCTGATGCAACGGGGGAAAGGAAGCAAGTCAGAGCCACCCCTTTTTCATGAGCCGCTGTGGCCGTGGGTGTGCTGTGTTTGCCTTGGAGAGCAAAGCGCACTCCCTGCTCTGAGGGGAAGCCTCTGATGCTCCTGGAATGCTGCCCTGGTCATCCTCCCCTCACACAGTCATAAAATATGTGCCTTCGTTGATTAGGAGCAAATGTCAAAGTGTCCACCATGATGGAAGTCTCTGATTTCCAGGGCTCTGTGCATGCAGCGGGAGCTCATGAATCTTTCATGGATGGCCTATATTTAGGGGCTTTCAGTTTCTGAGGGCGATCAAAGGCTCTGCAGAGACGGAGTTCTCCCAGGGCCCTCGCTTCTGCCAGGACCGGTGTCTATTTAAAGCACACCTTGTCTTGGTAGCATACAGAGATTGTGCTGGCCCTGAGAAACTGTCCTGGACCTGCAACTAGATTACAAGAGCTTCCTCAAAAAACTGTTGATTAATTTATCAAAATATGTGGTGATGACTGTCTACTAGGTACTAGGCACAGTGGTGATTTCGCCGGGGGCCCCGACATCTGCACCCATATTCTAGTCAGGAGACAACCAACAAGAAAGCAAACGATCGAGGAAATTACAGGCTGTGATAATTGCTGTGAAAGAAATAAGCGGCGTAGCGTGACATGTTTTAAGCACAGAAATGGCATGACCTGGTTTGCATTTTGAAAGATTGCACTGGCTGCTGGGTGGGAAGATGAGTTAGTTGTAAGGAGACAAAAGTGAAAGCCAGGACACCATTTAAGGGGCCAGTTGAGGGTCAGGGAAGAAATGATGGTAATAGAGGAGGAGAAGAGAGGGCAGATTTGTAATATAGTTAAGAGTAAAATGCAACTTGACGATGATTTGGACATGACAGCAGAAAGAAAAGATGCAAGAAAAACATCTAAATGTGTGGCTCAACCTGCTGTCGATTGTTGTAACATTTCTTGGGACAGGCAAGATGTGGCTAGAAGGGACAGGTCTGAAGGGAATGGGGAGAGTAGCGAGTATACTGCCATCTAAATGGTCTAGTGTGGATGCCATCTATGTGTGGATGTGCCTGGAGTTCAGGCAGGAGGGTCAGCCTGGAGCTATCCATTTGGAGACATAAGCTTATAGAAGGTGTTTAAAGCTATGAGCTGACCTGGAAAGACATCACCATTTAGAACCCAGTGGAAAAGGTACCAGCAAAGGAAACCAAGACTAGTGGCCAGAGAGAAAGAATAGAACAACATCCCGGAAATCACTAAGGAGGGAGCGAACACCTCATCAGAGAAGCATGCGTGGAGATGTCTGACAATGGAGCCTGTGTTGACCTCGACAAAAGCAGTTTCAGGAGGCGGTTAGAAAGTAGAAAATGGGTTGAATGAGTCAAGGAGTAACTGAGTCAAAGGTTGAGGTGAGAATGTGGAATTTAGTTTTGCAAGTGTTTTTTTGAAAACTGAGCACAGACAGACATGGGATGCCCCTTAGGTATAGAATATTTTTGGATAGAAATTTTTTTATTCTCTTGTCATTTTTAAATAATTTTTTATTGTTGAAAGTATTACATATGTCCCCCTTTCCCTCCATTGACCCCCTACAGGCTACCTCTACCCCCCTGCCCCAGGCCTTCAGCACCCTATTGTCTGTGTTCATGGGTTCTGCATATATGCATTCAAGGGTTTTGGTTGATTTCCTCCCACCCAATCACCCTTCCCCACCTTCCCTCTGAGATTACACACTCTGTTCCATACTTCCATGTCTCTGGATCCACTTCGTCATTCATCAGTTTATTTTGTTAATTAGATTCCATATAAGTATGGAGTTTGATCATATGATACTTGCCTTTCTCTGACTGACCTATTTTACTTAGCATGTAAATACATGTCAGGTTGCTCCATGATGTGTCAAAGGATAAGATATTTTTCTTCTTTACTGCTGCATAGTATTCCATGGTATAACTATACCACAGCTTTTTTTATCCGCTCATCTACTAATGGGCACTTGGGCTATTTCCAGATCTTAGCTATTATAAATTGTGCTGCTGTGAACATAGGGGTGCATATATTCTTTCTGATTGGTGCTTTGGGTTTCTTAGGATATATTCCTAGAGGTGGGGTCACTGGGTCAAATGGCGAGGTCCATGTTTAATTGTTCGAGGAAACTCCATACTGTTTTTCATAATGGCTGTATCAATCTACATCCCCACCAGCAGTGAATTAGGGTCCCCTTTTCTCCATATACTTGCCAATACTTGTTATTTTTGATTTGTTGATGCTAGCCATTCTGACAGGTGTGAGGTGATAGCTCATTGTTTTAAATTGCATCTCTCTGATGATCAATGACTTTGAGCATTTTTTCATGTCTCTTGACCATCTGTATGTCCTCTTAGGGACCCTAATTCACTGCTGGTGGAAATATACATTGATACAGCCATTATGAAAAAAAGTATGGGGTTTAGTTGGTTCCTTTGCCTATTTTTTAATTGGATTGTTTGTCTTTCTTTTGTTAAGTTGTATGAAATTCTTATATATTTTGGATATTAACCCTTTGTCAGATGTATCATTACCAAATATGTTCTCCTAAACTGTGGGCTCTCTTTTTGTTTTGTTGATGGTTTCTTTTGCTGTGAAGAAGCTTTTTATTTTGACCTGTACTCAGAAAACTACAGGTCATTGAAAAAAGTGATAGAAGATATAAACAAGTGGAAGAATATACCGTGTTCATGGATTGGTGGAATCAACATCATTAAAATGTCCATATACCCAAGGCAATCTACAGATCCAATGCAATCCCTATTAAAATACCAAGGGCATATTTCAAAGAGCTGAACAAATACTCCAAAATTTTATATGGAACCAAAAAGACCAAGAATAGTTGCAGCAATATTGAGAAAAGAAAACTAAATTGGAGGAATCACAATACCAGATTTAAAGTTATACTACAAATCCACTGTAATCAAAACAGCCTGGTGCTGGCACAAGAACAGTCATATAGATCAATGGAACAGAACAGAGAACCCCAAAATTGACTCAAACCATTAAGTTCAATTAATGTTTGACAAAGGAGGCAAAAACATACAATGGAGTTAAGGAAGTCTCTTCAATAAATGGTGTTGGGAAAATTGAACAGATTCATGCCAAAAATAATGAAACTAGATCACCAACTTATACCATTCACAAAAATAAACTCAAAATGGATAAAGGACTTAAAACATAAGACAGGTAACCATAAAAATCCTCGAAGAAACCATACGCAGAAAAATCTCAGACATCTCTCATAGCAATATATTTACCGATACATCTCCTAAAGCAAAGGAATCTAAGGAGAAAACAAACAAATGGGATGGAAATTCTTTATAATATGTGTTTGCTGATCAAAATGATGGACTAAAAAGGGAGACGGGATGTTTCAAAAGCTGAAGGGAAAAGTATGGGGGTAAAACTGTCCAAAATCCAGGGGAGAGGACATGGCACTCAGAATATGTGATCACCAACCCTCCTTTTAAAGCAGCAGGGACATTTCCATTTTAACAGCGGGCAAGAGAGAATATGGGTGTAGATTCAGGCAGCCCAATGGATTTGGTGAAGAAAAATGAACGCCTAATTGCTCCTATTTTCTATGAATACAGCATAAGGCAAAGTGAGGAGCTGATGAGAGGATGCATTTGAGGACAGAGAAGGAAGTAGGAACCCAGAGCAAAGAACAAGTTTATATATAATAGAAAATGCCATGAGATCACCCAGCTCCCTGGGTGTTCCTTTGAATTTTGTTGGCCCATTTGAGGTGAGTCTGCTAGCCCAGATCTGTCATCTTTTATGACCAAGTAACTTGCTCAGGTGTGCCTCAGAGTTGGGTTTAATCACAGTCCAAAGTTTTGCCACTTGAGTATCGCATAAGAGGAGAGGGGCAAGAAGGTGGAGTATTTGAAGAGGAATGATTAGAAGAGCAAGCAATAAAACCTAATGGGCAACAAGGGAAGGAAGTAAGGAAGATGATGGATAGTTAAGAAAGGATTGTAGCAGTGGGGATTCTAAAGTAAGTGGCCTGAACAGCTGGGGGGTAATGGTCAGAAAGGCTGCTTGAAACCAAGACATAGTGGCATCATTAATGACACAAGAGTCAAGGCTTAGGAAGGACAGACAACATGAATGTTAGAAGTGATAAAATCAGTGAGGTTAGAGCTCTTGATGGTCATGGCCAGGGATGTTGATGTCACCATGATTTTGACAGGAGCAGGGATGGAGAAGCTAAAGTTCAAGAAGGAAGAGGAAATATCCAGTGGGGAGCTTTCATGGACATGAAAACTATCTGGAACGCATGAGTTTTCTCACTGTTTGGGCCTGGAGTCAGTGCTTTACTTAGTGCTATGGAAGCTTCTTGGAGAACGGCATGTCCCCAAACTTGAGGACTTCTAGCTGCCCCTGACCAACCTGCAGTGCAGAAGAAATTAGCACATGCTCACAGTGCTGAGCAGGGGTATTCCACATAACTGTGTACATGCTGAGTGGCCAAGCTCGTATTGCATGGTGCATTCACTTGGGGACGCCAGGGAACCTGAGGACCAGCCCAGCACTTCCAGTATGTCCCTGTATAACTTTGGACATGTGACACCACCTCAGTTTATTCATGCATACCAAAGAGAGTAAATGTACTTCTTGATCTAGAGCAGTGGTTCTCAACCTTTCTAATGCCTCAACCCTTTAATATAGTTCCTACAGGTTGAGAACCGCTAGCAGGATCACCTAAGACCTCATAAAACACAGATATTTACATTATGATTCATAACAGTAGCAAAATTACAGTGATGAAGTAGTAATGAAAATAATTTTATGGTTGGGGGTCACCACAACATGAGGAACTGTCTTAAA
Organism: Pipistrellus hanaki; assembly: GCF_964339955.1. Classification (NCBI taxonomy): domain Eukaryota; kingdom Metazoa; phylum Chordata; class Mammalia; order Chiroptera; family Vespertilionidae; genus Pipistrellus; species Pipistrellus hanaki. The sequence continues at coordinate 18,757,648 of NC_140508.1, read as the reverse complement.
GGGTCGAGGCATTAAAAAGCTTGAGAACCACTGATCTAGAACCATTCTTTTTCTAGCTTTCCATGATTCTCATTGTGTCTGGCCTGAGGTTTCTCTCCATTAAGTCTAGAAACTAGCATACCTCAATTTGTTTACATTGATAAAGGACGCCATCAATTTATGACTATTTGCAAACTAAATTATGTTGTCACAAGCCCATCCAAGGATGTCAGCTTGACATCTTCAACTCTTCAAACCTGGGAGTATTCCCAGGAAAAAGAGACATCCATTTGGTGGTAAAGGGGTATCTGTCCATATTGACCCCCTCCCTGCAACATTAGAGGTGCTTTCAAGCCCACCAGGGACACCTGCTTGAGGAGCACCCTGCAAGCTCAGGTTGTTCCCACAGTCTTGGGGCTGTATGGGTATGTGTAGAGAGGCCCTACAGCCCTTGCCCTTGCTCAGTACCTTGGACAGTTTAGCTCTATCTGTCTTATCTGTTAGGGTTTCAAACTAGGAGCCAAAATCCTGCCCACAGTGTGTCATCCAAACATCATTTCTTTCCTGTCTGCTGTAGAACTGTTGGATTTATCGGCTCATCAAAGCAGAGTGGCGTGGAATGTGGTTCAGAGGTAACAGTGCCCAGGAGGCCTGGCTCAGATCTCAATGACTTTAGGACTGGACTTCCTTCTCTAAGAAGGGAGTGGATTGAAACTAAGAGGCCAGGCTGCCCTACCCAAGTGTCAAGAGAGGGCTCTACTCTCTCCTGAGTAACATTTGCCCAGAACCTAAACTACGAACACATCATAGTCTGGGAAATCACTGCTCAGATGTACAAGGTTAAGTTTGTGCACTGAACTCTCCCTCCTCCATTGTACAAACATTCACATGCAGACACTACCAGTCTTGGCTAACACCAAATCCAGGAAACTAGAACAAACTAGACTGACCCACAGTCAGCTCACTCTGCGTCACCTGTACCTAACACAGGACTTGGCATTAGGGATAGTCTCTGTGCTGACCCTGCACGTGTCAATCTGACTGAAAGGATCTGCAGTGTGTGGCATTGCTGTGAGGTCCTCACAGATGGGAGATTCTAGATTTGCTGGATCAGTACTCTAAGTTACTGTTTCCATCACTCTATGAATGTGGTCCTGGAATTGCTTCAGATTTCAACCTTAATTAACATGCCATGAATATCATCTTTGGCACCAATTTCTTTTATGGGTTCATTGCTAATACATTTTTGTTTTTGTTCTGGTGGCCAAAAGTACAGATGCTATTTCTGAGAACATTTCTAAGTGTTAATTTCATGTATGTAACTAGGGAATGTACAGGGGTGGCTCTGTAAACAAGCTGCCCGGGAGGGGAGAAAACCCCAACTTGTCACTTGTAGCCTTTGCCGATTTCTGTGGTGTGAATTCTCCCACAGTGGCCAATAGCAAGGCAATAACCATTTTACCACTGCTTGTAAACGCCCTGAATGTTTCACACGTGGCTTTAGGAGGTGGCAGCTGGTGGCCAGGCCCACCAGCTTGTGGAAGGAAATGGGGGCGAAGAAGTAGAAGCATGCAGAAGGGTAGCAACGTTCCTCCCTTAATATCCTGGGGTCACGCACAGCACTCTGCATCAACAGTTGCTATTTTTTAATTTAAAAAAATTTAAACAGAGTGAATGCAGCCAGTTTATATCCCTGTGCTCTAATTTCAATGTTCCTTTTCAATAGAGCAAGATTTGAAAATTAAAAATATATAAATAATAGTCTGCAAGTCTCTGCATGACAGAGATTATTCTTTACAAAGGAATTTGCCATGTACTTCATTAAATACCAAGTAATCTTGGGGTTTTTAAAGTATTCTACTTTGCAAATCTTTAACTTACTGTTTCTTAAAAACATTCCTCTTTGTAGAGCAGTGGTTCTTAATTCGGAAGGACCCACTGGGGTGAGAGTTGAATGCTTTGAATTAGTGCTTGCATGCCTTTTTTGTGGAGATGGTGTAGCTTTCAAAAGATTCTTTAGTGTGTTCATTAATTAAAAGGTAATGGCCTGTGCCATCCGTGATGGGGCCCTATGTCATGTGTGTCATACATGTATGTGTGGTCGGTTCTGTGGGTCCAATGAGGTGTTTCAGTGGATGCACACCTGAGTGATGCAGACTTCCTCTGTATGAGGGTCACCTTTCCCTGCCAGAGACCGGCTTGCCTTGGGCGAGCAGGTGGCATGGGCTTTGCTGGGAAAGATCTGTTTTTGATGACAGCAGTGATGATGACAACACTTTTACATTTTGGGGGAAGGATACCTTTGTGAGAAAGAAAGCTCACTGCCTTGCTTTCCCACACTCTGCTCTCTGCCTGCATCAGTTCCTAGGTGTTATGCAAGTTCATTTCACTGGGGCGTGAAAGACACTCCCCTATGACAATATTAATTGCAGTGGAAGGCGTCTCTCCAAAAGTTGATCTGTTTCCTGGGTAATGGGGGGGGACCCAGGCCTTTACCCCCTGGCTTTGCCAAGAACTGTGAGGTTTCCTGCTGGAGGAAGGGGAGTGTGTCTGGCCGTCCCCCTCCTGCTGCCTGAAATGGCAGAGACAGTTATGCTGCAGTGCACCCCCCTCCGTGGTATCCATGAGCACACAGACTTCTCAGACCCTCTCAAGTCTCCAGGTCAGCTTCATTTCCACGTCCGCATAGGCCCCGGCTGTCAGTCGTGAGGGGAGCTGCTGCTAAGGACCCCAGGGAGATTGAGGAGGAAACAAGGAAGCTTCAGGCCATTCATTGCACAGAGCATGCAGCCACCATGGCTCCTACAAAGCTGTGTGTTAAAATGGTCATGTGTGGGGGGCTCCCTATATCTGGCATCAATGTTAGTACTCCTGACCTCCCCTCCTCTCTCTAACCCCCAGAAAGTAGCTTTGCCACTTTCAAAAACAAGGATACCGCTTCTGAGACTTGGTGCTCAGGGTGTTACTTACACGTTTGCTATAGTTACACCATTGGTCAGTGTGTGACGCCTCACCTCCATGGACTCTTGGTGATGTTAAACCCATGTTCCTTAGAATTTTGTAGAACAGGATCAGCAGAAACTGCTTATTTATATTATAGGGGTAAGAAAACTGAGGCTCAGAGTTTATGGAACTGAGGGGTCAGAGCTCCACTTTCTTAACTCACAGTTTGCCGTTTTCCCAGGAGAGATGATAGCTAAATTGTAGTGGCAGCCAGAGTCATGACTACTGACTTTCCATGACCGTCTTCTGGAACCGTGCTCAGTCCTATATGTGGCTTTTCTTCCTCCACCCCACAGCCGCCTATGACATACCTTGAATACTGTTAGTTTTCCCATTTCCGAGGTCACTCTATGACCTCACCCACAGCCATGCAACTGGGGAGCCTGGATCTGAGCCCGCTCCCCCTCACCTTACTAACTATCTTCTGGTAGGTTCCATGTGGTCCTTTCAACACCCTCCCGGGGGAGCTGTCAGTGCTTCCACGGAGGGTCTGGTGGCTCCTGTGCAGATGCCAGGCGAAGAGCTCCCAAAAGTGCCCCAGAGGAGGCACAGCAGGGCTTGGGCTGGCGCGGGCCTTGGCAGCGGGACCGCTCCCTGTCCTTTCCAATCACATCAGTCTCTAATTTGGTGGTTGGGTCTGCAGAGACTTCTAATTAAAAGATGGATTTTTTAATGAACTTTTATTAATTCAGCAATCTGCCCGGATGCTGAATTGTCATTTTTGCTAATAGAGAAAATGGTTTGGTTTATTTTCCAGAACAGTGGAACTCACTCAACTTAATTAAACTGTCTGAGGAGATTTTTCTACTTGTCTTACTCCACCTGGGCCAGGGAGCTCGCCGCATGAAACTGTCAGCCTTAGTGGCAACTGGAGTTTGGTTTTGCTTTTGAAGTCAGTGGATTTGGTGTCAGGAGCTTCTGAGGTCCCCGTGGCCTCCAGGGGCCCAGCCCGAAGCAAGGCCCAGGAGGATGCACCTACATTCTATGATTTCAGGTTTTTGAGAAGGCCCCCAGGTCCATGGGGCTCCTCTGCTTGGAGCCGAGCAGCCAGGGGGCTTGGAGACAGTATCTATTTTTTCCAGTGGCTTAGAACTTTGTCATAACCCAGACTTTAAAACCTAGCGCAGAGCACCCTGAAAAGAAAATGATTAAAACTTCACAACTGCTACAAATAAAATTAACTAAATTTGGCAGTAGATTAAAAGAAACATCTCTCGGGAGCAGGTAAGAGTTCATCTTTGTGCTGCAGACTGATTTGTAGTAGAGTCTCTACCATTGTCACACATCGCAGAGATGTGTCTCTGTGGAGAAAAACACTATCTATAAATGTTTATGTTGATAGAAGAGTGTATCCCAATGTCAAAAACATGTTCTCTCAGTCAACAGCAGAGGTGACAAAGATGCTCGCAAGCCCATGAAAATCACATCTGTGGCAGAGAATGGCTCCCACTGCCATTTTTATCTCACATGCTTGCTTCAAAGGACCTAGTGAACAACTATTTTAAATATTATTATTTGGGGGGGGGGCGGGAAAGGTCTACTGATAAACTCTCAATATTAATAAGAAAGTTTTAAATGGTCAGATATAAGAAAAATATACAGAAACAAAAAGGCTTTCCTAAACATTGACAGTGACCAGTTAGAAGATACACTGAATCTTTTACTTAGAAAATAACAATAAGGAAAGCAGTCATGAAATAACCAGAATTGAGTTGGATAGTGAGTGGTTTTTATAAAGGCAACTTCCACATGTATCTAAATGTATATGAAAATATTTTAACAATAAATGTTCTTGGGTAGAAGATAAAAAGCATTTAAGTTTTAAATTTAACTTAAAAGCCTGTAAGATTTATTTTTGGATTTACTTGAATACCAAATAATATTTTGAGGAAGAGCAATGAAGGAGCATCCACTGTACTCTATGCTGAAATATATCTTACGTCTTGTTGACGCTCCAGCGTTAAACCAGACTAGATGAGTGGTACACAGTAGATATCCAGAAATGACATTAGGACATGAGACTAATTTTTAACTAAGGAGACGGTCCTGACGAAGGCAGAAGCCAGGGGAGAACTTTCAGAAAGTGTGTGGGAAAGCTGGCAAATTACTTGGGAAGACTCAAGTAGCATTTCCACCTCACCCAGTATATACATTCGTCCCCCTTATCCAGTTTCACTTTCCGCAGTTTCAGTGACCTGCAGTCAATGGCAGTCTGAAAATATTAAACGGAAAATTCCAGAAGTAAGCAATTCACACATTTTATTTTTTTAAAATATATTTTATCGATTTTTTACAGAGAGGAAGAGAGAGAGATAGAGAGCTAGAAATGTCAATGAGAGAGAAACATCAACCAGCTGCCTCTTGCACACCCCCTACCGGGGATGTGCCCTCAACCAATGTACATGCCCTTGACCGGAATTGAACCTGGGACCTTTCAGTCCGCAGACCAACGCTCTACCACTGAGCCAAACCGGCTTCGGCAATTCACACATTTTAAATCATGCGCTGTTTTGAGTGGCATGATGAAATCTCTCGCTGTCCCACTCAGCTCTGTCTGTTGACTCACCCCTTTGCCCAGCTTATCCACACTGTATACACTCCCTACTTGTTACTTAGTAGCGTCTTGGTTATCAGGTGGGTAGTTGGGGTACCCCAGCCTTGTGTTCAAGTGTTCTTTATTTTACTTAATAATGGCCCCAATGTGGAAGAGCAGGGATGCTGGCAATTCAGATATGCCAAAGAGAAGCCAAGTAGTAAAAAGATATATGTGTAGGTATAGGAAAAAAACATTCAGAGAGTTTGGTGCTATCCCAGTTTCAGCCATCCTTGGGGGCTCTTGGAATGTATCCCCCTCAGATAAGGGGACACTGCTGTGGAGTCTTTGCTCTCTTGACTGCTGTGTCATACCCAAGCAATCCACTCATAGCCAGGAGACTATACGCCGTCTGCACCCCCAGCCTCTGTCTTGCTGGCCTTGCAGCCAGTTGTGTGCATACACCCAGAGGTTTATTTTGATGAGCAGTTGCTATAAATCTAAGATGTTGGTGATAAAATAATAAGTCTGAGCTTGCCTGCAGTGCAAATCCTAAACTTGATTTAAAAACGGAGATAAAGGAAGCCCTGATGCTTTTAACTACTTGACAAATGACTTTGTTTTTCTACTGGGCGATATCAAATAGAGGCCAAAATGTAAAATACAGAACTACAAAACTCATAACAGATTACATAGAAGAAAATCCAGGTGGGTTCTGGGGCTGGCAATCACTTTTTGGAGACAACACCATAAGCACGATCCGTGAAAGAAAGAAGTTGGACCTCATTAAAATGAAAAACGTTTCACTTCTTCAGATGAAAAGACAAGCCTGGGAGAACGATCTTTGCAAAACACTATTTTGATAAAGGATTGTATCCAAAATATGTAGCATTAGACAAGATCTTGTTGGCGAGAGCTAGATGTATGCTTGGAGGTGGCTGCAGCAGACAGGGAGGGACACCTGGCCTTTAGAGCAAGGAGGGCGGAGCAGGCGGAATGTCACCATTCATCCTTATAGGAATCCAGACAAGGGTCCTGTCCCAGGGGCACAGAATTCCTGGAGGTGGGATGCCAGCAGCACATGTTTGTCCATACTCCCTTTCTCTTCTTGTACTACTGTCCTGACTCTACTGGGTACCATGTGGGAAGAAATGATCGGGAGAGATTGGAAGAGGAAAGATGACAGAGAAATGTGCTTGTCATGGCACCAGAGGGAGACCTCCTAAGACCTGCCCCTGTGGCATTGTGGCAAAGGAGAGCTATTGCAAGGTGTCGGTGACCTCACAATAAAGGCAAATGGCTTCAATAGGTTCTTTCTTTCCTGGCAGTTTTCCCCACTTGGTGGCCTTATGCATGACTATAGCATAAACTCTGTACTTACTGTGTACGGTGTCAGACTATGTAGATTTGGTGCCAAGAAGAACTAGATGACTAATACTGGCTTTGAGGGTATTGAAAGTAAGTGGAGGAAAGTGGTCATCAATTTCACAAGAGGGTTGAAGAAACGAGGCAGAATCAAACCTCCTAATTTGGAAACCGGCTGGTTGTGATCCAGGTCATGTGTGGGGATGGGTCTAGATCTTCTGCAGCTGTCTAGGGGCCGCTGCCATTTGCAGAAATAATAAATGCAGGAGGAAGAGGCAGGTGTGTGCAGCTGGAGGGATCTGCAGGGAGCAGATTTCCAATGTAATTGAAAGCAAGTTTAGTCCACAAAAAGGGGAGATTTTTAATAACAGATAAATGAATTATCTGGAAATATTTTTGAGTTACAGAGTCTTTTTTTTGGTGTATATATATGTGTTAAAAGAACTCTGAATAGCAAGAACAGTGCTCAGCCTACAGTTTAGCATCACAGATACCATAGTCCTTGGCTAAGGGAGATGTTTCAGCCAGGGGTCAGCCGGCTCCTCCTGACCATGCTGGCCTTGCCTGTCAGGAGGGTATCACGTGCCCTGTGCCTAAAGAGCAGGTGTCGGTGACCTTACAATAAAGGCAAATGGCTTCAATAGATTCTTTCTTCCCTGGCAGTTTTCCTCACTTGGTGGCCTTGTGCATGACTATAGCATAAACTCTGTACTTACTGTGTACGGTGTCAGACTATGTAGATTTGATGCCAAGAAGAACTAGATGACTAATACTGGCTTTGAGGCTATTGAAAGTAAGTGGAGGAATGTGGTCATCAATTTCACAAGAGACAACCTAGATAGGGGGATTAAAAAACAAACCTGTACAAAAATAGCATTCCAAGATCCCTAGACATGAATCCCCTCCCTTGTAAGGCTTGAGGAACCCCATCCATGATGTCAGCAAGAAGCCCTCAGTCACTCTTGCCATCTGTCATCTTGATCATCTGTAGGGAATTCATGTAGTGATGTGAACACAGAGGTCATCCGTCAGGGTTGGGAGCCAGGGGATGACCTTGTATGGCTACGTCTGCTCTGGACCCAGCCTTTCAGCAACTGATAAATGGCCCGCCTGTCCGCCCACCCCCTGGGAGAAGGGACGTGCAGGCTCAGGGCCTTATGGATTTCCCATAACAACAGATGCATCTTTGGGGCTCTGTTTTTATTTCAGAAGTGGCCTTCTGACCCAATGCAGGTCTGTAAATCAGCTGACAAAGCGTTTTGCTGCTGTTGTGCTTGGTACGATCCTTTATGCTGTGGCTTTTCTTATATTTGACATGGAGAATAAATACCCTTGTGATCCCAGAAGGCATTGGTGGCTATTGAGGAAGTGACGTGGAGAGAGAAGGAAATCGATACAAGGTGTGATACGGGAGGAGGAGGTTGCTTTGTGGGCTCAGTCCTGCTGGGACATGGTGTAGGAGGAGGAGGCTGAGGCTTAAACCTCCAGCTCCATCTGTCATTGGCATCCCCCCTGCTACAGGGGCAATAGTCTCCCAGCTCTTCTGGCCTGCCCACTGTCCCGCCTGCGGGATGAGAGAGCCCTTGAGTGGAGAATCTCAGATGCTTGCATCGCATGAGGACCTCAAGGGCTCAGGGGACATGCTGTGATGCTACACTCAGGCTTTGAGAACCCTGAAAGAAAATTCCCAGGGGCTCTGGCTCCAATACCTGTTGTTCAGCCGACTGGGCAGGCCTGGCTCTTCACAGGAGAACAGGGCCGGTTTACATATTCATACACTGGTTGAAAGACCCAGGAAATGTATTTAAAGGGCTTAGCACAGGGCCTGGTTGAGAGAGTGTAACATATTTTACCGCGTAATGGTGTTATCATACTTGTCTTTTGTCACTTTTTTTTTTTAAGGGAAATTTGTTCAATACAATTTGATTTGCAAAATGTGCAGTTACTAGGAGAAGGGTCTTAGGTCTCTGATGTTAAGATCAGTGAGCTAGGAGAAGGCATTTCACTTCCCTCGGCCCGTTTTCTCATGGGGAAAGTTTGGACTAGGGGAGAGGCTCCGATCATAACGACTATGAAACAGTTAAAATAGAGCGCGGTGCTTTATTTCCCATTGTTCTTTTTGCTTCTCAAACCCATTTTCATACACCTTTATGACCTCGTCTTTGGAACACATTTATATTATTGGAAATAGCTGCCTGAATTTTGCCTTTTTTTTTTTTTTTTTTTTTTTTAAGATAAATAACTATGCCCAGTTTGAGGTACATTCTTCAATTAGGAATTGCCTAGCAGGCTGTCTAGCTGAGAGGTGGTGGTGTCCTCAGCTCTAGATCTAGTTCTGTGTCTTTTTCAGACAACTATCTCATTTAGATCACAGAGGATTCCAGAACATTCTTTAGACCCCGTATTACTTATCCTCACACTCAGTGAGGGAGAAGAGTCTGTATGCTGTTGATGTTGGAAACGGGAAAGTCCAGGACGGTTGACTTACCTGAGTTCCCTGGGTTTTTCAGGAATCTTTGGATCCTGGGAGACCTGTCTTTCCTGGCATTGGGGCTTTGGTGTTCACTGGGAGGCTATGAAACACCACCACTGAGTTTAGTAGTGTAAAAAAAAAAAACCCCATAGAATGCAGCAAATGCATATTAACTACCCCCTTTAATAAAAAGCCTCTGAAAATACTTTGGGTTCTTGATTGGAACATTATAAATGCTCATTTTCCCTACCACCTACTGTGTACTTGGATTTTAAGAACTTCTTGGGGCTGCATAGTCATTGAAGGAACCATCATTTATGGAGTGTGTTCAGGGCATTGTAAGGGGAACTTGGGAGTCAAATATGAAGGAGAAATAGCTACTGTGTGTGAGGAGTTGCCAATGCAGAGGAAGAAACAGACAGCTGAGGTACTGCTCTCAGGAAAAGATGCTCCATTGCCCTAGCTTAAATGTTAATGGGCAAAAAGTAAGTTGAACAAAATAGTAAAGTCATGACAATTAACATTTATTGAGCAGTTCCTATGTGCTGGATACTAGTTTCAACACTTTACATGCATTATGGCTTAGCTTTCCACAGCTCTATGAAGTATAAAAGGCAGCAGCCACAATTTTAGATGAGGAAATGGAGACCTGAGGTTGTCCAAGTGGTAAGTGCTAGAGTCAAAATGAGAATCCTGTAGGCCTGGCTCCTACTGAAAATCCATCCTGTGAATATAAAAAGAATCTGATAGTGTTGGAGAGAAGGCCAGGAGGGCTGGGTCTGAGCCAGGGGGCATCAGGGTTCAGGAAAATTCAGGCTGACTCCCATTTTTCAGGAGGTAATGGGGAAATAGTGGTCCTAACAGTGGTCCCAGCAGTCCATAAAGAGGATGCAGGATTAGAGCCTAAGGGGTGAGTAGCTCTGCGATGGAGAGAACAGAGTGGATCTGAGTTGGGTTACGGGGAGTAAATGTGGGTGGACTAGATGGGGAAAGTTCCAGGGGAGGCTCCTGGGAAGTCAAGGAAGCCATGTCAACCTTTCACCCCACCCAGAGGCAGCCTGGTGGGCATTCACGGGTGACCTTGCACATGGCCCTCCTCTCCAGAGTGGATGTTAGGGCCTCCCCTATTTGACTTCCACCCCAGCATTTGGGGTTCTCCTATGAGCCCTAAACCTAGCTGGCACCTCCTCCTGGGGAGCCAGAGTCTTCACACTCCCTGTGTCCAAATTGACCCCTTTACCATCCCATAGACCTGGTCCTCTTCCTGGGTCCCCATTGTCTGGGTCCAGCCCAACCCTCTCCCCCTCCCCCTCCCTTTGGCTGAAGGCAGAAAGCTGGCCTTTGTCCCAGATCCAGCCTCTCCCTCAAACCTCACGCCAATTCCCTGATGAGTTCTCTGGCTGTTCCTCCACATGAGCTCTAGAACCTGGCCCCATCCGCTCCACAGGAGTGCAAGTGCTGCCTCCTATCTCCTGGCCGGCATTGTAGCCACATCACTTCTGTTCCCACCAACACTCTCTCCCCGTGATGGCCAGAGAGACCTTCCTACAAGTTGAACCTAATGTTGCACCCCCTTTGGAAAAAACGTAAGTGACTTCCCATTGCTCTAGGGTAGAGGCCAACATTGCTAACCTGGGCCACTGTCCTGAGTGGTCTGCCTCCCTCTCCATCTCACCTCCTCTCACACTCCGTTTTCTCCTCCCCTCCAGACTCACTCTCCTTCTTCAATTGATTAAACACCATGTGGGCCTCCCTCCCCTGGTCTTCTGGAGGCTTTTCATTTTCTCAGGTAGTTTTTTCTCTAACACTTTTCTCTAAACACTCCTATTCTTCTTACCTCACTATGCAGGCAGAGGCATCACAGCCCGCCTTCCACAGGCTCATAGAGCCCAGGAAGTATCTTCTTGGTGTTCATCATAGTTAAAAAGTTACATTCAGCCGAAGCTGGTTTGGCTCAGTGGTAGAGGGTCGGTCTGCAGACTGAAAGGTCCCAGGTTCGATTCTGGTCAAGGGCATGTACATTGGTTGCAGGCACATCCCCGGTAGGGGGTGTGCAAGAGGCAGCTGGTCGATGTTTCTCTCTCATCGACATTTCTAGCTCTCTATTCCTCTCTCCTCCTCTCTGTAAAAAATCAATAAAATATATATATTTTTAAAAGTTACATTCATTAGTGAAGCTATTATAAATTACTAGACAATAATCCTCCTGTCCCCAGTGCCTAACAGATAGCAGAAACAGAACAGGTGCTCAACAAATGTTACATGAATGAGTGAGTGAGTGAATGAATGAATGAATGAATGAAAAGGAGAGAAGGAAGGAAAAGGAAGGAAGGAAGGAAGGAAGGAAGGGAGGGAGGGAGGAAGGAAGGAAGACAAACAAGCCTGGAACAGTATCACTTGCTTTCCCAATGGAGACCTAATTGCTTCTCTGAGGGCAGATCCCATACCTTGCTGAGATGTTCTGGACCAGTGTTTCCCAAACTTCTCTTATGATGAGAATCACCTGGTGGAGTTGTTAAAACACAGATTCCTAAATCCCAACTAAGAAGTGCTAAACTAGAATTTTTGGGAACATATAGGTAAAATTGCATACCTAACTTAGTGCTCTGTATATAAAATTTGTCTTAGAGCACTAGTTAAGTATACAATTTTACCTATATGTTCCCAAAAATTCTAGTTTATCACTTCTTAGTTGGGATTCAGGAATCTGTGTTTTAACAACTCCATCAGGTGATTCTCATCATGAGAGAAGTTTGGGAAACACTGTTCTGGACCGTGAGATCATCTGCTGAGAGTTTTCCTCCAGCCGCTAACTGGTTGGGTGGGGGTGGGGGTGGGGTCTCACAGACCTCAGGAAGGACCCCTGGGCAGAGTTTGGGGACACCCCTACTCCTGGCTACATCAGTACAAGGCTCTGCAACTGTGCGCACCGAATTGAATTGCTGGGTATGTGATTCAGTGCAGAGACCAGCTCAGCAGATGGGAAAGTGCCCTGAGTTACAGCAGCTCACCGTGGTGTCACTGTGGGCTTTCCCTCCCTGAGGCCTGGAAGGAAAGCACAGCTGGGCTCACGTGGCAGCACACCTGTCTCCACTGCAGGGATCGAGGCTGTGCAGCAATCAATTACCTACTAATAATTCGCTTGTTTGCTTGTAATTAATGGCCGCTGAGGCCAGGCAGATCCGGACCGGTGATCAGTCCTGATTTACTGGTCAAACTGCTCCACTGACCAGGGACTCCAGGAGGCACCTGCACTCAGTCACCAGTAATTCTCCTCCTCCCTATGCAGTGGAGGTTGACATTCAACAAGCAATAGCTCCTTGGGAGGTTTTTGCCTGCACTTAGCTTTCCTTGGAAGATTTTTGGCTGCACTTAGCTTTCCAAAGCAGTGGTAAAGGGGACCAAAAAAAAGAGAGTTCTTTACTATTAAAGCAAATGGAAAAGAAATTCTAGAGGCAGCCAGCCTAAGACACTGGACACAGAATTTGGCTATCACATTTCAGTTGCCTCTGGGATTGTTGAGTATATGTTTTAACCAAACCTAAATTTAGGGTTTGGAATGTTTGGCAAGATCCTAAGGGTAGGTGGCATTGTTGCCAGCGGTACCGGCTGGTTTTCTTGCCTTTGAGGTTAAATGATGCTCCAGATGCCCAAAGGAGCTGCCTCCTTGGTGTGAGCACTGGAGTCCCTGCAGCTGGGAGTGGAAGAGCAGCCGGCAGGTCTGCGGGCCAAGTGCCCTGAGGCCTGAGAGGATGGGCTGCTGCTGTGCTGGAAACTTTGAGAAGGGGCTGCCTCTGCTCATAGGTCAGCTTCTCACAGATATGTAAGGTCTCATAAATCTCAGGGAGGACCCCTGGGCAGAGTTTGGGAACACCCCTATACCTGGCTCCATCAGTACAAGGCTCTGCAACTGTGTGCACCCACTGACTTGAATTGCAGGGTGTATGATTCCGTGCAGAGATCAGCTCAGCAGATGGGAAAGTGGCCGGGTTGGGTTCACACTGCTAGGGCTGGGTCCAGCTTCATTCTAAAGCCACATTGGGAGGCAGATCCCAGAGCATCAGAGGGAGCTGAGGATAACTTCAGGGACGAGCTTGAAGATGAGAGACAGAGGCTTCCTGGAAACAGGGCCTGGTGGTGTTTAAGGGTCAACTGGAAATAAAATGGCATTAAAACATACCAGAAGAATTAGAAATGGAATTACCATATGATCCAGTGACTTTACTTTTGAGTATTTATCTAAAAGAATTGAAGTCAAGGTCTCAAAGACTATTTGCATACCCATTTTTGCATTATTCATGATTGCCAAAAGGTGGAATCACCTACGAGTCCACCAATGGGTAAGTGGATACACAAAATGTGATATATATATATATATATATATATATATATATATATATATATATATTTGAATATTATTCATCCACAAACAGGAAGACCATTCTGAGATATGCTACAACAGAAATGAACCGTCAGGGTATGAGGCTGAATGAAATAAGCCAGTCACACAAAAAAGACAACAAATCTCCACTAATAAAAGAGAAAGATGCAAATTGACCATACCTTCATGATACCCACCAGCCAATCAGGAGTGAGTATGCAAATTAACCAACAAAGATGGTGGGTTAATTTACATACACAAAAGGGTGGGACGCAGGCGTTTCACACCACCCTAGCTGCTCTGGTTCTCAGGGCTGTGTGGGAAGAAAGAAAGGTGGCTCTGGGCTGGAGCAAAGGCAGAATGGCGGCTCTGGGCTGGAGCAGAGGTTGTGCCGGCAGCCAGGGTAAGGAAGGCCCATTCTGCATAAATCTTCATGCTTCGGGCATCTAGTACTATATAATTGCACTTACATAAGATACCTAGAGTCCAATTTAGGTACAGAAGGTAGGATGGTGTTGGCCAGGAGCTAGGAGAATGGAGAATGGAGAGTTGTGTTTAATGGGCATAAAGTTTCAGATTTGCAAGATGGAAAAGACTGGTTTTACAACAGAGTGAATGAACTCAAAACTACTGAACTATACACTTTAAAACAGTTAAGATGGTAAATTTTATATATATTTTACCACACTTAAAAAATTAAAACAAACTTTTTTAAAAACATGAAAAAATCATCTCATCAGTTATAAGCAAAAATGCAAATTAAAGTTATACTGGGCACCATTTTAACTGCTTCATAGTGCCAGAAGTCCAAACATTAGATAATTTGATGTGTTGGCAAGGTTATGTGGACCAGACACTCTCATACATTGCTGGTGTAAAAATTGGTGCAAACCCTTCGGATGGCACTTATTTCTAACAGAGTATAAAATGTGCATTGCTTTTAGCCATTAATTCCTTTTCTGGGAGTTTATCCTGTAATTGTCCAGGTGCACAAAGCGGTGTATACAAAAATGTCCCACAACAAATGAGTGAAAACAATCTAGATGCCCTCCCCCAGGGCACCAGGAGATGGTGCGTGTCTTTACTAGTATATCAGGCAGTGGATGAGGCTGTGGGATTGATGTGCCCATGCCAAGAGATTTCTGATGTTAAATGGAAACAGCAGCATGCAGACCACTGTGTTATATTAGCTACCCTCTGTGTAAAGAGAAGTGAGGCTGTCTTCATGCCTACGTGCTTCTCTGGGCACAATAATATTCATGCCAGGGCCCAAGAGGGGCAGCACTATGATCAAGTAGGATTTATTCTAGAGATGCAAGGTTTGCATAATATCCATAAATCAATTAACATGATACACCATGTAAACAAATGAAGGACAAGAATTATATCATCACCTCAATAGATGCAGAATAAGCAGTTTGACAAAATCCAGCACCCATTTATGATAAAAATTCTTAGCAAAATAGAAATAGAGGGAGTATGCCTCCACATAATAAAGGCCATATATGACAAACTGACAGCCAACATCATACTTAACGGGGGGAAAACGTAAAGCAATTCTTGTAGATCAGGAAAAAGACAGATGTGTTCACTCTTATTCAACATAGTACTCAAAGTCCTAGTCACAGCAATCAGACAAGAAGAGATACAAAGTATCCAAATTAGAAAGGAAGAAGTAAAATTGTAATTATTTGCAGATGACATGATACTATATATAAAGAACTCTAATTACTCCACCAAAAAACTACTGGAACTAATAAGTAAATTCAATAAAATAGCAGGACACAAAATTAATATTCAGAAATAAATTGAATTTTTATATATCAGTAATGAGCTATCAGAAATGGAAACTTATGAAATAATTGCATAAAATAATACGTAGGAGTTAATTTACACAAGGAAGTAAAATAACTGTACTCAGAAAATTATAGGATCCTGAAGAAAGAAATTGAAGAAGATACAAGTAAATGGAAGCATACATTGTGTTCATGAATAAGATGAATTAATATCATTAAAATGTCCATACTACCCAAAACAATCTATAGATTCAATGCAATTTCTATCAATAAACCAGTGGTGTATTTCACAGAACTATGATAAATAATTCAAAAATCTATATGGAACCACAAAAGACCCTGAATACCCACAGGAATCTTGATAAAGAAGAGAAAAGTTGGAAGTATCATGCTAACTGATAACAAACTATACTATAAGGCCATAGTAACCAAAACAATATGGTACTGACATAAAAAAAAAAAAAGACATATAGACCAATAGAACAGAATAGAGACCCCAAAAATAAACCTACATCTTTATGGTCAATTAACATATGACAAAAGAGGCAAGAACATACAGTAGGATGAAAACTATCTAGTCAATAAATGATGTTGGGAAAATTGGACAGATACATGCAAAAATAAAGAAACTAGACCTCCTTATTATACCCTCTATAAGAACAAACTCAAAATGAATTAAAGACTTAACTATAAGACTCAAAGTTGTGAATCTCCTAGAAGAAAACAGAAGCAGTAAAATCTCTGACATTTCTCTGAGCAATATTTTTTTCTGATATATCTCCTCAGGTAAGGGACATACACAAAAATAACAAATGTGACTACATAAAACTAAAAAAAAAGCTTTTGCACAGCAAAGGAAACCAAAAAATGAGAAAACAACCTATTGAATGGGAGAACATATTCACCAATGCTACCTCTGATCAGGGGTTAATATTCAAAACTTATAAATAACTTGTGTTACTCAACGCCAAAAAAAAAATAACATTTTTTTTAAATGGGCAGAGAACCTGAATAGACACTTCTTCAAAGTAGACATTCAGATGGCCAATAGACATATGAAAAGATGCTCAGTGTCACTCATTGTCAGAGAAATGCAAATTAATGCAATGAGGTATCACTTCACAACTGTCAGAATGGCTATTATCAATAAATCCTCAAATGACAAGTGTTGGCAAGGAAGTGGAGGAAAGGGAACCCTCATGCACTGTTGGTGGAAATGCAGATTTGTACAGCCACTGTGGAAAGCAGTATGGAGTTACCCCAAAAACTGAAAATGGAACTGCCTTATGACCCAGCAATTCCACCTTTGGGAATTTTGAACCACTTAATGTATTACCTTTTTCAAGTAAATCAAACAATATTTAGAAAGGAAAAAATGAAAGTAATCATTAAATAACTGAAGAGAAATAGAATTTATTTTAATCAGTGGAACCAAACAAACAAGTCTTTGTCAGCAAGAAAATGGTGCCTGGGTCAGCAAGATTTCTAGATCCAGCACAAGTACAGAGGAAATACTGGGCAGCTAGAAATTCTTGAGGTGAAAGGAGAGAGGGAGGGCCTGGTGGAGAATTTGGGAGGAATCTATACAGAGGTCATATAATAAAACCATGTGAGGGAGGTGGTCTAGTGGGGGATGTTAAATTAGCAGAAAAGAAGACACAATTGATGGTACCAGGATTGACATGGTCAAGGTCAGGGAAAGCTTGCAAAGGAAGATGATGACTGACCTGAGATCTAGAGGATGATTGGGAATTAACTAGCCAAGAAGGACTGACAGGTAATGCAGGGAAAGAGCACATGGCCCAAGGCCACATGACTCCTACACAGCAGAGGCAGATCTAAAACCCAGTTTTCTTAGACTCTAGAGTCCAGAATTACTTCTGGACCCTGAGGTTGCTGGTGGGGCTGGTAGGTAGCTCTCAGAACTAAATGGTTGTTGGTTCTGGTCTCTTCGCCATGATGACAGTAATCAGCACCAGTTGACCAGGTGACCAGCTAGATGGGAGAGCATTACAGGTGTGAGCCATTTCTTTGTGGGTCATCTCAAAGACTCTCATTCTTGTCCCCTTGAGTAAGTCACCGATTAGTCATCATCCCAGATCACATCTCTGACATCTCACTTGGGAGGACCCGAAGATCATAGAATGCAGCCTACTGTGTATACATTGAAGAAGCACATAATGCAATGGTGTTTTTTGTTTGTTTGTTTGTTTTTTGTTTGTGTGTGTGTGTGTGTGTGTGTGTGTGTGGGTGTTTAAAGAGTGAGGAAGATAAGCAAACAGGGTAAACATTGCCTAGTTACTTATAGGTGACCACAGTGCCCCTTGCAGAGTAGGTCCTCCAGAATTTTTATTGGATGAATAAACCAAATGCTAAAACCATGCTATATTTACTCCTTTAAACAGCATTCGCTGACCATTTTCTGCACTTCTAGGACCAAGTTGAGGTTAAAAGAGTGAATGTAGCCCTGGCTGGTTTGACTCAGTGGATAGATCGTTGGATTGCAGACTGAAGGGTCTGAGGTTTGATTCTGGCCAAGGGCTGTGAGCTCAATCTCCAGTAGGGGGCGTGCAGGAAGCAGCCCATCAATGATTCCCTCTCATCAGTGATGTTTCTATCTCTCTATCCCTCTCCCTTCCTCTCTAAAATCAATAAAAAATAATAAATAATAAATTAATTGATATAAAAGAGTAAATGTAAAAGGGTGGGTCGATGGGTGTGGAAGAGGAAGAGAATCTAGGTGTTTCTTAAGGGAGGTCAAGGGGTTAGAAAATAGGAACACAGTGAGGGGGTCATGAGTCTGAGTTAGGGATCTAGTGTTAGAGACACACCTGTCATGTCAACCTTCTCCTATGCCCTGCCCCTGAGAGAATGGTTCAACCCTTCCCACCTGGAAACAAGATTCCCAGGGCCTAGGGTGTGATCTGTATGGAGGCAGAGAGAACCAGTGGTTACTGACCTTCCTTTCGATGGGCATCAGTCTACACCTTTAAGCCTCGGTCACCAGACATTCAGTAATGAGCAAAGATGGCACCTGTGTTATCTGCATATTTAGACCCCTTGGCAGTCCCTCCCACTCCAATCAGCATGTCTGTGAAACATGTGTTGCACATTTACCCTTTGCCATGAAGGAGAGCAGCAGCCTCCTGCAGAAGTCACGTTGGGAGCCCTTCATCAAAACAGCAGTGCCGGGCTTGGTCTGAGGGGTTCACAGTTGGCAGCTTTGTGAACCTGAATCTTTGGTACGTCTCAGCATGGGTGCCTGGTTTTGGCCAAACTCTGTTAACTCCCAAGTGACAAAACCTTCTGGGAAATAAATTTCTTATTAAAATACTAGAGGCCCGGTGCATGAAAATTCATGCATTGGAGGGGAAGGGGGGGTTTCTCAGCCCAGCTTGCCCCCTCTCACAGTCTGGGAGCCCTCAGGGGCCGGAAGCAATTTAATGATCAGGGGAAGGTGATGCCCCATCACACATCTGCTGCTGCCACTGCCAGCAGTGCAAGCCTCTGCTGGCCCTGGTTACCTGAGCCTCAGGTGGCCCTGGGCAACTGGACAGCCACCATCCAAGGCTTGCTGCACCTTGGGCCAGCCCTGGGTAGCTGGGGACTGAGGGGACTGGAGGACTCAGGAGGCAGAAGTGCAGAGCATCTGGGCTATACCTGCTGCTCCAGCGGGGTTGAGGGGACTGGGTGCCACCATCTTATGGCTGTGGGCACCACCATCTTTGACAGCATGGAAGTCAATTAGCATATTCCCTCCTTATTGCCTGTGGGCACTGCCATTTTTGTGACAGTGTGAAGGTCAGTTAGCATATTTCCTCTTTATTAGCTAGGATAAAATCTCTCCATAAGCCCTCTTCAGATTTAGAAGAAGGAGTCCTACACCGTTTCAATTATTTCACAATGTTTGGGTGGATGAGGAAAGCAATACTATTTAGTGGTGCCAAATCTGAGTGTGGCTTCATGCTGTCTGTCAGTGTCTAGGGCACACAGCCTGGACAGCAGCATGTCTTAGGCTGGGGCATAGCTTGGAACAGAAGGAGCTTGAACCACTGGTCCAGCTCTGGGTTGTAATGATTTAGAGGGAGGAAAAGAGGCAACATTTGCTCTGGTCATCCCTTAGTGCACAGGGCCCTGCCTTTCCCAGTTTGTGTGCATTTTACATTTCAATGAGATGCCCCATTTCATTGGAGGATTAAGGGCAAAAGCCAAGCTAACAGGTTGGCTCAAGTTGGATTTCCCAAAAAGATTCTGGGCCAGCGATTTGCTGATGGAGAGTTCTCAGAGAAGGGGAGTGAGAGCAGCAGGGTCAGGCAGGAGAAGCAGTCAGCAAAGTTGTGTCCTCAGCTGCAGATGGACTCCAGCCCGATCTCCCGGGGCCCATGGAGAATGGATGACACCCTGAAGTTGTTCTTCCTTGAGCAGGGGATTGGCTGCACACCCTCTTGGAGTGAAGACTTGATCTTCCAGACATTCATGCTCCAGGGCTGAGGGCGGTTTTTGGGAGGAGAATCGAGTTGGAGCCATCACCAGGCAACATTTAAGGCACTGGGTGGTAGGTGCACCAGCCTGGTAAGGGGGATCTAAGCAGGCACCTCTACAGGGGTACAGGCCAC
The DNA here is from genome assembly GCF_964339955.1 of Pipistrellus hanaki. Lineage (NCBI taxonomy): Eukaryota > Metazoa > Chordata > Mammalia > Chiroptera > Vespertilionidae > Pipistrellus > Pipistrellus hanaki. The sequence goes on along the minus strand of NC_140508.1, from coordinate 18,737,502 downwards.
CCTGCTGTCCACTTGACTTCACCGAAAGGTCCTGCACCTTTAAGAAGATGCTTATTCATCTGTCTGTGAGAGGTTCGCTTTCCAATCCTTTATAAAACCTTAGCACGTTTTAGGCATGTTTTCCTGAGGGATGGAAAGGGTAGCCCCAGAAGCTGATGTGGCTGGTCAGATAATCTCACTCTCCCCTGTATACAGCCACGGACAGAGCCACTCAGCCATTCAGTCAGGCTCCTTGAAACTGGGGGCTTAAAAAGAGCTGATTTCATTCACGTTATGGAAGTGCGGCTTCCCTCAGGAACGGCAAGGCTGTCCAAAATGTGTGGTGCATGCTTTTGGTGTGGACGTTGTTTTCAAGACTTTACTCCCTTGGATAGGTCTCGTCTAGTTCCTGACCACTATTACCCGTGTTACTTGTTTTTCTGTTATTTGGAAATGATCACCAAAAGTGACAGCCTTTGCTGTGCCCCCTTCTCCTCCCCATAAACACACACACCATAGTTGCCATTTCTTTTCATGCAATGAGATTCTGATACCCAGCATTCTCCCCGACAATGCCCCAGATCTGAGGCTGGACCTTCTGTCGCCACCTGAGTCTGTTGCTGCTTCCTGCCAAAACATAACCACACATTCTATCTGTTTCACTATTTGGATCTGAACTTCCTGGTAAAAACAAGATTTTTTAAAATTATGTGACAGGAGAACATAGACACTTCTGGGACGTGTTTAAGACCAGTGAAAACACAGAGAGGATGTTCTCCCTGCTGCCTGTGCATTCACACCGGTCAGACGTGCTCCTGGGACACCCTTGGCTCCCATCAGCTGGCACCGGGAATGGAAACTCTGGCCACGGGCAGTTCTGAGGCTTCTCCACTCCCTGCCTCACCCGGTCCCGCCCCTCTGCTCACTGACAGTGTCTCAGAGCAAGTCTAATCTTGCATCATTCCATTCTAAACACCAGCCAGCCCGCCCATCTGCATGCAGCAGCAGACCCATCGGCATGTCAGGATCTCAGGACAGAGAGTGCACAGATTGGCCCCTCGGGAATGGATGGGCTGCCGAGTGATGAGTGTGGCTCACCCAGGACACGGTCATTCGAAGGGAAAGTATGGAATGCCATACCCATACCCAGGGATGTGGGTAACAAGCTGCTGCCCACCACCCACCCTCCAGCCTGCACTCATGTGGTCTGGATCCCAGTCTCTGTGGTGATTTAGGGCAGGATTCCTTTGGAGTGATCCAGGGAATGTTTGTGGGAGAAGCAGTGTTTGTGTGGCTCCTGGGTTAGCCTGGGTTCCCAGAAGCTGAGCCTGGCATGAGCGCTTATGTGAAAATGATTCTGAACGTGCTCCCTGGAAAGGCTGTTAGGAGAGCGGACACCAGGACCACGAGAGAATGAGGGAGGGGCAGGGGCAGGATGAAGCAGAGGCTCACAGCTGGCACTTCAGCTCCTGGAGCCCTGGCTGTGGGCTGTTGGGTGTGAAAGCACCTGGAGCTGGCGTGAGGAAGGTGGTACAGGGATCCTCGGGGAAGCGGGAGGGGGGGGGTAGGGAGGGGGGCATGGATGGTAACCACACCAGGGCACTTTTTCCCCAATATCTAAACCTTGCTCTGTCAGTTGGGACCTTTCAGGACCCCTGGCACCAACTCTTTCTGCCTTGCCCTTGTGGGTGCCAGTATACCAAGCACACATTGGGGTACAGCCCACTGTCATGAAATGTGCAAATGATGAAATGGGGCCCTGGGGCACAGACAGTTGCTGCAAAGGTGTCAGCATGCATTCCATCAGGCATCTCTCAGGAAACGGGAGAATCTCAATCTGCTCAATGTTAGCCCATGGCGAACGTCAAATTGCAAGTAGACAGTGCCAGCACTTAAATAAGGCAGGGGCTCCTTTTGGGTGGAAGGAACCAGGACATTGCTCCTGCGTGGGGGGGACCCCCAGACTCCATACACTTCAAGGCTGTGTTTCTCTTGCTCGTGGCTTAGTACAGGCTAACCAGGAGGACTGGCCAACTTTAGTCTTGGGTCCCCTTCTGGGCTCTAATGTGTCATGAAGTTCACACAGAACCACGTGAAACCTTTCCATGGCACATTGTAATTCCACATGTTCTTTTAAATTCGGGGTGAAGCCTTTTTTATTGGAAAAGACAAAGATGGGGTTTTCATAGCAGGTACTTCATCTCTCCAAGCCTGGGGGGAAATGTGAACTGAGCTCTGACTAATGGGCCCAAAATTTCCCCTCGTTTATAACAGCAGATACATGCATTTGCATACTGTGGTTTAGAAGAAAGGACACTTAACTGAGAAGACCTGGCCACACTTGCTTTGTGAATGAGGCCTCAGTTTCTCCTGCTGTAAAGCACAGAGATGTCAGGGTAGCCATGAGTTCATGTAAGGGAAACACATTTCACTGAGTGGCCAGATTATTATGATCTCTGAATGCATAATAATCCTGCCACTCTGTATATCCTATATAATAAAAGGCTAATATGCAAATTGTCCCCTCAACCAGTTTGACCAGCAGGCAGGCCAGCCAACTGCCCATGTCTCCTCCTTCTGGCCAGGCTGGCCAGACCCCACCCATGCACAAATTCATGCACCAGTCCTCTAATATATATATATATATATATATATATATATATATATATATATATGCACACACAAACACACACACACACACACACACACACACACACACACTGAGTGGCCAGATTATTATGCATTCAGAGATCATAATAATCTGGCCACTCAATGTAGTAACTACGCCTGTTTCCACTGTGGAGTTTGGCTGTTTATTGAAGGAGAGACACATCAAAGTGTACCCATCCCACTTTGGAATGCTCTGCTCCCTCCCACCTGCACATCTGGCCTTTCTGCTCCACCTGGAGTGCCTCCACTCTAGCCACATATGCCCTCTCTCTTCAAGACCCCTCTCAAGGCAGACTTAACCCAGCTGCCTTTACCGCTGCTTTGGCTGAGGCTGATCCCTTTCTTCCTGACTCTGAATACCACTCCCTGTCTGATCCACATGAATAGATCTAGATTCGTTATGAAGGGAGCTCTAAAAATAGTTATCATTTCAGGTAGAGGCAAAGTGCAGCAGATTGCATCCTCCAAAAAGACCACAGCAATAACACCAGGACCCTATGCTCTTCCGGAATCTTGTCCTTTCCCCACCCCACATCAAAAGGTAGAGTCTAGTCCCCCTTTCATGTGAGGCCAGTCCAGACTTTTGTGACTGCCCCAAGGGACAGAAGGTGATGGAAATTCTCTGCATGACTTCCAGGTGAGGTCATAAAAGGCCATGCAACTTCTTTCTGGCCCCCTGCCTTGTATCTCTGAGCCTCCATGTGAGAAGTCTCCATGCTGAAGAGATCCCAGGAAAAGAGCACATGGAGAAATCATACGGAGATAGAAAGGGGCTCCCAGGAGCCCCAGCACTTCCAGCACCCCATGTTTGAGCCTCATCAGCACAGGTGCCAGAAAGGCAGGGTCTGAGCAAGACTTCACATTACCAACAACTGTGTCACTGAGTAAGGACCATCTAGCTGGGCCCAGTCAACCCCCAGAAACGGGAGACATCACACAAAACATGAAAAACATTATGATAGTCTTAAACCACTATGTTTTGGATAGCTATTATGCTGCAGTTAGTATGTATAATATATAGGTGTAAGTACACGCATATACACATCCATATATAGCCTGCCTTCTACCATCCTGCACTCTGTGTGATTTGTGTGCTAAAATACAGCTTCCCCAACTGGCTTGTTAATTTCAAGAGGGCAGGGCAGTGTTGTCTATTTTCTAGTTATCCTCTGCCAGTTAGAGCAACGTGGCATCTGTTCATCTTGGAGTTAAATTGATAGGGAAACTGTTTTCCTGCCTGTATCCCAGAAAAGCTTGCTTTCATGATAGGATGTAAATGTAATCATAAAGAGATCAGAGTCTCTTTGGTCTTTGAATCTTTCTCAAAGGAACTCTGTATCCTTGGAAAGAGTCATTTACCTGAATCGCTGAGAGTAAGCCGCTGGGTTTGCTTCTGTGTCTTGGATTCAGGGAAAGATAAGGCTGCTCTCCCCAGCCCTCCTACCTGTGTGCACTTGACAGCCATCTCTTGGAAGTGATTTGGCTGGACCTTGTTTCCTCAGTCCAGGACCCCCACGGGGTTTGCTGCTTTCATCTTCAGATTGAAAAACAGCCCCTTTGCCTATCTTCCCACAGTGTTACCTAGGAGACTGCAGGTTTTTATGCACATAAGTTTGACAGTCTGATCCTACTTATTTGAGCTATACCTGAAAACTTAAACGTTGTAGTCTCTCAAAGAATAATAAAGCTTTTCTGTGCCTATCACCCAAAATATCATGTATCTCAAGCATTGTAAGAATCATGCTTTGAAAAAATGATTTTAATAGATCTTGAGGTGCCCTGAAATTCAATGTTTATTTGAGAAAAGATCATAGGAAGTCATGCTATGAACATCTTTTCCACCCTTTGAAAGTCTGCCAAGTCCCTTTTCCTCACACACTGCAGGAATTTGGTATCCAGTGACCTGCACACCAACATCTTCAAGGACATCTTAAACCAGTCCTTGGTCTCTGAGGGTGACGAGAAGGGTCTTCATTTTATTTGACCAGCATTTTACCCAAGTGGGCCCAAGACTTTTCCTGGTTTATAGCAGTAAATACATACATTTACATCTGGCCTCTGTGATTAGATGACCAAAGTTATTCCATCACAAAGTTTATGTTGCTACAATTGCCTCTGCTTTTTTTCTTTTTTTTTTTTTGGGGGGGGGTGTGTGTGTCAAAATAATTATGTTCGTTTCTTTAAGGATTTCTTTGAATCCTTTTTAACTCAACCAATGCTGCAATGAAATATAAGCACATAGACATAAGCTAGCCAGCAATGACATAAAATCCTAAATTCTAAGGGGGGACATGAGGTCATTGAGTTAATGAGAATATGATGAGAGATAATAGAGAACAAGGTCATTGACTTGTATTAAGGGAACAAGGTCATCCTATATAATAAAGAGGTAATATGTAAATTGACTGTCACACCCTCACACAAGATGGCCACCCCCATGTGGTCACAAGCTGAATGCCACAAGATGGCTGGCAGGGGAGGGCACTTATGGGTAATCAGGCCAGCAGGGGAGGGTAGTTGGGGGCAACCAGGCCTGCAGGGAAGAGAGGGCAGTTGTGGGGGAGGGGACCAGGTCAGCAGGGGGGGCAGTTAGGGGTGACTGGGTCCATAGGGAAGGGCAGTTGGGGGTGACTGGGCCAGCAGGGAAGGGCAGTTGGGGGCAACCGGACCAGCAGGGAAGCAGTTAGGTGTCAATCAGGAGAATGGTTGGTGGGGTGATCAGGCTGGCAAGCAGAAGCAGTTAGGGGCAATCAGGTGGGCAGGCAGGTGAGTGGTTGGGAGCCAGAAGTCCCAGATTGTGATAGGGATTGGGCCTAAACCGGCAGTTGGACATCCCCTGAGGGGTCCCAGATTTGAGAAGGTGCAGGCTGGGCTGAGGGATACGCCAGTGCATGAACTTCATGCACCAGGCCTCTAGTTGACATATAATGGGGAATATGATGGAGTTGACACAGAACCAAGTGAAACCTTTCCATCCTTTTTTATGTTGGCCTTTCTTCTTCAATTTGTTCTTTTTGTAAATCTTTATTATTGAAAGTATTAAAAATGTCCCCTTTTTTTCCCATTGACCCCATCTAGCCTGTCCCACCCCAGGCCTTCGCTGCCCTTTTGTATGTGCCCATGAGTTATGCATACAAGTTCTTTGGTTGATCTCTTCCCACTCCCATCCCCTAACCTATCTCTGCCTTCCCTCTGATCCTTACTCCAAACACAGATTGTGATATTTATTATTTTGATCTCAGCTAATTTGAGTGCCAATCAGACTTTTCCTTCACTTTCTTTTTTTTAAAAAATACTACTTTTAGGTGCTTGAGGTAGTGGCCAGATTTAGTCAAAAATTTTGTTTTCAGCCTACCTTTCTTTCCTATTTCTGAAGCTTCACAAATTTGTCTGGACTTGAAAAGCATTTATTAAACACCTTCCTTTATTGCTGTGAATTTCAATTTGCCAACTTCATGAGGAATATCAAAACCTGACACTTATAGGAACACAGAAGAGAACTTCCAGATTCCAAATGAAAGCAGAACCCAGTTTCACCCCCTTGGCTATAACTGGTTTCCCATATCATTTTGCCTCCTAATGCACTTTCTTGCCTCTAAGCTTCTGGGCATCGCCTGACAGAAACATCAGAGCTGCCACAGATGCTTCTTTGGATTGCCTTAACCTTGAAATAGATACAGTTGAGGGCTGTGGAATACTGCAGCATCTCTTCCTGTGATCTCCTGTCTTGAGTGCTCTTTCTAGCCAATCCTTGGTTTGTCCACTTAAGTTCCTATAAAATTAGATGACCTCCTAGCCCTTCAATCTTACCTTGTCAGCCCATTCCAGTCACCTGAGCTTTCCCTAGCTTATTATTGACTATTTGGCCACACAATTATTTCAGGCTGCATTAGTTTCATATAGGATTTATTGTGGCTAATAGCAAGTTGGGGGAACCTGTAGTGTTAGTTTACTGTAAATTATCTGCAGAAGTGATTACCTAGAATATATTCCGGACTTTTGACTTTCAGTCATGATAGAGTAGCTTATATTGGATTAATGTAGGGACAGTTATAGCCTGGACAAACCAAAGTAAAAGCTGTGGAAAGTGAATAAAGTAAGTAAAGACTTTGGGATATATGAACCTTGAAATAAAGAAGCCACACTGTGTGAGAGCCATGCTAGTTGGCCTTTTCCTTAATGAACCTTCCCTGTATGTGCAGTATAGGAGATAGAGAACAGCCAGAAAACTGTGAAATTATTGGGGTGAGTCATCAGAGTAGAGTTTGGAACTCCCAAAGCAGGTGGAAATTGGGGGATATCCCAGAAAGGAAGAAGCCACAGAGGGAACCTTAAGTCTAAGTTGTGCATGCTTTGGGACCAACTTCAAGCACCCTAGGGGAAACAATTGCTGAGAGTCTTAAATTGCTGGGTAGGAGCTTTAGTAGCTCCTACCAGTCCAGTGGAGAGACAGAGTTTATAGTGCAAGACCTCCAAGTTATAGGGGCTTACTAAACAGTTCAAACTTTCCATTGAAATCCTATAATAATTCCAGACGTAAGCCTTATTTGAACAGACTTTTGTCAGAAGAAGCCAAAACCACCACTGGCGATGACCCTCCAGTAATTTAACTTCCTGCTCAAACAAAAACTCAGCACTCTTTGAAGAAAGACAGAATCCAGAATCTCCTCAGGGCATCGTCCATAAAGTCAAATATACAATCAAAAATTACTAGACACATATTAAATAGATTCTAAATCCCCTTGCTTTGATCTGGCCTGCTCCATGCTGTGACCAGTCTTGCTCTGATAATTGTAAGAGAGCACAATGGTCTTAGAATATTTTCCTTGTCATCACTTCCTATTGTTGGTCCATCATCTAATTGGAGACCAAAGCAAATTGTAGAAGCAAAAGGCGTTTAGTCAGTCTCATTTAAAGCTATAATGTGCCACCATTTGAGCCCAGTAATGAGCCAAGAAAATGGATAAAAATGGATTTAAGAATTACTTTGAATTTTAGATTAATTATATTCTTCTTTAATTTTTATTCAGATTCAGTGACAGATGTTTTCCAAGAGATGTACCCATGACATTTGAAATCTAAACATTTGGTAAACAAACTTCATGTTCAAATCAAAAAGCTTTGAGCTTAAATTTACCCTTAATAGAGTTGCAAATGTAATTAGAAGATTCTTTGAGTGCTTTGACCCAAAACCATAGGTGAGTGGTAAAAAGGGGAAATGATTTCCTGAAAGTAATATCTTCCTTTTTCCCTAAAGGAGAGACCTAAGGTCACCAAGTACTAAACTGAGGCATAAGCACAGCTTGAGTTTTATCAACTGAATTATCCAATAATTTGTCTGTTTATTTACAGCTCTTCCTGCACCTAAGTGTGAGATTTTTTTTTTAGATATTTAATTATTTATAGACCAAATTTCAAGGTAATGTTTTCTAAATGGGTGCATCTGCTCAAATGTATTTGGTATTTGCAGGGAGTTGTATAGAAATACTTTAATCTTCCCCTTCCCCTTTTGTAATGAATTATACTCTAAAAGAGGTACTGATCAAAGAAACTATGACAAGAATTACTATAACCAGGCATAAGAATTTCAGGTATTCTTTTATTTTACGACTTTTTTCAGGAAGCTTTAGTGTAGGGAATTAGGCCCTTATTCCCACTCCAGTAACTATGACAGACATTGTTAATGGATCATGATGCTCTACCCCACTGAACTCCATCTAATCCTCAGCCTGACAGTCAGTCATTACTACTCAACCAATGAACATATGAGATGAAATCTATTTTCTAACCCTGAATTGATGACAGTGGACTAACAATATGGAGAAAAAGAACAGATATTCAAAGAAGAAGCAAAAGGAAAACTTAAACTGTGCTTCTAACCAGATCCTTCTGTCATTACTTTCCCATTTCTAGACCAATACTAAAGGTTACTTCCAGCTCTGAAATTTGGTGAATTGTCATTTTTTAAAATTTCTTTATTGATTAAGGTATCATACATATTTGTCCTCAACCCCCCATTCCAATCCCCCACCCCCACTCATGCCCCTAACCCCCCTATTGTCCTCTACCACTGGTTAGGCTCATATGTATGTACGTAAGTCCTTTGGTTGATCTCAAAAATCACTGATTTTGAACCCTTCAGTCTTTTATCATGCATGCTTCAGCTTCTATAAAATAAATTCATAAAGAGTAAACTTTTTAAATGTAGATTCCTGTAGGGAATTATTACATTCAAAACAATCTGTTTCCATTGCATTTTTCCAAGGAGAAATAGGCATTCCGTCTTACCACTGAATGTCCTCTTAAGAAGCTACTTAGTGGGTTTCTGCATACATCAGCTTGCTGGTTTGAATTTCTCTGGATCAATAAGCAGACTTGAGAGCATAGCAGTGTAGCACTTGAGTCAGACCCCAGTTCATCCATCTAAACATTCTGCCTCTGAAGTTGGCACCAAGGGACATTTTGAGGACCAGAGCAGACCAAGACTGGCATAAATTTCTGAATACCACAGGGCTATTTACCATAAATATTTTATTTCTTTTAATGAAAATTCATTATTGACACAGTGATGGTATTCCTACAAAAGCAACAAATGCAAGTTGGAGGCCCTTGCCCCTGCAAATAGGCCTCTTTCTATATATTGCATGTTTGTGGGCTGAGACCACTACATTATTCGCTGTATTTTCTACAGTAGCTACTGGCTTGGAGCCATGAGCAACACTGATGCCAAGGCTTTTTATTATTGATAAAGAAATATGTTTCTAGTTCGTCAAATTATATTTCAGTACCCTGCCAGGCCAAAAGTCTATGTAACTAATGATGGGGGTTCTTCAGTTGCAAAGAATATCTGTTTGCTTCCAGGAGAAAAGATTGTGGGATGATTGTGTAAAATTTTCTGCCAATATGGAAATGAGAAAAAGAGCTCTGAAGTGGAAATCATGGAACTTCTCATGGGTGTTGGATTAACTTTAGCATCAGGAAAAGGGGACAGAGACAGTCTACCAACTTGCATCAGGAATGAGGTGGCTCTGTGCTTCTGTTGGTAATGCAGGATGCATCATTTCTCTGTAAGTACACGGAAGGGAGGCTATTGAGGACTGTTGCCATTATTAGGTGGAAATTCAATTGGATGTGAGTGAGTCCTTTGCTAGAAAATGTCACCCCTTGTTGAAATGGAAGGGGTACAAAAGTGCGAAATTCCTAGCTCCCCTTGTCTAAATATGAGTTTGCCAGAAATAGACTCTGAGACAGACTCAAGTACAAGTTTATTTGGGAGATGATCCAGATAGGGGAGTCCAGAATTGAGACAGGGAAGGGAAGGCAGCCAGTCAAAGGAATGTTCTAAAGCCACTTGTCACTGTGGACAACTAGAGCTTGATCCTGCTGAGAATTGGAACCAACAGTGTAGAACACACCTCAGAGTTATCACACTCGAGTGGGTAGGGAGCTGAGTGAGGTTGAGGGCTACTTCAGTTGTTGGTTGAGGGCTTCTTCTGGGGGAAAGAGCTGTATAAATTCTTCAGCATATCCAGCCTTCAGTATCTGGGCAGAGCACTCTTTCTCAGCTTTGCTGTGGAAGTTGTTTAGCATGAAAGGGATTGGACCCCAGGAATGTGGGCAGAGCATTGATGTCTTGGGAAACACCCCTTGTCCATATTTCTCCCTCTCCATTTACTAATTAGATACCCAATACGAGGTACTGCATATTTCATAAGTATCACAGTTAATCCGCTTAACCATGTAAACTAGTATTGTTTTTATTCTCCCATTTTGCATATTAAGACTGAAAGAGGTTAAGGAATTTCCCTGAGGCCACAAAACTCATGAGTGGTGAAGGAGGGCTTCAAATGTAGGTCTTTAGGGCTTAGAATACCCTGGCTGCCTGTGGTAAGCAAATGTCACCACATTAGTATTTGGCTGATGCAACCTTTCTCAACACATTTGATTGATAATATCTATTTGTTTGGTAGTATTTTTTTAAATCCTTCCTTGCGGGTATTTTCTCACTGATTTTCAGAGAAAGTGGAAGAAAGAGGGAAAGACAGAGAGAAATATCGATGTGAGAGAAACACATCGATTAGTTGCCTCCTGCATGTGCCCTGACCAGGACCCGGGCCTGGGAGGAGCCTGCAACTGAGCTATAGTCCCATGACCCAAATTGGAACCCGGGACCCTTCAGTCCACAGACCAACGCTCTATCTACTAAGCCAAACCAGCTAAGACTTTGATTGATAGTTTGATGAGACCTCTCATGAAGCTCTTGGTTACCATGACCTATGGTTCCATCTTCCTTCACAGAGATACTGCTCATGATCTTGTTTCCATGTACACATCAATCCATTGGAATCCAGAACTTCATTTCTGGCTTTTGAAGGGAAGGACTGTGCCCTGTAAAAGGTGGGGGAGGAGGGAGTCAGTTTGCCCTTTCTAATACAGAAATGAACATGCTAGACATGTAACCCCAGTTATGATCTCAGCTTCTCCCCTAACATCTGTGTGAACTTAGATTGATTTACTCATCTGTAAATTAGGGATAATGTTCCACGTTATGGAGAAGCAATGAAAAAGCAACAAATATATACAGTATATATTTACAATACTTGATAAAGATGAGTTCTAGCCTTAAAATCAGGATACTTAAATTATTGGGATGATCTCAAAGAGGGTTGAGGCTTCCCTTTCCTCCTGCCTAACCTTTCATCCACTAATTTATAACTCCTTAGTGATCAGGACTATGTATCTTTGTTCTTTCTGGAACTAGGGCTAAGTATGGTACCCAGCACATGGTAAGAGCTGAACATATGTGTGTGGCTTTTTTTTGTTTGTTTGTTTGTATTTTTGTTTTTTTTTTGCATGTGATGGATCTGTTAATACGTTTTCCAGTATTAAAACACAGTCCTTATAATGAGACAACCTCCCAGCAGGCAGCAGTTCCTCAGGGCACCCTGCACCCTCCCACCGCCAGACAGTCTCCCTCTTGCATTCCTATGGCTTGCTGAACCTCAATGAGCCTTAGAGGAGGGCATTGAATTGTCTCTGAAATTTTTCAGAGACTAAATATTTAAAAAATTAAGTTGTGCCTACTAGTATATCAACTTTCACACAGATTCTTTTGTGGATGATTTTGTTCAGGGTCTTCAGTCATGACAGATGCATACATCTGATCAACAAACACTCATTAAGTGACGGTTCCAGGCACTGAGGACACAGAGGGGATTACATTTTCTCCAACCCTAACCCCTGGTCTAATGGAGAAGACAGAAGAAACCGAAATTGCTGGAGGCAAGGCCTCATGTACAAAATGCTGCTGCAGTGCCAAGGACTACATCAGTTGTTGCATTGCTCAGGCTTGGCTTGGATATGCTGGGTAACAAATAGCCCCCAAATCACAGTGGCAAGAAAAAGAATAAAAATGTTCAATTTTACGTATGTTACATGTACAAAATGTATGTATTAGGGGTGTGGGCTTCTGATATCAGTCACTCAGGGATCCAGGCAGATGGGAGATTCACCCCAACATATGTTTCTATGAATGCTTAGACAAGAAAAGGCAAGCCTGTCCAGAAATAGAACATGTTATTTTGTTCACATTCTATTAATCGAAGCAAGTTGTGGGGCCCCACCTAGCTTTGAAGGACACCCAAAGGCATACTCCTTCCAGGTCTCTGGAATAAGGAGAATGGGATATTTGTGAACTGCCTGAATGGCCACCCAAGTTGGAATCCAGTTGTTGGGGAGATTACTGAAGTGTCATTTCTCAGCCAATAGTTCTGTGTTTATACAAAAGCATTTCCTGGGAGAAAGAACCACTGAGTACATTCACACTTGTGTTCACTTTCTCTTTCATGGACCCTGGCCTGGTGGGCACAGGCCATAGGGAGAGAAATGGCACAGCTCCTGTCCTCGGGGAACTGTCGGTCCAGTTGAGTCAAAGGTACCATAGGCAGCAAATGGCTACAGTTTGGTTGGAATATCATGTGTGAAGTGCTCACGCAGTAGAGGAGGGCGACAATAAGGTGAGGAAGGCTCTGTGGGAGGCTAGTCCTACACCTGCTGGCAAGGTTTCCCCAATGTTCATGTGAGGGGCAGAAGGAGCAACAGGCTTTATGAGGGAGCACAGGACAGATGAATGCAGAACTGTGAAGTCACCCCATCACTGTATGGGATGAGCTGGGCAGGGTCAGGACTCCAAATTCTTGGGGCAGTTCCCAAGAGGCAGTCAATCAAATTCACTAGATATTTTGGTATAAAAGCCCCCTGGAATGAGACAACACACTGAGATTGCCTGGCTCATATTCCTTCTGCTCAGATGTGCTAAGGAGCTGGGTGTTAGCGGGTGTTGATCTTCATCTTGGCTGCTTCATTTGATCAATAGGCAATTAGTATGTCCAAAGATGCCATGAATGTCCCTGCTGCAGGTGTGTGGTTTGTGTTTTGTTTTGTTTTTTGTTTTTTCAAAGAAAGCAGAAAACACATTTCATCTCCAGCAAACCTCCATTTAGATTCATCAAACCCAGGCCTCAGGAAAGCAGCCAGGAGAAAGGAGCGGGCTGCTGATTGCTGTTGCCTTGGCAAGGGGAATCCGCTTGGTTTGGGTGCAGTGGTTTCTATGGGAACAGCACTGCTTGACTTCGCTGGCCCCCTGGGGCTGGTGAGATGTACAGAAAGGAAAACTGAGAGGGAGAAAAAAAGAGTTCTGGCTGAAGTTCTTAATTGTTGAAACATCAGCACCCCGTCAGCTTGTGAGAGGCACTAGAAGCCCCACCTTGTTTTAAAGATGAGGAAACTGAGTCCAGAAAGTGCTGGGCAGAGCCTTCCGGTCCAGCGAGCTACCCTGCCTCCTCCATATGCTCTTGTATTGCATAGCTGCAGTTCTTCTGAAAGCACCATCTCCCAGATGTGTTGGTGGCTTGAGTCAGAGTCGGCCAGGTGGGGAGTTTGCTTGGTCCTGGGGAAGCAGCTCAATGCTCTCTCTGGTAGCTCTGTTCTTGAACCGTTGGGCAACCTGGGCAAGGCTGACATTCTCCACCCTGGTCAGTGCCCAGGGTCAGCTCCTTTCAGCGTTTTTCATCCCACAGAAACCTAGTAAAGGTGTCTGCTGTGTGCACTAACTGTTCTCTGTCTTCCTGGGAGTAGTAAGGAGGAGCCTTGAGCCATTTGGCAGATGGCCAGTAGGCAAACTGAGGCTAAGAGAGGAAAATATACGCCACCAAAGGCCAGCTATGGGAGTGCTGTCATCGAGTTCCACATCTCCAGATGCCCAATTGAGCCTTTCCTTGGCCCCAGGCTGACCACTTCCTTAGGAAGTTTAAATACAATCATTCCAACTACTTTAGAACCACAGCAAAGCAGCACTTCATGAAATAGCGGCATGTGCATTGATAGGCTGTGTGGATAGTGCCTAAGCAGGGGCTGATGAGGTCAGTACTAATCATTAGGGGCCTCCCTCAATGAAGCTACTGCCCAGCAGGTCTCCACTGAGGGCTCTTACATGCTCTGTGACCTGGATGACATGGTAATGTCCTTTGCAAATGAGCCACCATGCTGGGTTCTGTGGATCAGTCGTTAATATAACAGCACGTTACCATGTCGCTAACTAGGGTGTAAATCTTAATATCCAGGCCCTGCCATGCTGGATTCAGAATGCAAGTCCCAACAGCAGTTTATCCAGACCTTTAAGCTTGGCTCAGGGCCTCCCTTCTGCCACCTCCACCCCACGCTCACTGCCATGTGCTGATGCCAGTCATACATGAGCAAGTATGGTCTCTTGTTCCTACTTATAAAGACACCCTGCACTTCCTCTCTCCCAGTTCCTACACAAGGGAGGCTTGGAAGATGACAGGGGTGGGGGACACCGGCTGTAGTGGACACTGGGCATTGCCACATTATACACGTGGATGGTTTCCTGAGGTACCTGTGACTCTGTCCAGGCCCTTTTCCAGTCCCAGGAACTAGACTTGGCCATTGCAGGGCTGGATGGTAGTTCACGTATTTTCTCACTAACACTTTAAATGGTGACCTGAAGACCACCCTGATGGTGAAGTGCTAAGTGAATTGAGTAGTATGCATAATGGATCATGAAAATATCTTGGGGCAGAGTCTCAGGTGCTTTAACACAACTGTAGTTTGTTGCCTACCTTCTAATCTGCAGGAAATACCAATTCCCAGTTCGAGGTCTGTGAATAGAAAGATATCATTTTTTCTCTTCCAAGTTTACCGACCCCCTATTACCATGAGGACTGGCAGACTGCCCTGACCCCCAGCACAGAAAATGCTGCCATCTGTACTGAGCTGGTTTTCTCTCTCTGTTCTTCAGCCCTGCATGAGTTCCCCAGTGACATCTTCACCAATGAGGACCGGAGACAGGGAGCAGTGGTTCTCCATGTGCTCTGTGTAAGTACCTTCTCGTCGCTTTTCTGGAGGGTCCTCGGAGAAGCCTGGCTGGGGGCTGGGCAGTGGTGCCTGCACCGGCATCCTCTCTTCTTCCTGTGGGAGCCTTGTGGGCAATTTCTCAGTGTACCCTCTCTAAAAGGCAATGGGTTCATAAGTTGACAGGCATCTGTATACATTCTGTTCTTGATATCTCACCCAAAGTGTAGAATCCAAGGTCAAACAGACTTGCTCCATACTACTTAATTATGCTCACACTCTCTGCTCAGATTTCGCCCCTTTGGGCAACCCTTTCCTAACCAGCCTTTATATTGTTATACTAGAGGCCCAGTGCACAGATTGGTGCACTGGTGGGGTCCCTCAGCCTGGCCTACAGACATCCCCCAATGGGTCCCAGATTGTAAGAGAGTGCAGGCAGGCTAAGGACCCCACTGGTGCATGATCTGGGCCAGGGAGGTACCATGGGAGGTTGGCTGGCCAGGGAGGGTCTACTGGAGGGCTCCAGGGCTTGTCCGACACGTCTCACTCAGTCCCCATCTGCAGGACCCCAGTAGCAAGCTAATCTATTGGTCAGATCTTCTGCCCCTTGGTGGTCAGTGTGCATCATAGCTACCAATTGAATGGTTGCTTAGGCTTTTATATAGATAGATGATCATTTACTTATTGTCAACTTCACTGACATGTAAGCCTCAGGAGAACTGAAACTTGGTTTTGTATTTGGCTTAATTTCCCTACCTGTTCCTGGCATGTGGCAAGGGCAGAGTATTTGTTAAGTCCGTGGATTAAGTGTAATGGCAATGGATACAGTGGCTGGCATGTAGAAGGTGGTCACTAAAGTTTTTTCTGGCTCTGAATACCCACCAGTGCCCTAGCATGTCCTCTGCAAACACAGTGGATTGGAAGTCTGTGATTTCCCTCAAACCCACTGGGAGAGTTTGGAGAGGGGGTGTGTGGAGATATGTCTAAGGAGTGGCGGCGAAGCCGGATGACCAGGCCAGGTTCTGAACCAGGTGCGGCACTATGTGCTTTCATCTCCCCCGCCCCCCCCCCCCCGCCAGGATGCTATCATCTGAATATTTATTGCGGTGAACAAAATTCTCCAAATACCGTGACATACCCAATAACCACTTTACGTTGCTTCTGGGTTCTGTGGGTCAGTTGTTAAGAAAGGGCCCAGAGGAAATGCTGTACACAGAGTCTGGGCCTGGGTGGGTCAATGTGGATGACGGTGGTGACATGCACGGCTGGGGCTGCGGCCATTGCTGTTGGAGCCCCCCCCCCCCCCCCCCCGCAACCCCAAAAGGGCTGTCCACACTCATGTCTTGGCTTTAGGCTGAGCACTGTCTAGGCTGGAACTGTTGACCAGAGCACCTCCCTTTGGCCGCTCCAGCGTGGCTTCATGGAGGGCTCCGAGAGGGGAGCATACAGTGAACACGGAACCTCACGGCCTGTAATGCCCAAGCCCCTAAGTCACAGGCATCTATGACTCAAGGGGAGGGGACAGAGACCTCACTGGACTCTGGAGTCTGACCAATCACAGACTTGGAGCCGCTCTACTGTTCTCACTTTGCATGTGGCTTCTGACAAGATATCTAACCTCTCTAGGCCCCTAGGCTGCCCGAAGCCTGACCTCTTCACGCTGAAAGCCATCAGTTCTACAGGTCTTTCCTCACTTACCTCAACCCTCCAGAACCACCTCCCCTGGGAAAAAAAGGCATGAGGAATCCCTTTTAAGCAAAGACAATCTCTAAAAATACCAGGTGATGAAGTTGGCGCTCTGCAGGCCCCCTGCCCACTAGGAGAGCCCATACACAGAGCGACTAATACAGATGCCAGCTGCCGCCCTCGGCACCAGGGAGGCTCCCTGTTGAAAGGCTGAGGAGACCCAGGCACTGAGCTGGTCCAGAATTCCCTGGGAGCCATCAGCTCCCTGTGCCCCGACATCTGAGCAATGAGGTTGCTACTCGGGGCACAAACAGTGCGAGCTCCCTCCTCCCAGGCCACGTTGCCGCCTGCAGCTGGCAGGGCCCTTCCTCCCAACACCCCGCTCACTTTCCGATGCCAGCCCAAGGCGGAGGAGGGTGCGTTTGCCCTGCTCTTCACGACTCAAGGATGCCTGTAGCCTCTTCTGTCTGTGACCGCGCATTCCCAGGGTGGCATGAAGGCAAGTGTACAAAAGCCCTAACCCTTGTCCCTAGAGAGTGGGCAGAAGCCTGCAGCTTAGCACTTTGTCATCATTGGTATCTAATACTGCTCTCAGCCCCTGCCCTGGGCCCTGCATTGAAGAAACCCCAGGGCAAGCAGTCTAGGGGCCAAGGGAAGCAGCCACCCCTGGAGGACATACTTATAAATGATCCCCCAGACCATGCTCCAGGCACTGGAACTTCAGAATTCTCCACCTAAACAGCAGGGCCTGCTGCCACGGCCTGGGTGGGCCTCCTCCCCGATCCGCCTCTGAGAGGGAAGAGACCAGGTGGAAAAGCTTGAACTTGCTGCCCGGGGCATCCACATGCATGCCCGTGGTGCAGGGAGGCATCGGGCTCAGACCAGGAGGAGAGCACCTCTTCTCTATGGCGGGGGCACAAGTTAGGGAGGGCCTGCCCACCCTCCCCAAGGTCAAGGACCAAATCTTGCCTATGCTTTCCACAAGAGCATTAAGTTCCCTCAATAGGACATGAGCCTCACCAGGAAGCCCCTTTGTATAGTGCCCAGTGCCTTGAACAACAAACGCTGCCCAGTTTAGTGCAGGGCTCAGTGATGCTTTTCACCCCCTTCACTCACCACAGTGCCCAGCGCATTCGGCGTGCTTAGGAGTCGTTACATGCACATATGAGACTAGATGTGAGAAGTCACACTGCCAGGACTAACCTGTAGGCACAGATGCATGCATGAGACAGAGTGGGAGCTGAAAACAGATTCCCTGCCCTCAGCCATCAAGGGGCCTTTTTGAGCCCCTGCAATGGGGGAGTGATGGGCTGGCCCCTTTTAGAGGCCCGAGGGGCAGCCTCGCCCGCAGGAACCCATTGCCCCGGGGGAGGCCCACTAATGGACACTCCATCCATGCATCATCTGTTCCATGTGATGTGAGAATGCAGAGAAGGCAAGTCCAGTGTTGGGAGGCAATTGCATTGAACTTGAAGACTGGGTAGGTATTTTCCAACAATGACAGGAGCAAAGGGGTTCCAGGTAGGAGCAGGACACCTGTGATAAAGGATATAGAGACTGGAGAGTCCCTGGCGCCTGGAGTGAGCAGGAACCAAGGACCTGGAGGGAGGTGGAGAGGTTTGGGGGAGGGTGGGCCTCACCTGGAAGCACCAAAAGGTGGCTCAGTTGCTGAGTTAGAAGTGGCAGGAAACAGATTCAGGATCTCACCATCCCTCCTTGCTCAGGA
Source organism: Pipistrellus hanaki (assembly GCF_964339955.1). NCBI lineage: Eukaryota > Metazoa > Chordata > Mammalia > Chiroptera > Vespertilionidae > Pipistrellus > Pipistrellus hanaki. Next base: position 18,719,072 of record NC_140508.1, on the reverse strand, counting down.
AGCAGGGTCAGCCATAGTCGGAGAGGACCAGAGTGGTCAGCCCTCCATCAGGTGAGGAAGACCCAGGTTGGCCATGGAGAGAGGCTCAGGGCCCTTTGGGCAGGGCTCCCTGAGGAAGACCCCAGATCTGGGAGGGACATGAGAAGGGGTGAGGGGACTGAGCATCCTCCAGCCGCCTCTAGGCCCCTGAAGAGCTATGTCTGCCTCCTCCAGGGAAGGGAGGGTCTCAGAGGTGTATTCTGTCACCCTGGGCTGCCCCAGAGAGGGCCCCTGGCTGTTCTTTCATGGGATTAACTATCGTCCTTGTAGCTCTCAAGCAGAGCAGAGTCCTTTCAAATCACTCTGAAACCTGAGTGTTGGTACCCACACTCATCCTTCCCCTTTCACCTGGGCCCCGTGAGTGGGCTGTGCCTTCGTGGCCCCATAAAGCCGTGGCTTTCAACCTCAGGTGTGCACTGGCCTTTGGATCCCCCAGAGCAATCTTAAATATCCAAGCCTGCTTCTCTTTTTTCTCTTTTTTTTCCATAAAAATACTAACTTCTTTTGTGTATGATTTGTAGAAATCAGCCATTTCTGGTTAAACTTTTCAAACACTGTAGATTTAATGTTTCCTTAAATCTTTCTGATTTTATCAATTTCAGAACCCCTAAATCCTGGGATTACAGTAAAGAAAGGTTTCTATTCCTTCTGACTATTCTTTATACATGGGCTCCTGACTGGAGTGGGTAATTCTTTATCTGTATAACTGTCAACAATGAATAACCCCAAGGAAACACAATACTCTTCGGACTTGCTTTGTAGCCGATCTGTTATAATGTTGAGACACTAAATGCAGTGTTTCCTGTTTCTTAGGAAGTTCGCACCCCGTAAACTAGGGGAGCTGACCCCAAACAGAAGAAGCCTGTAGATAATTTTCTAGGGCCATAGTTTGTTTGTGATTTATAAGCATCTTGTGAAATTTCGGCAATTGTCAGAAGAAGCCTGTGGATGATTTTTTAGGGCCATAGTTCGTTTGTGATTTATAAGCATCTTGTGAAATTTCGGCTAATTATCCCATATGTCCTTAGCCGAGTCGTTGAGATTAAAAGCCAAACTATACATTTTCTCTTCCAGTAAAAGCAGCTTTCAGTAATCAGTGTTTGAATCAGTGCTCTGTCCAGCGGTGGAGACTGCCTTGTCCACAACTCCATCTTCCCGGCACCCGGAGTATGGTGCCCACTTTAGGGGCTCACATGTACTCAAACGGGGTGGGCTCCACACAGGGTGTGCATTTGGGCAGCTCAGGCAGGATTCTTGGGCTGGGCCGTCAAGCCAGGGCTCCTGCATGTGGAAGTTCTCCAGGGATGGTAACAGGACCATAGCTGCTGATCCCTGTAGGGGATGTCTGGGGCTGGAACCCCAAGGTTGATGTTCTCCCCAAAACCTCCAGCTCCTGTCTACATTTCTCTTCTCCTCCTCCTCCAACCCAGTTTTTAATCTGGTCAGGAAATTGGGGAAATTCCCTGTGAGCCTGTATCCAATTCTCTCTTATTCCCAGATCAGCGTTTTAGAGTCAAGAATTTGCTAATTCCTGTTTCATGATTCCACTAAGACCTCCCTGCTCCCCAAAGCCACAGTGGAAACCAGTCAGCATTGGAGGAAGGCCCTTGAGTAGAGGTGGTGAAGTGTGATTGGGATGTGAGGAGGAGGAAGGAGGTTATTCAGATATCACCCTCCCCATGGGATTGTGGGTGTTCTAGGTCCATTCCCTATTTCCTCTCTGTGGTGGTATTCCCAGCCAAGCACACTGCCTAGATGGCCTAGATGGCCCTAACCGTGCCCCCCCCTCCCCCTGCCCTCGCAATCTCCACAAAACCTGTGCCCCATGCAGGCCCTGACACTGCCTGCTCTGCTTGCTCGCTGCCTACCTGTACTGTTCACTATTTCTTAGTTCACAGCCCCAGAAGTGTCTAAGGGGCCCAGCTCATAGGTGTCCTGCCTGGCATGCGTCCCCAGCCGGCCTTTGGGTTGATCTCCCTGGGTCAGATCCTAATCAGTCCTTGTGATGGTAGGACAGGTTTCCTTCAGAAGGTGCAGGGATGGCCCACTCCTGATGGGGAGTCCGGGCTCTGCCACCCCAACCCCAAAACTAACCCCTCTACCCTGCGTGAGAATGAACATGGTTTGGATGTGTTCTTGGAGAAGGGAGTTGGTCTGGGGAGAGTCCACGTCCCAAGTGGGAAAGGCTGCCTTACTCCTCTGAGCTTCCACTTCCCCTTCCGTCCTAGGGGAGAAGGCTATCTGGAAGGGCCTGGCCAAGGAATCCATTTCCTTGGGGCCTGAGCCTCCCTCAGTTATCTCTGCTGTTTATTAATTTTAATATCTGGAGGAATGGTTGTTCTGGGCAGGCTCCCTTCCCTGGGGTCCAGATTGCTTTTGTTAAGAGCCAGAGAATAAACTACTTAATGCAATAGCTGGTTCTTAGGGGCAGAAGGGCCAGGGTGCAAACAGGAGGTGGAGGAGGCTCCTTCCAGCTCCACCCAACCCCCTCCCCATCCCTGGGAGAGGCAGCTTTGCATATCAAAGCTCTCCAGCCACCTCAGCCCCAGGGGTTATGTTTGTCTCTCCAGGGGCTCTCCTTGGGCTTTCTGGGCTCTGAGACTCTACTTCTTTGGCCCAGCACTAATGGAACTTTGTGCTGATGAAAATGTTCTCTCTCTGCACTCTCCAATGTGGTAGCTGCTGGCCACCTGTGGCCACTGAACGTTTGAAATGTGATTAATGTGACTGAGGAACTGATTTTTAATTTTATTTTATGTAATAGAAATTTAATTAGCCACATGTGCCCTAGAAGGCACCGAGATGAGTTCTAATTTTGCCCCATTTCTCCCCCCTCCCCTCCCCCCCCCCCCCCCGCCCCTTTGATTATGTTGTTAACTTGAAATCAAGAAGATGGCCAGGGAAAAGGTCACTAGCAAAGGATGCAGGGAAGGCACCTTGGGACCCTGTGAGAAGAAAGGACACCTAGGAGTAAGAAAATGTGTATGCCCCTAACAAACTCCCGTGATGTGGAGAGAGTTACAGAACTGCTCCTGGCCTCAATTTCCATTTCTGTAAAGTGGGAGCACATAGTAGGTGCTCAGTACATGCTGGATTTTTATTTATTTATTTATTTTTTTTGTCTTCATCTTCACCCCTCCTCTCCCCCACACACACACATCCCTGTACAGGTAGCTTTTTTTCTGACAGGGGATCAGAGCCATATTCATTCAGTGACAGCAGTCCTGTGAGCTACAGGAGAAGGGTCTCAAGGCCTCTCCATAGCTGGAATTTCGGTCACGGCCAGGGTTCTGGGCGAGGGGCTGCTGCAAGCATTTAGAGTTTTAAGGAGACCTACACGATCTGGTCAGCAAGGTTTCAGCAACAACTCACTTGCTGGGCAGACGTGTTTAGTGTTTAGATAAGGGATTTCACCCTGGAAGAGAAAAATGATTAGAAGAGCTGGTGGAATTCGCTGTTTACTCTTGGAAAAGTGCTGAGCATGTCCTTAATTTGTCAGTGTCAACACACAGCTAAAAGCAGTGTGCAGAGAAGATTAACACAGAGAGAGTAAATTGTTCTATTTCGATAGATCTAAGTTACTCCCGCCCCTCTTTACTCCCGAGACTTCTTTCCGAAGACCCTGGCCTGGCCATGAGGCCCATATGCTGCACCCAGGCTTGCTGTGGATGGACTTCCCAGGACCTCTGAGCTGGAGATAAAATGTGATCCCTTAGAGGAGTGGTCAGCAAACTGTGGTTCATGAGCCACATGCGGCTCTTTGGTCCCTTGAGTGTGGCTCTTCCACAAAATACCACGTGTGGGCCATTGAAACTTCATGGCCCATGCGCAGAAGTCAGTTTTCGGCTCTCGAAAGAAATTTCAATCGTTGTACTATTGATATTTGGCTGTGTTGACTAATGGCTTTGCTGACCACTGCCTTACATCAAGCATGTCAAACTCAAAGGCTAACTCAGGCCAAATAAGGTTGAAGTTTATGTGGGCTGCCAAAAAAAAAAAAAAAGCACACAAAAGCTTCAGTTTTCATATAAATGTAGGTTTATTTCCATAAGGACATGCTAAATACAAAGGGCTGAAATAAATGAGTAATCATTACCATAAAATAATAGAACATTTTAATAAAAATTAATATTTTTTTCTTGATCATAACCTACCAGACACTGCATAACTGCATAAATTAATAAGCATAGTGCAAATAAACCTGATTTTCTTGTTTTTTGTAAGCTAAATACCGTGTTTCCCCGAAAATAAGACATCCTCCGAAAATAAGACCTACTTACAGGTTTCCTTCTGAGTGAAATATAAGGCATTCCCCCAAAAATAAGGCCCCCCCTAGGCTAAACATGAGAGATTTGGTCCACTGATTCTGAAAGAAATGGAGTCACAAGAAATTCACCAGGAAATTCAGGAATTAGATTGTTATGATGATGTTCCTTCCAGAAGATGATGACATGATTGTCATTGAATAAATGAGTAAATTCTTGATCCTGTAGGATCCACAGTTTGTCTGGTTTGTGTTGACAACTACTGTACTACCGTACCATATACAGGTAATAAATTTTCTTTATTTTCATTTAACAATAAATGTGTACCGTATTCTTCTTCATGGAAAAATAAGACATCCCCTGAAAATAAGACCTAGCACATCTTTGGGAGCAAAAATGAATATAAGACACTGTCTTATTTTTGGGAAAACAGGGTATTTCCTTTTGCACACACCAAACAAGTCAGTATAAGACTAATGACATGGCAGTCGACTGCTAAAATATTCACTGCTAGTATTAGTGGAGAGAAATAGTGTGCCTGCCTGTAAGGTGTGTAAGGGAAATGAATGCGACACGATTATAATAATCAGTCATTAACAAACATTGTAGTTCGTTATTAATAACTAAAGGCTGGTGCACAAAATTTGTGCACAGGTAGGGACCCTAGTCTTGGCTGGTGATGAGGGCCGATTGGACCTTCCTGCTGCTGGCTGGGGCCTCCCTTCATTCTGTGCCATCCCCTGGTGGTCAGCACATGTCATAGCACATGATCAAACTCCTGGTCTCCCAGTCAAACAATTTGCATATTAGGCTTTTATATATATATATATATATATATATATATATATATATATATATATATGTATATATTATGTATAACAGGGTATGGGCATGGTAAAAATTAAGTTACAAAATTTTTATTAAAACATTTCTTATATGCTGTTATATTGGGGAGGCTGCAAAAATATTCCTTGTAGACCACATGTGGCCTTCAGGCCACGGGTTTGACATGCTTGCCTTAGAGCCTGCACTGGAATAAGACCCATCTGAGTTCTAGCCTTGGCTTTTCTACTTATTAGCTACATAGCCATGGGCAATTGCTTGGCCTTACTGAGCTTGTTTCCTCACATGTCCCTGGAGGAGATACATACCCACTGCATCTGGTTGCACCCACTTCATCAGGTTGCTTTGAGGAATACAGGTGTTCCAAGCTCTTGGCAAGGTGTCTGGCACTGCATGGATAACATCCCACCTGAACCTCTTAGTTCTTGCAACTTGTATGTGCCTGCCTGAATTCTGCCTGACTCCCAATATCCAGACCCTGTTACTTGACTTCTTCTGGTCCCCAGAATGCAGAGCAGCCCAGAAATAGCCCTCATAGAGGGGGTGGGAGATAAATATATTGTTTCCCTGGTGCCTCAGTTGGGCTAAATGAAACACGTTTTCCACCCTATCTCCCACAGTTGCGTGAGCAGGGTAAATTGTAGGTTCCAACCCAGGAGCTTGTTTGAAAGCATCTTGATTAGCTGTCTGATCTTCTCCAACTCATTTCCCCACTTTCTCCTGCTGCTTTCTGGGGTCTCCCTGTCCAGTGAAAGGACTTGCACTGGAATCCTGGTATCCAGTTCTCTCCTGAGGCACCAAATTATTATTATGCCCATTTGGTCCCTACAACTATTATTATGCCCATTTGGTCCTTCTCTAGAACCCATGAGGCTAAGGAGATGCAAGATTCTGAGTCTTGCATTCCTTCTAGACATCCGCAGACCGAGGTGTGACTGAGTTCACCTATGGTCTCTGTGGCTCATGTCTTGACCCCAAGGCCATACAGAAGGAAGCCAGGGGAGTGGGCTTTGGAGCAGACAGTTTCCAAATATGATCTAATGAGGAGCCCCAGATGGTGATGGGAGAGAGCATGCACATTGTTTAGATAGTAAACATATTCTCTTGGAGACCAGCCACCTGCAGGGTGCTGTGTGTCCCCCTCCATCTTATTTATCTAATTTATTTCTTGGTCCGCCCATCCCTACTCGATGTACTTTTATATAAATTCATTTTGTTTATAGAAGATAAACTTTGTGTTCCTCTGAGATGACATTGCCAACAGTCACAGTGTGTATACAATAGCTATGAATGGACTACTTATACTTTTGTAGCATTTTCTCTCTGGAAAGTATACATTTAAACGCTAAGTAAACAATGAGGTAATGCCATTTGGATTCATCACATGTCCTAGCTTAAAGAACTAGTCTTTAGCAAATATTCAAAAAATCAATCTGGATAAAATAGTCAATTAAATGCTCTCATTTATCAGAAAACACTCCATGCATTTTAAATGTTGGTGCTCACTGGTTTTGCTCAACACTTTCCTGATGATTCTGTTTTATGGAGAACCTTATGCAAGACCTGATATTTATCATGCCTCCAGATGACAGAATAAATGCTATCCTAAGGGAACTTTGTATCCCCTCTATTTATCATCCCTCCTACCTGGTATAGGAGTTCTAAGTTTAACAAAAAACCTGACCTTAAAGCCCAGAAGCTTCTGTACCCAGGGATACAGATCTGCAGCCTGTTCCACAGTCTAAGGAGTCATTTTCTCCCTGCAGTTCTTCCTCCCTGAAGAACTCCTGTGGCCGAGACAGCTGTGTCCCAGAAGCTGACCTGAAACAGGGAGTCCAGGGCAGGTGCTTCCTTAGGGGATGGTCCCAGGAAGCACTCTGCAGAGGGGGGAAGGTGGGGAAAGGCAGCCCATCAGGGCTGTGTGACATAAGGCCAGTGACCCAAAGGGCAGGGCTACTGAGCTTATGCTCCCACCCCCTGAGATGGCACATAGTAGAGAACATGACCTTCCACTGAGGAGCCCAGTGGAGGTGCAGGAGCCTGCAGTGTGTAGCCCCCACCTCCTGTCAGTGCTGGCAGAAGGCTGCTTCCATGGAGGCAAGCTGCTCCAAAGCCCTTCGGCCCACAGATGGAAGTTGTCCAATTGTCATGCCAGGAGCATGAGTGCCAGAGACGAGGGTGGGCACTGCCAGTGTCTGCCTGACACATACCAGCTGGGCTGCCCCAAAGAGGAGCGGATTTGCACCTGTGCCCACACCTGAGATAATTCTGAAGATCCTGGCTGGGGACTTCCCCTGCGTCTTCTCCCAGTTCCCCCTTCCACACACAGGCGTGGTGCGTGTGCTTGAGGTTCAGATGTCACCAGTGTCCCCTGGGGTGGAGAGCAGAAAAAGATGGCATCCCTCATCCAGTGAACTTTGGGGAGTCTGCAGCTGCCCAGCTCCCAGAACTGTGCATACGCCCTCCCCCTCCCCCACCCCTCATCCCTTCTCCGCCTACACAACCTCCCAGAGGACTTTGCTTCCTATCCAGCCCTTCACATTTCCTTTCTGACCCAGTGAGGTGAGAAGAGCTAAGGTCTTGTCTTTTCCCAACACCTTTGTCTTCTTCAATGTGTTCCCTTCCGTGCTGCATCCGACTTTGGACTTGACAAGTTCTATTAGTTCTGCCATTTCTCAGGATTAGGGTGAAGGTCAAGGGTGCAAGCACTGACTGCCACCTACTGCCTGGGTGGCCTTTAATACTCTGGGCCTCTGTTCTCCCACCTGGGTATGGGTATGAGGCTAACCTACCTCATGGAAACTTTATTGTGGGATACAATACAGCATGTACTATCTCAGTCCAGTACCTAGAAAATTATAGGTACCAGACAACATTAATTGCTATTATTGTCATTGTTCTACTCTGCATCTATCTGTGGTACCTTTTGTCCAGTGTCCATCAAGATGGTCTTCCTAGCTCATGTTCCCTTCCAATCCAAATCAAACACTCCTAGTGCCAGATCAACGTCTTGAGTGCAATGTCCAGGTGATGGCTTGTTGAGATGTCTTCCCCAGCAATGGAGTGGGGGGAGAGGGAAGGGGAGCAGGGTTTCAGAGTCAGACTGCTGGGTTTGAGTGCCAGCTTACCTCTCTGTAGGAACATTGCCTTGGAGCAGTCACTTGCTTCTCTGTGCCTTAGTTTTCCTGTAACATGAGGATAATAACAGGCTGTGCTTCCGCAAGCTCTCCATGTGGGGGTTAGAGAAATCAGTCCTACCAGGTGCATGGCACACAGCTGTAACTGTCAGTCATTGTCATTATTGTCACTTCAGTGTCCCCACCATCCATGTGCTGACCATTTTTTCAGGCTCTTTTTCTCTTCTTCTGTATACCCATATATTATAGACTAGCAAAAACAGATTATTCTCCACCCACCAATAAATGTCAGGGCCTTCCTGACCAGTTCCTGGCCAGGCCCCCATCACCTCTGGCCTCCTGGGACTCCTACAACTCCAGCCTGATGCCTGTCCTCCTTGAAGCTTTCTCTGACTTCCTGTAAAGAGAATTAGTTCTTTACTAGCTTAGATCTTCCCCTCCTCTAAACTCCCACCTTCTTGTCCATCTCCTAAGGAACTTTATGCCAGCTGTCCTCAGATGCAGCACATGTCTTTCCTCTCTACCTCTCCCCAGATTGGTATTGGTGAGCTGGGACCATATTTTAGCCATCTTTATGTTCCTGCATGGCACCTTGGCACCTTGTGTGCAGGAATTGCTTCTTAAAGGTGTAGTGTGTGAGTGAATGAATGAAGTGCACTTAGTAGCTTATCGTTTGAGTATATACTAGGTATAAGCTGGTAAGAGTTAAAAAATGAAAGAGGTGAGCAATGAAAATGACAGGATGTTTTCATAGGGCTCCAGGGGTTCCATCAGTCCTGAGCATAACAAAATGACCTTTTCGGGATGGACCTTCATGGAGAGAAGGGTCATGAATTAAATACTCAGGGTACCGCCGTGCCCAAGGCAGGACAGAGCAAGTTAAAGCAAGAATGCAGAGGCCACCTACTTTATTTACATACCTTGGCTCTCCACCATGTCGGTGCTGTCCAGGTAGGTTGGGTTTTGCAAAGATCCAGTGGCAACAGATACCTACCCCTGCAGAGATGAGTCTGCTTCACAAGGACTCAGAGGCCTTTCCGAACGTCTGCACAAAAACGTAGCACCTAAAGGAACATCTTCAAGAGCAATCACAATGTTCCCTGACACTATTAAGGTAAATTATTTCTCTGGAGGGTTGGTCTCTATCTACTGAGGTATTATTTCAGCAACCCAAAGGCAGTGCTCACATACAAAGGCACCCAAACATGTTATTAGTTGAAGATTGGCATTCGTGGGTTTGGGGGCTGTGCCTTTGGTTCCCTAAGCTCGTTTAGCCTGAGGACCAATGACAAGCAAGGACACTGGCCTGTTTGTACCAGATGCCAGGACTTCACGAAGACCCCTTTCTCTTCCTGAGATCCCAGGAGCTTCTTGCTCTCTGCAGAGGCTCTAGAAAGTTTTCCAGGGCTGTTCTTATTGCCTGCGCTTTTGTTTTCTCATTTTAAGGACCCCCAACATTCATTTGCCCTTTCAATTTGCAACAACCTCTTTCCTTGGGGAATTTTGGAACCAGTTTCTAAGAAGCTGGTTCCTAGGGCATTTGGATTAAACTGTCAACCACCAACCTTCCCACTTGCTATAGGATGGGCCCATTTACCCAAATCTTTACCCTCAGGGCATGTGTCCTTGACTACCCAGGTGCTCTCTTTGAGTTGAGGGTTTTGTTTCCTGAGGCTCTCTTTGCATTTCTCCCAAGAATTCTGGGAGCAGATGGATTTCTTGGTGACATGCTCTTCCACCTAGAAAGCTCAGAACAAGTGTGCAGATTAGATCCAACTGTGGCCCTCATTCTTGGGCATTTGGTTAGGATGCCTTTTGCAAATTGTGATGTATCCTTGGATTATGGAGAACTCCCTGATCCTGGCCTATAGGTCATCATGGAAGCTGCCTTGTCAGCTATTTCATTAGCACTCTGATGGTTCTTGTTTTATGCACAAAGGTGGAAGCCTGATAATCTATTTTCTCTTTCCTGGAACTTGTTAGAACTGCCTTTCCTCCATGCTGTGGATGCAGGGATTGAGGCAGACGTTAGCATACTTTTCAGCATCTGAAGCTGTGACAGGACCAGCAGTTTTGGCTTGTGCTGGACCCTTAACATCCTCTCCTGGACACAGGCCTAAATTTATTTGATGGCATCGATTTTTCATTTTACAGAGTTGGCTGAGACAAGATCTATTACTCCTCTGTAGAGAGCAGGCCCCGGAGCATAATTTTTTCCCCACGCTCATACGCACATGCAGCACATGAGTGCAAACGTTACACACATATGCATGCCTATGAATGCTATAATTTTTTATTTTATTTTCTGTTATTTTTCCATAACCACTTATCTCCTCTATGCCCTCTTCCACTTCCACCCACTTTCCTTCCTCCCGCAATCACCACACTGTTGTCCATGACCCTGAGTTCTCTCTTTTTTCTTTTCTTTTTTCTTTTTTCCTATTCTCTTCACCTCCCACCCCCCAACAGCAGAGCCGTCTACCTTCTCTCTACCTATGAGTCTGTTTCCATTTTGCTTGGTTGTTCAGTTTGTTCATTAAATTCCACATATGAGTGAGATTATATGCTACTTGTCTTTCTCTAACTGGCTTATTTCTCTTAGTTTAATAACCTCCAGGTCCATCTACACTGTCACACAGGGTAAACTTGTCTTCTTTTTTACAGCAGAGTAGTATTCTATTATGTAAATGTATCACAGCTTTTTTTACCCACTCATCTACTTATATACATTTAGGCTGCTTCCAAATCTCAGCTATTGTAAAGAACGCTGCAATGAAAATAGAGGTACACATATTCTTTCAAATTCGTGTTTTGAGTTTCTTTGGATATAATCTTTGTTTGAAAGACAAAAGGAATGATTTTTAATGTATTAGGCACAACTACTTAAAGTGTGATTCTGAATAAGTAAAGGGGTCTGTGTGTGCGCGCGTGTGTGTGCTTATGTGTGTTTGTTTTAAATATCTCCCTTGGCAACTCAGCACTCCACTGAAGAGTGAGGGTGGGTTGGCATGGAGTCAATTGTAGTTTGAAAAAGAGCTATGAGTTTTTAAGACAGCAACCTTTCATTCTTCCCTGCAAACCCATTTATCTCTTAGCTTGCCCCTTCAGCAATTATCGCCACCATTCATTGAGTTGCTCAGGTTGGAATCTCAGGAATCAAACTTGATTTCTCCCCCTCCTACCATAACCATCAATAAGTCCTGGCCAGTCCATCTCTCTCTTCATCCACTGGCATGTACATTATCCAGGCCACCATCATCCTTCACCTGGATCAGAATCTCCCCCTCGTGTCCATATTCCATGTAGTGGCCCAGATGATCCTTTAAAATCCTATGTGGGGATCAGGACAGTGTGTTCTAGCTCTGCCTGCCTCTACAAACTCATTGCTTCCTTCCCCTGCCTGCCCCCCACTCCTACCCTTCAGCTCTGCAGACCTTCCTCCCCATCATGTTCCTTAAACATTTCAAGCATGTCCCACCTTTGGTTCTGGATACACCCTTACTTTAATTACATTTTTACCTTGTGCATCTTGCTACACACGTGTCAGTTCTCAGTTGTGTGTGAACACTCACTCACAGCCTGCCACTGGGAGGCTTCTCTCCACTCTTTGCTCTGCTGGCAAAGGAACCAGATTTTCCTATACCAAAAATGGTAAAAAGCAAATCCTCTTGTTTCTCTTCCTATAGTAAATAGACAAGTCAGCGTAGCGAGGAATCTGTTCAAACTAGGAAGTGTTCAGCATGACTAAAGAGGTGATTTATTGTGCATCTCTTATAAAAGTAGCTGGCCCTCATTAAAGAAAAAAAAAAGTACTGTTGGAAAGAAAAGCTCTTCTGTGAATATATTCATATCTACTTGATTCTGCAATGGTATTGGCATGAAGACATGGCATGAAAAGGGGATGGAAAGGTATCCAGCACTGTCAGACATGGCAGACATCCCATTGTGATATAGCTAATAACAACATACAAAGAAATCATATGTGCTGGGCATCAACGGGGCAGCTATATGCTTTGAATGTCTCCAAATCAGCCGAGTGCTGAGGGCCTCTCTGTCTTTGGGGTAAATAGATGATGGCCCCAAACCCATTCACCAAAGGAGAAAGAGGGGCTGGATGATGGTGTCCATATCTTAAGCTATTGATTTCCAGGATGACTCAAAGGGGGCAGGTCCTTCTGTCCCAGAGCCACCACTGCTCCAGAGCTCTGGGACCTTGAGTTTGTCACTTGCCCATTGGGATCTTGGCTTCTTTACCTTTAAATGAGAAAAATGTTTTTAGCACCCACTCTAACTCCAGGATCCACATTTTGTACATAAAATAGGAAAGGGCT